>NC_136072.1:1162419403-1162919403 GCF_964261635.1 Lissotriton helveticus | reverse complement strand
GATTGTTTGTGCAGTAGAGATTGGTTGGAGAATTGATTGCTCACACTGGTCACGGATCCTCACTACGCATCCTCACCTTATGGACCTAAAATGTAGAGAGTGCTTATTGATTCAGTGCTCTGACTATCTCCCATCAACCTCTTTATTTGAGCTTCTGTATTACCGCTCAGCTTCAGGAGTGATGTAGGAGGGAGCGCTGGAAGGAGCACCGTCCATCAAACCCTTGATAAGTACCTGAGCTGACACCAAGGCTGTCACAGATTCTTAAATTCAAATTAAACCTCTGCTCTCCATGATCTGATCCAATCTTTTTCAATTACTACTAAGTGGCCTGACCCATCCCTCTCAACCCCTCAAGTCTCTGATATGCTATTAATTCAAAATCAATTCTTTCCACACCACTTTTACCTTCTCTGCTCCCTCCTACAGGAGAGATGCCAGCATCGTCTCCTGCGAGGGAGGAAGAATAGCATTTGTGATTAGGAAACTCTGACATAGAATAATGAGAATTACCGTTAATCAATTGGACTTGGAGTAAGGGAGAATACCTGTAAGTAATCAGACCCAGAGTAGTGAAGACTACCAGTAAGAAATCAGACTCATAGTTGTGAAGATTACTAGTACGTAAGCAGACTCAGAGTAGTGAAGATTATAGTGAAAATTACCAGTAAGTAATTAGACTTGGAGTAGTGAAGATTATCACTAAGTAATCAGACTCGGCGTAGTGGAGATTACCAGTAACTAAGCAGACTCAGAGTGGTGAAGATTACCAATAAGTATGCAGATAGTGAAGAATATATTGAATATTACCAGTAAGTAATCAGACTCAGAATAGTGAAGATTATTAGTAAGTAATCAGGATTGGGGTAGCGAAGATTACCAATAAGTAAGCAGACTCAGAGTGGTGAAGATTACAAGTAAGTAAGCAGACTCAGAGCAGTGCAGAATATATTGAATATTACCAGTAAGTAATCAGACTCAGAATATTGAAGATAATTAGTAAGTAATCAGGATTGGGGTAGTGAAGATTACCAGTAAGTAAGCAGACTCAGAGTGGTGAAGATTACCAGTAAGTAAGCAGACTCAGAGTGGTGAAGATTATAGTGAATATTACCAATAAGTAAGTAGACTTGGAGTAGTGAAGGTTATCAATAAGTAATCAGACTCAGGGTAGTGAAGATTACCAGTCAGTAAGCCGACTCAGAGAAGTGAAGAATATACAGGCACATGCATCAAAAGAAAAACCGGTCGCAACTGGTATTTTTGCATTTGGGATGCAACATCCCAAATTCAAAAATCACAATTTAAGTAATCTTTAAATTGCGATTACTTAAATTGCGATTGCATTTAAGGAATCGCAAATTGAGGTTCCTTAAATGCAATTCATTGAAGTGAAAAAATCAGCGATTTTGCCAATAGGGGGCGCAAATTACCAAGAAGTTGAACTTCATGGTAATTTGCAAAAACTTTGAAAAAAGCACGTTTGTGCATTTTTGAAAGTTTCATGTTGCGCACACACATGCCCTTGGGGCATGTGTGTGCGCAATATATGTGCCCAGATCAATTTCACCCTTGCACCTTGAAATTGCATGCGCATTTTGTGAGGACCTATTGGTACTCGCAAATTGCGCGTGCAATTTTCCATTCGTTCCTATGGGCATGTAGTCCCATAGGAATGAATGGGAAGCCATTCCTTATTTGCAACTCGCAATTTGTGAGTCGCAAATAAGGAATGCGTAGGAATCGCTATTTTTACAGTGATTCCTACATGCATAGGCTTTTGCAAGTCCTTAATTGCGATTCCTTAATTATCACAATTAAGGACTCACAAAATCCTACCTTGATGCATGTGCCAGATAGCGAATATTACCAGTAAGTAATCAGAATCAGAATAGTGAGGATTATTAGTAAGTAATCAGGCTTTGTGTAGTGAAGATTACCAGTAAGTACGCAGTCTCGAAGTGGTGAATATTACAAGTAAGTAAGCAGACTCAGAGTGGTGAAGATTATAGTGAATATTACCAGTAAGTAAGTAGACTTGGAGTAGTGAAGGTTATCAATAAGTAATCAGACTCAGGATAGTGAAGATTACCAGTAAGTAAGCAGACTCAGAGTGGTGAAGATTACCAGTGAGTAAGCAGACTAAGAGTGGTGAGGATTACCAGTAAGTAAGCAGACTCAGAGTAGTGACGATTATAGTGAATATTACCAGTTAGTAATTAGACTTGGAGTAGTTAATATTATCAGTAAGTAATCAGACTCGGGTAGTGAAGATTACCAGTAAGTAAGCAGACTTAGAGAGGTGAAGATACCCAGTAAGTATGCAGACTCAGAGTAGTGAAGAATATAGTGAATATTACCAGTAAGTAATCAGACTCCGAATAGTGAAGGTTCTTAGTAATTAATCAGGATTGGGGTAGTGAAAATTACCAGTAAGTAAGCAGATGCAGAGAGGTGGAGATTACCAGTAAGAAAGTAGACTCAGAGTGGTGAAGATCACCAGTAAGAAAGCAGACTCAGAATAGTGAAGATGATAGAGAATATTATCAGTAGTAATCAGACTCAGAGTAGTGAAGATTATCAATAAATAATCAGGCATTGGGTAGTGAAGATTGCCAGTATGTAAGCAGATGCAGAGTGGTGAATATTACCAGTAAGTAAGCAGACTCGGAGTAGTGAAGATTATAGTGAATATTACCAGTAACTAATCGAACTTGGAGTAGTGAAGATTATTAGTAAGTAATCAGACTCGGGGAATTGAAGATTACTAGTAAGTAAGCAGACCCAGAGTGGTGAAGATTACCAGTAGGAAAGCAGAGTCAGACTAGTGAAGATGATAGAGAATATTATCAGTAAGTAATCAGACTCAGAGTAGTGAAGATTATCAGTATATAATCAGACTTGGGGTAGTGAAGATTACTAGTAAGTAAGCAGACCCAGAGTGGTGAAGATTACTAGTACGTAAGCAGACTCAGAGTGGTGAAGATTACCTGTAAGTAAGCAGACTCAGAGTGGTGAAAATTGCCAGTAAGTAAGCAGACCCAGAGTGGTGAAGATTACCAGTAAGTAAGCAGACTCAGAGTGGTGAAGATTACCAGTAAGTAAGCAGACTCAGATTGGGGAAGATTACTAGTAAGTAAGCAGACTCAGAGTGGTGAAGATTACCAGTAAGTAAGCAGACTCAGAGTGGTGAAGATTACCAGTAAGTAAGCAGACTCAGAGTGGTGAAGATTACCAGTAAGTAAGCAGACTCAGAGTGGTGAAGATTACCAGTAAGTAAGCAGACTCAGAGTGGTGAAGATTACCAGTAAGTAAGCAGACCCAGTGTGGTGAAGATTACCAGTAAGTAAGCAGACTCAGAGTGGTGAAGATTACCAGTAAGTAAGCAGACTCAGAGTGGTGAAGATTACTAGTAAGTAAGCAGACTCAGAGTGGTGAAGATTACCAGTAAGTAAGCAGACTCAGAGTGGTGAAGGTTACTAGTAAGTAAGCAGACCCAGAGTGGTGAAGATTACCAGTAAGTAAGCAGACTCAGAGTGGTGAAGATTACCAGTAAGAAAGCAGAGTCAGACTAGTGAAGATGTTAGAGAATATTATCAGTAAGTAATCAGACTCAGAGTAGTGAAGATTATCAGTATATAATCAGACTTGGGGTAGTGAAGATTATCAATAAATAATCATGCATTGGGTAGTGAAGATTGCCAGTATGTAAGCAGATGCAGAGTGTTGAATATTACCAGTAAGTAAGCAGACTCGGAGTAGTGAAGATGATAGAGAATATTATCAGTAGTAATCAGACTCAGAGTAGTGAAGATTATCAATAAATAATCAGGCATTGGGTAGTGAAGATTGCCAGTATGTAAGCAGATGCAGAGTGGTGAATATTACCAGTAAGTAAGCAGACTCGGAGTAGTGAAGATGATAGAGAATATTATCAGTAGTAATCAGACTCAGAGTAGTGAAGATTATCAATAAATAATCAGGCATTGGGTAGTGAAGATTGCCAGTATGTAAGCAGATGCAGAGTGGTGAATATTACCAGTAAGTAAGCAGACTCGGAGTAGTGAAGATTATAGTGAATATTACCAGTAACTAATCGAACTTGGAGTAGTGAAGATTATCAGTAAGTAATCAGACTCGGGGTATTGAAGATTATTAGTAAGTAAGCAGACCCAGAGTGGTGAAGATTACCAGTAGGAAAGCAGAGTCAGACTAGTGAAGATGATAGAGAATATTATCAGTAAGTAATCAGACTCAGAGTAGTGAAGATTATCAGTATATAATCAGACTTGGGGTAGTGAAGATTACTAGTAAGTAAGCAGACCCAGAGTGGTGAAGATTACCAGTAAGTAAGCAGACTCAGAGTGGTGAAGATTACCAGTAAGTAAGCAGACTCAGAGTGGTGAAAATTACCAGTAAGTAAGCAGACCCAGAGTGGTGAATATTACCAGTAAGTAAGCAGACTCAGAGTGGTGAAGATTACCAGTAAGTAAGCAGACTCAGATTGGGGAAGATGACTAGTAAGTAAGCAGACTCAGAGTGGTGAAGATTACCAGTAAGTAAGCAGACTCAGAGTGGTGAACATTACTAGTAAGTAAGCAGACCCAGAGTGGTGAAGATTACCAGTAAGTAAGCAGACTCAGAGTGGTGAAGATTACCAGTAAGTAAGCAGACTCAGAGTGGTGAAGATTACCAGTAAGTAATCAGACCCAGAGTGGTGAAGATTAGCTGTAAGTAAGCAGACTCAGAGTGGTGAAGATTACCAGTAAGTAAGCAGACTCAGAGTGGTGAAGATTACTAGTAAGTAAGCAGACCCAGAGTGGTGAAGATTACCAGTAAGTAAGCAGACTCAGAGTGGTGAAGATTACCAGTAAGAAAGCAGAGTCAGACTAGTGAAGATGTTAGAGAATATTATCAGTACGTAATCACACTCAGAGTAGTGAAGATTATTAGTATGTAATCAGACTTGGGGTAGTGAAGATTACTAGTAAGCAAGCAGACTCAGAGTGGTGACGATTATAGTGAATATCATCAGTAAATATTCAGACTCAGAGTAGTGAAGGTTATCAGTAAGTAAATAAGACCCAGGGTAGTGAAGATTACCAGCAAGTAATCAGGCTACTATCCTCTGTACACGTATCTATTGATAAGAAATTCCAGAACACCTGCATACTTCCAGCTCTTTCTTTGCACTTCTTCCTGTCTGTCTTTTTATTTTTTTTATCTTGTTTTTAATATTGTTACTGGCTCACACTGTTTCTGCTGATTTAAGGTATTTCCAAGGTAGAACCCGGAAAAAAATCCCATATTTACAAAAAGAAGTGAAAGAGGGAAAAAGAACTTTCCAAAGTAGGTTCAGTGATAGTTATCCTATCAACGCCCTGCTTTTTTTTTTTAAATACATGGCTCAAGTGGTGCTCTGTGACGCTTACTTTTCGAACATTTTGCGAAAACCAAAAAACATTTGGGTGACAGAAGAATACCAAATTGTGTGGCAGGGCTCACCAAAGTATGCGGCAAGGAAAAACGAATTATGCGGTGTAACGCATCTTTTATGATAGTATTAATTATTTAACACTTCATCTCCTTAGTACCAGTTTAAAATTCAATTCCAGCAAAAAGAAACTGAAAGGTAATCAATCAACTTTTGCAAAGAGTCTACCACCACATGGCAGCACATGTTCATGCATTTTAGCAACCTTTTATTTGTTTGGACTAGAAACATTTTTATGGATAAAAGATGCTGATTAAGCATCTGATGACGGATTGTGTGGCAAATGGGGTAAATCCATTCTTATGTGGAAAACACTGTGACTGCAGAATCTCATAATTCTAGTGTCTTGCTTATATGATATATGGTGTTTTCATTTGATGCTCCTCAGCCATGGACATTGCTTAAGCAAAGTTACTGGAGGGATACAAACTTCTAAATTAAAGCACAGAGCACACCTGACCTAAGGAGAATATGGCATAAGGCAGTCTTTCATACTAGGAAGCCGTTAACGTCATGGAGGAAAGAGTTATTTTGGCAGAGCTATGGAGGAGGGAGATGCCATGAAAGAGTTAAATTCGAAGTTATTGTATTATCTTTTCTCCTATGATTACTGTATTGTATTCTAATTTCATTTATACAGTGCTTATGACTCCTGATGAGGCTTTGAAGCGCTTCATGCCAGGCAGCAGGCTACTCTGCAAACACAGGGTTAGGAGTTAATTCCATGCATTTACTAACTAATAATGGAAAACGATAATTAATAAGGACAATTCAATTACAAATTGAGTATACCGTGTCAATTTTTAAAATTCTTAAACTAAGTAGCTCGATACATTATGCATTTTATGTTAAAAATAAAGCACAGAGGGTGGTTGCCAGCATGCCTCAACTCATTCCAGGTCTGTGACCATTTAACGGTCTTCAAACCCATTTCACGACAGGAGACGAATGTGCCAGCGACAGAGCTACTGGCATGAACTTCTAGTCCTCTTCTTGGCAAAATGATGTTTTTACTGATTTTACAGCGTGCTCATAGATATAAAAAGAAATAATTGGATGCATAAAACATGCCAAGCATTTTAACAGAAAAGCTTGTAATAAAGACAACATGCCCTTTCATCTCCACACAAGTGTCCATCTTTGGCATTGCTGTTATAAGGCATTTAGGGCCCGATTCACAGAACTAACTTAAGACAAAATCCTAAACTTACTACTTTTGGTATTCACAGAAGTTAGGATTTTGTCTTAAGTTTGTCTTAAGACAGACTTAAGACAGACTTAAGACAAAATCCTAACTTAAGTCTGTCTTAAGTCTGTCTTAAGACAAACTTAAGACAAAATCCTAACTTCTGTGAATAACAAAAGTAGTACGTTTAGGATGTTGTCTTAAGTTAGTTCTGTGAATCGGGTCGTAATGATTTACGTAGAAAAGACAAAAGTACATAATTTTCAAAGGTTCTGGCTGGGGTGACTTTTTCTACTCTCCGGAATATAGTTTGAACTGTCTCATTTGAAAAACACAACTTTAAATAGAAGAACTAAAGTAAAGTTGCACCAAAATTAAAGGGAATTAAGAAACACAGGGGCATATTACCAAGGGAGGCGATAGACACTTATCGTCGATTTTTCGTCCGCTAAGCGGCGATAATTCTATCGCCCCATTAGCCAGCTGTCGCTAACTGGTGTTAGCGACAGCTTATAGGCGATAGCGAGCGGTTTGGGGCCCGCTTTGCATGTCAGCGATGTTTATCGCTAATGAAATGCAATGTAGGCGTGCCCAACCCGTTAGCGACTGAAAGCAGTCGATAACGTCGCTATCGCCTATTAACAAGGCAGGTGTAGCGTTGCAAATATTTGCGCTAAGCGCGAATATCTCCAAAAAGGAACGCCTGCTCAGACCAGTTCTTAGCCATGTTATCCAATGGGAGGTGGATAGCATGGCTAAGAATATTTTGTCGCTAATGCGTGAATATCGCTGTATTCTCAGCGATATTCAGGCTACCGCCGGAAAAATTATCGCTTTGGAGATAAACCTTGTTAATAGCAAGTTATCTCAGCGATAATTCCCGGCGATGCTTAGCGATAAAAAATTCGTTGCTAAGCCTAGTTAGCAATAAATATGGCTACTTGTTGGTAATATGCCCCACAACAGCGCTGGGACGCCCTAGGGTAGCTACGCGCTCTATAAATCCGCTTCCAATTCCAATTCCACAATTCCTCGATTTATCTCACATGTCTGATCTTGGAGCTCATCTGCCCATTGAGTGGGTCGATCCTTTCCTAGTGTGCACTAATCACTGCTGCTGAGTTACTTCTCCACTAGTTCCCAAGTGATTTTCATACGGCAAACTGAAGACAAATGAATGGATCCTTTGACCTTTCTCACAGCAAATGAAAATGCCTCATTTTTTTCCAATGTCACACCTCCACCAATCAAGAGTCTAATAAACTTGCTGACATTTTTAAGAGTAATCTGAATAAAGTGACTGCATTTTTTTCTCACACAGCCTCGTTTGTGTGAGAGCGGTGGTGAAAGTCTTCTTTCTACCTCTGCGGAGACTGAATAATGCCAGCTGTTCAACTCTCCATAAACTATCACAGATGGTTCCAACTCTCCCAGCTCCGTCCTCTGACCCAACTCTCCTTGACATTCACCTCGGAACTCACTGAAGTCGAAGCAAGTGCCTACAATTAGACGTGCTTTCTGTTGCGAAGTCCTCCTGTGATGTAGTCAGAAAGACTTGTCTTGCACATATTTCCTCTCAAACAATGGACAAAACCTGGGCTGCAAATTGTCACAAGGACCCCCACCAAGAGAAACAATGTAAGTTGATACTTTGTTTCTCGTCAGTCCCAGGTCAGCAGCGCGAGGAGCTCAGAGCAGACTGCAGACTGCTGCAGCTGCTTTAGAGAGACTGGGCCCGATTCACAGAACTAACTTAAGACAAAGGGGCATAATATCAAGGGGCTTTAGCTCTGCTTTTTTGGCTTTAAAAGCCAAGAAAGCGGAGATAAAATTATCTCCCTATTACCAAGCTGTCGCTAACACCAGTTAGCGACAGCTAATAGGAGATAGTGACCATCTTGGGCCCCGCTTTGCATGTCAGTGATATTTATCACTAATGACATGCAAAGTGGGCGTGCCAAGATGTTAGCGACTGAAAACAGGCGCTAACATCGCTATCTCCTATTACCAACTTTTGGAGATATTCGCGCTAAGCACGAATATCTCCAAAAGCTAACACTTGCCCAGGAGCAGTTCTTAGCCATGTTATCCAATGGGAGGTGGATAACATGGCTAAGAGCATTTGCTCGATAATGCATGAATATCGCTGACTTTTTAGCGATATTCAGGCATTGCGGCCGTTTTTTATCGCATTTGCGATAAACCTTGCTAATAGCAAGGTTTATCTGCGATAAAAATCGCCGATTTGCGGCGATAAGTTTTGTCTCTAAACAAGTTAGAGACAAAAATTATCTCTATTGGTTGGTAATATGCCCCAAAATCCTAAACTTAATACCATTTTGGTATTCACAGAAGGCACTTACTCATTTCGTTGTTCACAGAAGGCACTTACTCATGTTGGTTTTCACAGAAGGCACTTACTCATTTTGGTTTTCACAGAAGGCACTTACTCATTTTTGTTTTCACAGAAGGCACTTACTCATTTTGGTATTCACAGAAGGTACTTACTCGTTTCGATATTCACAGAAGTTATGACTCCTAAAAATCCTAAATTTAAGACTTTCGGTATTCACAGAAGGCATTTAGGAGTCCTAAAGTTAGGAGTCCTAACTTTACTACTCCTAAACTGAGAAAAATCCTAACTTTAAGACTTTTGGTATTCACAGAAGGCATTTAGGAGTCCTAAATTTAGGACTCATAACTTCTGTGAATTCCGAAATGAGTAAGCGCCTTCTGTGAATACCAAAATGGTAGCAAGTTTAGGATTTTGTCTTAAGTTAGTTCTGTGAATCGGGCCCTGAGACAAACAGGTCTTTGCCGAAGAGCTGAGGGGGCCCCCTTCATTTATTGAAGACTGGGGCCCCGCGCACCGTGGGGTCTGCTGGGGTGTTTGTTACATCCCTGCCTTATGCACAGCAGAACTGTGTCCTCCATTGAAAGCATTCAAATATTTACTCCCCCAAAAACAGTCTATAAAGGCCCCAGCTAACTTGTTGACTTCACATTGTTCACATGAATTTTAGGTCATGTAGACAAATCTTTTCACAGTGAAAATAAAAACACTTTAAAGGGGAAATTGGGGTCTGGCTTCCAAGATACTAGAGACAGATGATGGATTTTACACCATGCTGGGAGACCTGGGCAAAATATTCATTATGCTGTCTTAATTTGGTAATTTTGCATTTGTGTTGTTATGCAAAATTCTGAAAATTATACCACACCACCACTTCATGTAAATAGGTACACTTCATGATAAGATGAACAGCAAATGGCTCAATTTGTTGTAAAAATCTACTGTGGATGCACAGGAACAGCAGACTGTGAGCACTGTTCATGGTGCCTTGTTTAAATGCTGCCTGTTGGAAATGGCCCTTTTTGCAGGGTTATCCCCAAACTTTTTGCTTCTTCCTCCCTTATTTTTCCAGACCCGTGCTTGTTGGCAATAGGACTCTGGGCCCTTTACCACTGCTGATCAGTGCTAAAGTGCATATGCTCTCTGTGTAAATTGTTATTGTAATTGCTTATCCCTGATTGGCATATTTGTGTTACCAAGAAGTCCCTAGTAAAGTGCAAGGGCTGGTGATTCAAATGCTACTAGTGGGCCTGCAACACTGATTGTGCCACCCACATGAGTAGCCCTAAAATGGTGTCTCAGGCCTGCCAGCCGCAGTGCATGTGTGCAGTCTGTGAACTGCCATGTCCTCCTGGTCAGTGTCCCCACTGACCAGGCCTAACCCTTCCCTTTCTGTACACATTGGTCACCCCTATGGAAGGACCACAGAGAAGGGGGACCCCACATCAATTGAAGGCAGGTAGACGGGGACAATGCAGATCAAGGCACATATTTATAAAGGTATAAAAAGATTTTTTTTATTTTATAAGACAATATTTATTCATTTCAAAAACATTATCCAGATTGATTCATTACATATAGATCATAACTATTAAATATAAAGAAAATACAACAAAATAATAATACAAGAAAATAGTTCAGTTACATCCTCACCATGGCCCACGCACCATACAACACTATCATACCAACATGCATACAATTCAAGTCAAACAGATCCAACAGATTCATATATTACTCCACGCAGATGTTATGATCAATGATCTACAGGGGACAGTTGGCACAAAATCCCGAATAACACAGATGATCCTCAGATGGTACAAACGCCAACGCGCTTTTCGGTGTGAGGCCCCAGCCGGGGCTACACCTTCATCAGGGCGGGAGTGTGGGGGGGGCATGGGAGAAAAGGACGTCTGTAAAAAAAGTATTTATACATTTTAAAATTCAAGAAAATATCAAATGTGGTTTCAAGGTAGGCTATATCAATCATAAAACATTAAAAAGGAGACTCCCAGAGATTTACGTTACACAGGCCAGACGAGAAAATGTGTGCACGTGGAGAGTACAGAGAATTCAATCAAAGTGAGAAGTGCAGGGAGAAATGGAAATCGATCAAGACCACATCAAGAAAATTCAGATGAGCCACCACCTCTAAATAGTTCCAAATGAAGCATAAAGGTGCAGGAAACCAAACAAAGCATGGGTGCGTTCATACAGAAATGCTACTAATTCCGAGTCAATACCTTTCTTCTACAGGCGAACCCCTGGCAAGATATCCCAAGGCAGGCTAGCCTTAGCTTTAATAATCACGACAACAGATTGGGTGCTTTCTACAACACTAGCAGGTTCTTCTCTACTAGGCGGGTTTGGAAGAAAGTTTATAAGATGAGCCTGGTGACAACAAACTCATACCAGTACGGGCTGCACGTTGGGATTTCTCTTAACCGCATGCGTGCTGGCGGAATTCCGCGCGTATGCTGAGATTTTTAAAAGCGCACTTTACGTGACGAGCTGGGCTCGTCATCAGCGTGCGAGGAGGCTACCTCATGACGAGCCCAGCTCGTCATCAGCGTGGAAGGGGTTAAACTTCAATCCATAGTAGGTTCTGGGCAGCCATAGGTATAGACGGGGCGGAAGGGCTTCCTCCTAATAGTAACTTGATCCTTTAGTCCTACAAAGGAGGGTTAAACAACCACGTTTACAGACCTCACATAGAGAAGGAGGGCATGAAGTTTCAAACATTCAGATGGGGGTCACACAGTTGTCTCACTGTGGCCAAATACATTTCCTCCGGTTCGCTAAGGGAGTTTCTAGGGGTCTG
Source organism: Lissotriton helveticus (assembly GCF_964261635.1). Classification (NCBI taxonomy): domain Eukaryota; kingdom Metazoa; phylum Chordata; class Amphibia; order Caudata; family Salamandridae; genus Lissotriton; species Lissotriton helveticus. The sequence continues at coordinate 1,162,907,552 of NC_136072.1, read as the reverse complement.
CGAGAAACAGGTAATTTACAGAGCCCGCTGAAGTCAGGAGCAAAGGCAAGGATCAAGCTCATATCCGCAATTGGGTCGTATATAACACATGATACCCGGGGCAGCTATAGATCCTTCCCTCGGGATGATAGATAACGCAAAATCAGGTGGCCAGCATGGAAAAGGGACGGTAGCGTATTAGAATGCTAGTGACACCGGGCAGTATTAAACTCTCCTGTCGAGAAAATAAAAGAAACTACACCAGGCATGGGATAAACGCAGGGAGGTTTTTTTTTTTAATACAGAGCACTTACCGAAAATGGATCAAGAAGTTCCAAGGCTTTCTGCAGAACTCCCGATGCAAGGAATGCGCGACGGTGTCAAGGGCAGCTCCCGGGAAGGAAAGGCTCACTCTCAGGTGTCCGGTTTTTAAATAACACGCAAAACGCGGCTCAGACACAGACGCGGATCATGATTTACCTCGAGAATAGGGATTACTCAAGTAATAGGGGACGGGCCAAATACCGTGACAAACGGTTCGGCCATCTTAGAACTGATAGGTTACCAAAGCACATAATGCTCTATCTGGTTCAAGGTGGGAATTCCTCACAGGAAATACTAGGAAATATTCAGGACCCAATTATAAACAGACAAGGAACATGATAATGAAGGACACTACTTAACACCCTGAAAAAATATATAAATTAAAAGGCTCAAAGGTCTTAAAGTCTTAACGTCTCACGAGACCAATGATACAAGTGACAAAAAGCACGTTACAGATTTCAGAGAGGGGAGCATAAAAAAGGGGGGGGATGGACACAGGGGAGAGGGGAGGGCAGAAGAACTGCTTTACATGAGGGCATTGGCCCAGGGACATTCCTCGTTGAGTCCCCTTTCCACACTGTTGAGATGAAATATCCAAAACACCTCTCATTTTCTCCGGATGGCAATAGGGTCTGATCCGGGACAAACCTGGATCTTCTCAAGGACAGACCACTTCAAATCCGTTTCGGAATGATTGTTCGATGACCAATAACCCACAATCGGTGCACCCACTTTACCCAACCTGATGTTCGATTTGTGTTCTCCTATTCTGGTACGAATCTCACGTCCAGTCTCACCAACATATGGGAGATTACAAGGACAGATGATGATGTAAATCAGGTTAGAAGTACGACAATTCGTCATTTTAGTCAGGAGGATGGTGCGCTCAGGGGTGGCAATAGTAGTCCCTGTTATGGCATTAGGGCATGCTTGGTAATTGCCACATCGATGGTTGCCCATAACAGGGTTGATGCCCACGATAGAACTTTGCAACATGGTCATAGGTTCCGGTAGCCTACCTCTCACGAGGTGATTTTTGAGATTTGTATTCCTTTTAAATGCAAAGATAGGTTTAGGTAAGTGGTCCTGATCTTGATCTAGGTTGAGGAGGTGCCAGCTGGAATTGATGACCTGTCGTAGCTTGTTATTCAGATTGGAGTGTTTGGTAATACAAACGATCTTCTCCATGGGATCTTTGTCCCTCTGCTCGAACATGGCCTCCCGTTTATAGTACCTGGCACGTTTGAAGGAGTCCTTGACAAGTCTATAAGGGTAGCCGCGTTGTACCAGCTTCTCCTTCAGGATATCGCCTTGGAGGAGGAAATCCTTAATGTCTGTACAATTTCTCCTGATGCGGAGAAATTGACTGAAGGGAATACTGTCCCTTTGACAGCTCAGGTGGAAGCTGCTGTATTGGAGGAGGGTGTTTCGTGCGGTGGGTTTCGTAAAAAGAGAAACATAAATCTTATTATTGTGATGTTCCACCCAGATGTCAAGAAATTCAATCCTGTCACTGCTAAAGTGGGAGGTGAATTTTAGATGGGGATCCGCTGCATTCAACCACGCGATATATTCAGTCAGGGAATCCTGGTCCCCCTTCCATATGAAAAAGATGTCGTCAATGAACCGGGACCAGGCACGGACATTTTCATGGAAGGGGGCCATTTCATTATAAATATGGGTTTGCTCGAAGGATCCCATGTACAGGCATGCTATACTTGGTGCGCATGCTGCGCCCATACTTACACCCCGAACCTGATGAAAGAAACTGTTATTGAACTAACTCGAAGTAGTTCTCAAAAAGGACTACCTCCAAGCATTGAATAATGAATGGGACGTTAGCGATCCCTGTTTTGGATTCAGGGACGTCCTGTACTACTTTAATCACTCCTTCCTGTGGAATATTGGAGTACAGTGAATCCAGGTCAAGGGTGACAAGGAGTTCCCTATCGTCAAGTTATGGAGTTCCCTCCACTTTGGAAATAAAATGTCCCGTGTCCTTTACAAAGGAATCCAACGATGTGACCAACGGTTTTAAAAATTGGTCGATATATTTGGACAGGGGTTCAGTGGCCGATCCTATGGTGGACACGATCGGCCTCAGTGGGGGGTCGCGTAGGTCTTTATGAGTCTTGGGCACCCCATATATGATGGGCATTCTCGTAAAGGTGGGAGTCAAGAATTCTGCCTCTTTCTCACAAATATAGCCATTTTCCACTGCTTGTTCTACCATGCGCAGATTGCGGCGTTTTAGGGCAGGTTCAGGATTCCTCAAGGTTTTCTTGTAGTGGTCAGATGACGATAGAAGCAGATTCATTTTGTCAACATAGGTGGGGGTGTCAAAAATGATGATACCCCCGCCCTTATCGCAGGGTTGAATGGTCCGAGAGTTATTCTTTTTGAGAGACTCCAGGGTCTTCTCTTCATCTCTAGTAAGATTGACTGGGGTCTTAGGAACGTATTTCAAGATTTTGGTTAGTTTGGAGGTGACCGCCTTTTCAAAAATGCCCACCTCACTTCCAATATCATCCAAAGTGGGAGTGAAGTTTGAAGGGGGTTTCAGACCAGATTAGTTTTCTATAGATTCTGTAAGCGGCGTGTTAGAAAAAAATGTTTTAGTCTGATCTTCCGAAAGAACAGATATAAGTCCCTAAGGAACTCAAACTTACTGAATTTGGCGGTGGGGACAAAGGATAGACCCCTGGATAACAGTCCAACCGTCACTGGCTCTATTTCCTCATTAGAAAGATTGAAAACTGGCATACTGTTTATCTTTTCCAGTACTGATGTTGTCTGGTTTGGATATACATCTGGGGCTGGCCCTGACCCTGATGGTAATTCCCTTGATGTGGGTTCTGAGCTCTTGGTCTGAAGCTCCCTCGGCGGTTCCCTAAAAAACGATAGGGTCGGGATGACCTATCGAAGGTTTCCTGTCTGTCAGGGTAGTTATAACTGGGGTCATAATTGGGATCATAGCTACCAGGGCCCTCGCCTTCCGAGTCGGTGGTATCCGAAAAAGTGGTCACTCGTCGGTTACCCCATCTCGGGGTTGCACCTGATTGGTTAGGGCCTTCTGGGACGCGCACAATGCGCTGCCGTGCACCAACGCAGGCATCTTTGCACCATGGTACAAGGGTGCCTGCGTTGCAGGGATGATTGTTTTAGTGCAGGAAGGAAATCCTTCTTGCACCAAAACAATCACAAGAGGCTTTTTTCCTCTTTCTATGTGTGCTGCAGAACTTAGCATACATAGAAAAAGGAAAAATTATGAGAAATACAGATATTTCTCCTCGTTGTGCCTCTTTTACGCCTCCCCTGGGGAGGCGACGTTTTTGCCGCTGCCAAAAAGCAATGGATGCTGCTGGGAGCACCCCCAGCAACACCCATTGCACGTCCCTTTAATGTGGAAAAATGTGTTAAAGGGAACAATATTTACAAGGCAGCATTAAGCGCAAAAAAGTGGCATAGTGCTGCCTCGTAAATATGGAGCAGGCTCCTGCACCACGGAACGTCACCAAAAGTGACATTCTGGCAGCACACACAGGAAGAGGTCGCCAGAATATTGCTTATTCTTTCTCAGGTTCTCTTCATACAGTTCCACCTGCTGATGGCTAAGACAGACTTAAGACAAAATCCCAACTTAAGTCTGTCTTAAGTCTGTCTTAAGTCTGTCTTAAGTTTGTCTTAAGTCTGTCTTAAGTTTGTCTTAAGTCAAACTTAAGACAAAAGCCTAACTTTACTACTACTAAATGCCTTCTGTGAATACCAAAAGTAGTAAGTTTAGGATTTTGTCTTAAGTTAGTTCTGTGAATCAGGCCCAAAGAAACATTATGACATATTAACCTATAAGCAATAGAGATTTTTGCATAATGCATATCCTGAATTGTATTACTTCAAGGGGCTCTCAAATGTGGAAGAGAAGGGACGATGAAGAGAAGTAATTACTTAGTTTCACATGTTTTGTTCAAGCTGGAACGCTGGGATAAGACCAGGTTTCCTGATTAGACTGTGCATTTCAGATCCTTGATGGGTATCACACTCTTTTCTCTTCCGCCCTCATGATAATTTGTTTAGAGACCTAGGAAGCAACTGAGGTGACTAGGGCCTCCTGTATACAGCCTTTTTATGTATGGAGCAACATTCTGGTTTATTAAACCATATACAAGAGAGGTTTTGGATAGTGCCTGCTATACCGTCCTTTTTACTGTGAAGTTTGAGATGCTCTATCTGGCCGGGTGGTCTTGCCCTTCCTCTTTCACTCCTACACCTGGATTGATGATATGATACTTCAGGTCCAGTCTTTTTGAGTTCACTTCCATGCACCGGGACTGCATGCCTTTCATAGGGATGCAATATTTAGACGATAAGGACATATACATATGATGCTTCACTTATTATTCATTTTTTCCCTCGCCTTAATATTATGACTACACTTACCAATGGACATCTATATGCATATTTATTCCTTTTTTTCAATTATTCTTAATTTTATTGACTAATTTATTTAACTATTCTACTGTATTTATTCATTCTGTTATTACTTCTCTGATAAATACAATTAGATGGTATGTGGCATAAATCTCACAATATTTGTATTTAATACTTGTTATGCATTTCGATAGTTTCATATATGACAACATCTCCTCGGTTGGTTTTTTGGACCTAATATATCTTGACCTCATTTATTATGATTTCTTATTTCGACTATGGATTATTTAATATGATTTTGGACTTATTATGACAAAATACATGGAATAGATATTTTTTAACTTCTCTTGCCATAATGGTTTTCTTTGGCATTTGAATCTAATGGTGTGTAAGACCATATCTAACGGGCATTTAATCTGAATCTTTGGCATCTACTGCAGGTTTTTCCTATGATACCCATTGCGTTTGGGGATGCTGATTTGGGTAATTTTGGTGGCATGCGAATGAACATAACTTTGATATTTTATACATATAACATATTTTTTGGGGTTTGCTCCCATTTCATCTATTGCGTAATACTGTTAATCGTGGACAATATTTGTAATGTTCTAACCCCTTTGATGAATTCTTGATACATTTATTGATATGTTTACTATTATTGCACTTTTTCAAATATCAATGTATATATTTATTCATATCTATGTGTTTTAATAATTTTACTTTTGCAATGAACAATGCAATGTTTGGGGTTTTTCTGCTTGAAGTTTGACAAAATAGTTTTTCTCATTGTTTTTTTTTGTTTTGCCTTCTTCCTTGTTCTTTCTCTATAATGTTATGTTGTTCACACATGGTGACTATCCATTCTTAATTTACTGTCTCCTTACACATTATCAGCCTTGACAAAGCCCCAGGCCTATCCACCATAAAGGGGGTGACACAAGTGTTGGGTGTACCTTTAGAATCAGTGTTTCTGATTTTAGAGTATCACTTAGGAGTTCTGGGTTACCATCAAAATTAAAGACACTACTACAATAAAACTTGAGACACCTCTAGTTCTTTATCCAAATTTGAAGGAATATTTCAGGAATATTCACCTGTCCTTGTTTCAATGCATTCTCTTGGACTTAATGGGTTAGGGGTTTCCCATTTACTAAGGACAAGTGGCAACATAGATATCATGATTGACTAAGGATGGGCACACCCAGGAACAATCACCCCTTCACAATAGGAACCAGTGCCGAAGCTACCTTCCAGTTGATATTCTAAGAATGAATCGTACTGTTAGACCTGACATCTTTGCGGTGTTATTTCCCTAAACTTTTTTTTTCTTCACTCTTCTGTTTGATGAATTTGTTTTTGTTGGCTTTAGGCCTCTGTGCACTCTACTACTGCTACCCTGTATCGAAGTGCTTGTACTCTCTCCTTGGCCTACACCTAATTGGGACATTTAATTTACCCGAAAACCCCTGTCAAATGGTACTATATGTACCCAAGGTCGGAAATTAAGTGTTACTAGAAGACCTAAGATCATTCATTGGGTCACCAACCAAAAGCCTTTTAGACTATCTCAGGCCTGCCACTGCAGCCTGTATTGCAGTTATAAACTACCATTTCAACCTGGCAATATAAACCTTTTCACAGGTCCAAACCTTCTTTTTTAATTCTTATAAGTCACTCCTGAGTAGGTGATAGAGGCCCATAGCGTAGGGTGTATTATATTTAAAAAGATGGACATATAGGTTTAAGTTTTACATGTCCCGGTGGTGAAAAACTCCTGAATTTGTTTTTCAATTCTGTAAGGCATATCCCTTCCATGGAGTAACATTGGATTACCTTATTACATTTAATTAGTGCTAACTTTTCATTGGGAGCAGATAGGGATGTCAAGTTTAGACTTAAATAAACTGTAATTTAAAATCCTCTTTAATGCTAAAGTCAGATTTTAGATTGCAATTTTGAAAATGCAACTGTTTGAAAGCTGGAAATGTTCTGCCCACAAGTATCTAAGGCCTTATAGGGGTCAACAGCTACTTGAGCCTGTTGATGGTTCCCTTATTACGAATGTGAAACAGTGACCAATAGGGGATTAGATGTGGGCAGGATGGATCATCCTTCTAGGATGGTTGTGGGTGGAGATGTTCACTGCCCCACTTATATTTCAAAGGGCTTGCCTCCAGCACACACAAAGGAACCTAACGATGCCTGACACTTACCTTTTGTTACCCTAAACTTCTTGGAACCATGGCCATGGAAGGGAAGAACTTTCCAGAACCCAATGTGGAAGTAGTTGTGATGATTTCCCCAGTTCAAAGGTTGGCACCAGGTATACATATTGGACCTCCTGAGCCACTCATCGGTACACTCCTGGACCTGTGGGCATTACAGAGAAAGGACTGCCTTGTCCCGCAAGGATTGAACTGCTGCTTGAGGCTTGCCATGTCCCCTAGAAGATTATCATGCTGCTTGAGGTCTGCCTTGTTTCCCAGAGGACTGCCCTCTTGCTTGTGGGTTTCCTTGTTCCCTAGATAACTGCCCTGCTGTTTGAAGCCATCCTTGTTTTCCAGAAGACTGCGGTGCTGCTTTTGGCTAATTATGTTCCCCAAAGGACTTTCCTGCTGCTTGAGGTGTGCCTTGTTCCCAAGATGACTACCTTGCCATTTGAGGCCTGCCGTGTTCCCTAAAGGTCTGTCCTGGTTTCTGAGGTCCACCAAGTTCTCAGCAAAGGAAGATTAATTTGCTACCCTCATCCCAGTCTACCTGAGTAACTACTAGGGTCAGTTTGCTGACTGCATGTTCTGAGCTACAGGGACACATCAAGCTCCAGAGGCTTCCCTGCACCTGCCCAGCTGACCTGCTGCAACTAAACCAGCCTGGACCTGCAACTGGACCTGCCTGCGCCTTGCTGGCCTCTGCTAGAGTGAGTCCCTGATCCCGAAGTAGTGCCTCTTCAGGTTCTGGACCCTTGACTGGCATCAAAGTTCACTCTTCTTCAAAAAAAGGAAACATCCTGAAGTTCTGGATTTTTTGTGCTGGACTTTAAGAAGGAGAAGAAGAAGCTAATAAACAGCACAGTTTATTTAACAACTTATCTTGTTTATCCTGACAAGGATTCTGGTGTTTGCTTGAGAGGCAATTTCACCCACTCAAACAATAACCCAATTGTTTGCGCATGCTATTGTGATAAATTTCTATGACAATGTTGTGTAAGCAGAGCAAATAGCTTTATCTATTTGTTTTCTTCTGGAATAAAACATGATTCATTAAAAAGAAAGCTTTTGGTAATAAGGTATCTGGGCTGCCTTTATGTTCATAAACTGCAGGTTGCAAAGAACTGGCCTCTCCAGGTACCAGGATAGGAAATACTACACAATTACATAAATTTCCAGACATACAATATTACATTTTACTATTCATAACCAGGTATAACACATAACATGCATACACACATAGCCCTATATAACACATTACATGCTTACATACATATCCAGATATAAAATATTACATACTTGCAATCATAACCAGGTATAAAACATTACCCACATAGACACATAGCCATTTCATGTTTAGATATAAATCCAGATATACAATATGACATGCTTACCTACATAACCAGAAATATAAATTGTCCTTACATACATGCATATTCATAGATGAATGTGATCAATACAACATCATTTCAAATGGAACAGTAGCTGAAATTTGAATTTATGCATTTGTCCTGTACGTTATCACTTATTTCCACAACACAGGCCTAATTTCACAGGCTCCCTTTCTGGGGAGAAATAAGTCTTTATATAGAGATTTTCCTCTGGTGATCTCAAGGTTGACTTTGATCTCCTGGTTTCTTTCTTGTACCCCTCCAAGATGGTGCTGAGGAGACAGAGGTGACTCTTCAAATGACGTTCCTCCTGCAAGAGATGGAAAGAAGCATGAGAGGTCGAGGAAACAGATTCAGCATTTCAAAGCCCATTGGATCAGAGTGGCTTTCAACTGAATATCTGAAACCCAAAGTTAAAATAAAAAATAAGGTGATGGTTTCAGAGATATGAGCTGAGGGTGTCTGTCATTCTTCAGCCGTACTCTGATGCTTGATGGGCGGCTTGTCCTGGGCATGCTTGCTTCATTGGTGCTCCTGTCATAGCTGGCAAGTTTCCCAGGTTCTTGCTTGATGAGCTGATTCCTATGTTGATCTAGGAAGGCATGCTCATATTTACTGCCTCTGTTTGGGTGGGCACAGCAGGGATTCTCGCCTCTTTTCTGGTGCTGTGTGAAAGTGTCCAGGAGGTCATGGTTCCTTCTACTGCCTCTGTTTGGGTGGCCTAGCTTGGGGGTCTTGCCTCTTGACTGCTACTGTGTGGAAGTGCCAAGCAGGGCATGCTCTCCTGTAATGCCTCTCTTTGGGTGGGCACAGTTGGGGACTCTTTCCTTCTAGCTGCTCCTGGGTGTCATGAGGTCATGCTCGCATCTACTCCCTCCGTTCGGGTAAGAGCAGATATGGGTTCTTGCCTTTCAGCTGACTGTACAAGACTGGCTCTCTTTTTAGTGCAGCAAAATGAAGTACAATGTGCAGAGAGTCTAGTGAGTCCCAGATTGGTATACAGAGGCAAAAGAATATAGTACCAATGCTCTATTTGTGGTAGAATGGGTGAGCAGTCAGGCTTAACATAGGGTAGCGCTAAGCATTTGCTGTCCTTACGTAGGCAATAAATGATACACACAATCACACATAAATCCAAGACCAATTTACAAAAATAACATTGAATTTTATATAATTTTTCCAACCAAGACTTTTGTTCTAAGGTAAGTACTTTTTAATATATATATTGCCAAAGTTCACAAAGTAACACACTCTTGTGTGCAATTGCGTACCATAGAAGTCTATGGAGAAAATAGGAAAATGCATACAAAACAATACCCTTATCTCTCAAGAATCTCCTTCTGGATTTAGGTAAGTAAGGTCAGGTCAAATGTTCCATCAGCGGATTGTTGAGAGCATCCTGGATTTGACCAGAACCAGGGTGCTGCTGAGGTCATTGGTAGCAGGCACGACACGGAAAAGTGGGCCACTAGAAAACCAACTGTACAAGCAGACTTAAAAGTCCAAAGGGTCCCACTCAAGGACGCATTTTGCACGGGTCTGAGGATTATGGAGCACAGCTGCTTTATTGGTACTCAGGCCGGGAGGGCTGGGTGCAGAGCAGATAGGTCAGCCAAGCGGCATCCGTTAAGATGTCTTCCCATTTAGGGGCAGGCAGGTTGCAGGAATAATACCGGGATAGCTGGCCACTCACGACGTAGGTCTCAGTGACCACAATGTCCCTTACTCCTGGAGCCTGAATTGGACCCTTCATCTTGGTGTAGGTTGCAGGGGGTCTAGTATAATGAGTATTGATATGGCATGGGTCCTGTAGGTCCTGGTGTCGTCACACTTGAAACACAGAACCCCTCAAGGTCAGCGCCAGCTGCAGCTTCACCGCGTGCACCATCTTAAAGCCAGCCCTTGAAAGTCGTTGATTCTTGAAGTTGCTCAAGAGATGCCAGCAGAGTCTTTGCTAGAGACATTTCAGCTGATTGCCTAGAAGCCATGCTTGCTGCTGCAGCCTCACAACAAGTGAAAGAACCAAAAATGAATATATAAAATACCACCACATCTTACTAGCACCAATAAGTGCCTGTCAAGGATTAGATGTCACCAGCCACAATGTTTGTACAGAAGTGCTTTTCATTTAGAAAATCTAGCTTGGAAATTGGTACATTTTACCTCAGAGTGAGACTGCTTCTATTTGTGAATGTTGCTTTGATTAGCCGGAGAGTCGAGAACTCTTTGTGGTAAACTACAATGCTCTTGTTGTCTTTTCATTGAACTGTCTCCTATAGTCATTGTCAAAAATTGAGTTGAAAACACTAAATTGAAATCTTTTGGCATTCACTGTGTGGTCCTTTACTTTATTTAGAATGGTGCACAGTCTTTTGTAAGCCTGGTTATAACTGTCTTCAAATAATTATGCTGATCATAAGTATTAATAAAAATGAAGTATAAAGATTACTAACAATAATAAGAATGATAACAAAATTTAAGTTTTTTTCCCTATAGACCAGCACGTCCTATTGCACTCCATAGTTTTCCAATTACAGTTAACAACCTTTAATCCAATTTTATATCACACATTTCAAAAGGAGTGAATACTGAAGTGTTGCATTTACAGTGGCATATTGCAAAGCAACATTCACACACTATTATACGCACACGTGGCCTTTCCGCACTATCTTGGGTGCTTCACTTGAGCCAATGAACTGTGCATTTTTTAAGTGGGTCCTTCAAAGCACGTCCAAAATTTAAAAAATGCCCAATAAAAAGGCTATATCTAAAATATATTTACAAGTCAATGGAGCTGAGGTGTGCACTGTGCCAACAAATGCAACAAGTATAAATATCATATACTCTACTAAACCCTTTCCCTGATCCCATCACCAGCTTCCCTCACCCTTCAGCCTTACCTGGGATTAGCCATTGATATGACAGCAAGCTGGAGAGTGAACACCTATCTTGCTGGTCCCAATCTGTTATTGGGCAGGTCACCTCTAAGGTCTCCAGTGTGTTGACAGTCTAGGCAGTCTGCACAGTGCCCTCGTGATATAGTCTGGACAGGCCTCACAGGACTCACGGAGGCCCTGAGCAGGGAGTGTAGGTAGGGGGCCCGAGGCCGCCAAATCCCTGCCAGGGGCCGCCACGCAAATATGTATCTAAGGATATATATTGGCGTGGCGGCCCCTGGGGTTTGGCGGCCCTGTGCAGGTGCACAGCTTGCACATGCCTTAGGCCGGCCCTGGTCTGGACTATGCTACCCTCTGCAGTCTAGGTCCTCTGCACAGCAGCATAAACTAGGGAGGCCAAGAAGAGTATGCCTAGCAACAGCCCAGACCTGTCATTAGCGAACAGTCTTAGGGAAAGGCCGCAGGAGGGTTAACTGATAATATCAACACTACTAATATCGACCTACAAAATTATCATCACACTAATATCAACAACAAAAATATCGACAACCTATACTTAATTTAGAAAACACGAAAATATCTAAATCAAAATATCATCATAAGCTGCATCGAAACACCCAAGATCGAAAACATAAATATAGAAAACAAAAATATTGTTAACATTAAATATAGAACATAACAAAAATATCGAAGCTAAAAATATCGACTGCATAAATATTGTACAAAAACAAATATAGCAACCAACTGAAATAACATTAAAAAATCAACAAATCTAATAATAGCAATATGAAAATGATTCATTTTTTTTATTTTTTTTATTTGGAGTCAGAAATACATCACGGAAAAAGGAAGATTTTTAAAAGTACATATTTTGATCATTCGGGACACAGGCTTAATAATTAATTCTCATAATCTTTAAATACAAAAGACAAATAATCATTCCAAACATACATTAGATAAATAGTTAAGACTTCTAAAATGGGAAAGCTCATGTAAAATCATCAGAATATAAATAGGAGGGGGAGACAAGGTGTATAATTGTATTTCCAATATCAATAAACATCCAAATATGCTAATTTAACATTTCATACATTTTTTACATGAGTCTCCCTCCAATTGGTTACCGGGGCCCAGAACCTTCTTCCGAAGTCCCGTACTTTCCCCCTCTTATACTCATATAGGCAGATCTCAATATTGTGTATACCAAGGAGTCTAGATAGCCACATTTGAAAGGATGGTGCAACTGTATCCTTCCACCCCGCAGAGATCAAGATCCTAAGAACAGCGACAGAAATAAATACCAGTGCTTCTTCTTCCTTGCCCAAATTTAAATTCGAATCAGTGCCCAAAATCATCAGGGTAGGGGATAGATCGATCTTATGACCTAGCAGCCCCTCCCATAGTTTTTCAATCTCTTTTTTCACTGGTGTCAAGAGAGTGCAAGAGAAGAACATATGCAGTAGATCTGCTTGACCCCCCCCACATCTTGGGCAATTATCATCCGCTCTAGCCCCCCATATGTGTAATTTCACCGGGGTATGGTATAGGTTAAATATCGTTTTATAGTGTTGGGCTCTTAGGTTTGTAGCTCTGAATATTCTTTTATTCAATTCTATAGCCTGGTCAACATCTACATTCGGGTTCCCTAATTTGTTAGACCATGCGACCTCTGTTTTCTCAACATCATCCTTGATCTCAGCCCGAAGGATGTTGTATAGAGGCTTGATTTTACTGCATCCTTTGGACAATGCTTCCAAGAGGGGACTATTTTCAGGGGGAGGTGGTTTTGGTTTAATGGACTTCAGGGAGCGGTCAACCTGGGTATAGGCAAACCAGTGATTATCTGGAATACCGTACCTCCTTTGTAATACCTCAAAACTCATAAATCCTTCTACATCCATTATGTCTTGTAGCGTATTGATGCCCAATTCACTCCAAAATTTTAAAACCCTTCCAATCCCAAGCCTTGAAAAGAGGCTGAATCTGTAGATGTGGATATAGGCATTAATTTTGGGAATATTACACAGTTTTCTACTGGCCTTCCACACACTCCAAGCACTATCAATTATCTTATATCTTACTTTTTTATAAAATCTTCGATCTACTTCACATAACATGATACCAGTAGCCTTTCTTCCCAATAATAATTCATAAATGGAGGGGGGTTGATAAGCTTCGGGTCTAACGTTGTCCGAATTAACATCTAATTGAAATAGTATTTTCATTTGTATTAAGAGACAGGTCCAGTGGTATAGCCTTAAGTTAGGGAGATCCAAGCCCCCCCTTTCCCGCTGGAGAGATAAAAGACTTGTTGACCTTCTTACTTTACCATATTGCCAAATAAATTTGATGAAGACCGACTCCAGTTTTGACATTATTTTTTCCTCAATAAATAGTGGTATGGCTCTAAAGAGATATAAAAGCTTTGGGAACATCGTCATCTTGACTGCATTTATCCTGCCGATCAAGGAGAGATGTAGTCCATCCCATCTTTTTAGGTCCGTCTCTATTGATTTTATCAATGGTAAATAATTACCTTCCACTATTTTCTCTACAGAGGCATAAATTGTGACCCCCAAATATATTGCTGCATCCACGTATCTAGAGTCTGCCTTTACCACATTTCCTGTACATATTATCTGCGTTTTTGCTTCGTTTAATAGGTAACCTGACTTGGAGCCAAATTGTTTTGTCAGATCGACCAACGTTGACATTGCTTGTTGGGGATCCTCAGTAAAAACGGCCAGATCATCAGCATAGGCTAATATTTTATTTTCAAAGCCATTTATTACCACCGGTTTTAACCTAGGGCATCCCAGAATTGCCTGAATAAGCGGGTCAATATATAGGGAGAAAAGGATCGGGGAACATGGGCATCCTTGCCGGGTTCCTCTTTTAATGTTAAAAGTATCAGATTTCTCACCCATGACCGTGACTCTTGCCACAGGATTAAGATACATAGCTTTTAGAGCTCCGATAATTTTTTGCCCAAAACCTCTCCCTATCAAGATTTCCCACATATAGCTTCATACCACTCGGTCGAAAGCCTTTTCCGCGTCTAGCAGGATCATGGCGACTTTCCCCCCCGTGACAGCATGGGCGTCAAATATAGCTATTGCTCTGCTTGTATGATCGGTAGTACCTCGTCCAGGAACGAACCCATGCTGCCACGGAGAGACCAGACCGCCGATGACCCTGCCCATTCTAGAGGCCCATATTTTGGAATAAAGCTTGGTATCGGAATTAATCAAGGATATCGGCCTATATGACCCCGGATTCTCGCTGGGTTTCCCTTTTTTGTGGAAAATAATGATGTTTGTCTCTTTCCAAGATTCCGGGGTTTCTCCCTTGTATACTATCCCATTAAAGAGATCAGCTAATAAAGTTATGATTACGGATTCCATACATTTGTATACCTCCAAGGGGAGGCCATCCGGGCCGGCAGCCTTCCCTGGAGCCAACTCCTGAAGGGCATTTTTAACTTCCAGTTCGGTAATATCTCTGTCCAGTTCCTCTTGAAGGGAGGGATCAAGACGGGGACAGAGTCTTCTAAGTTCGTATAATGCCCCCCGATCATTGTTTCTTCATCATATAATTTTTTATAAAAATCTCTAAAAACACGGAGGATGTCTGTTGTTTCTGTGTACTCTCTACCTCTTTCTTCTATTTTTTTAATAGTGTTTTTTGACCGTTCCTGCCTAAGTTGCAGGGCTAAGGCTCTGCCGGCGTGTTCTCCAGTTTCATATCGGCTGGATCTTGTAGCCTGATATTCACCCATCGCCTTCTGAGTGGAGACTTTCTGGAGATCTGCCTTGATTGCCATAAGTACTTTATGGGTGTTGCTACCGTCTCCCCCTGATGCAATGGCTTTCACATGCTCTTCCTCGATATTCTTGAGTCTATCAAGTAATTTTTCTTCTTCTTTTCTATCATCGTTTCTTATTTTGGTCGAATAGCTAATAGTTTCTCCCCTCAATGCCGCTTTAAAACAATCCCACACTATGTTCCTGGTAGAGCTATATCTATTGGCCGAAAAAAAGTCATCTGCCCAGCTCTTAATATGGGCAGTAAATCTGGCATCCTCCAGTAATCTCCTCTCAAAAGACCATGGTGGTCTATTTGTTCTACGGTGGCTTCTTTGATAGGTTATTACTAGGGGGTTATGGTCAGATAGTATTCTTGGTAGTTTAGTAATGATCACCTTATTTATCTCTGATGTAGAGATAAAAAAATAATCCAGTTTAGAGTGCTTCTGCGCAGGATTGGAAAAATATGTGAAACCAGAGTTATTAGGCTCCTTTACTCCCCAGATGTCCACTAGACCTAATGATTCTTTCAGGGATTTTATTGCCCTGTAAACTCGTGGTTTTCGAGCAATATATTTTACATTATTCTCCCAGCTAGCAGAAATATTTAGGTCACCACATATTATTACAGGTGCAGCCCAGCCTGCAAGTTCAATCTCTAAAAAATCAAATATTTCTGGGTCATCGCCATTCGAACCATAAATTACACAAATGGTAAATCCTAACCCCAACTCGGCAATCACCCATCTGCCGTAGCTATCTGCTTTTACCTTCTTAACCCCCCCCAAGGTTTTCTTTATCAGGATAGCCACCCCTCTGACCATTGAGGTTTGTAGTGAACATGCAACCAGATCAAACCCATTTATTGACATGAGATTTCGTTTTGCCCATGGGAGGTGCGTTTCTTGGAGGCATAACACATCAATTTGATTAAATTTGATAAAATGGTTCATCCTTTGTCTTTTCCTCCAATCATTTAGCCCTCCGATATTCAATGTACATATTTTAATGTCTGACATCTTTATTTCTAGTTTGACCTTTTGTCATCTTCTCCCTCTTAGATTTGGTATTAACTATCGACTGAATCAAGTGATTCCTGTGTCCTACTATGATCTTGGCCATAGTGATGCATCCTGAACTCCATTTTATGACTTTTTCCCCTTTTTTACCCCCCCGTAGCCCACCCACCACACCCAACCCCCTCTTCCTCCCACCACCCCCCACCCTGTTCGCCCAGCACTCCCACCCACACTGTGAGGCGCACAACACTTGTTTGTGCGTGTGATGGTCATGCAGTTGCAAATGAGGATACCAAAATACCATAATTAGTTACAATAAAGTTACACCCGGGAAAAGAAAATAAGAACAACTACCATAATTGTGACATAATTGTGTCACAAATTGTGACAAAACCAGCTTAAACATCTCCTAACCAAGCTAATCACACATGAGGAATCCACACATTACATTCCCTTTTTTTTTTTTTGCCCCATTCTGGCCATTTACTATTATTTGTCTAGGCTATCCAAATACTCTTTTGCCTTAATCTCAGATGAGAAATATAAAGTCTTCCCTTCATTAATAACCTTAAGCTGGGCTGGGTTTATTAGGAAGGCTTGAAGTTTCTTCTCTTGAAAAGGCTTTATTAGCCCTCTTAACCGCCAGCGTCTTTCCACTGTCACGTGGCAAAAATCAGGGCGGACAAAGAAAGAAACACCATCGCAGTTTTTCTTTGCATCTGGTCTTGCCCTGTCCGAGATTGCCTGCCGGAGTACAAAGTTCCCCAGAAAAATAAGCACTGCCCTGGGTTTATCTCCTTCTTTAGTATTTTTCCTTATTTTGAAGGGAATACGGTGGACTCTCTGTATCTCTTTGGTCCAATCCCATCCAGGCAATTCGGGGAAAGCCTGTTGGAAAAGTTTCACGAAATATCGAAGCTAAAAATATCGACTGCATAAATATTGTACAAAAACAAATATAGCAACCAACTGAAATAACATTAAAAAATCAACAAATCTAATAATAGCAATATGAAAATGATTCAAATGTAAATGCCAGCATTTGTGAAGCGCACAGCTACCTCCGACGGAGGTGTCCCGGCGCTGGGGGCCGTCGGAAAGATTAAGCACGCTATTGCCCAGAGTCACAAGGTGCTAGGCTAACCTGCCACCAGAGCCGGGGATCAAACCTTGAACGCTGTGGTCCGTAGTCAGGCACCCTGGCCGCTGCGCCACACCTCTTCCCCCACATAATTTTAAGCACCATATAAACAATATTTAAAGTAAAATAAAACACCACTCCATCTTTTCTTACATTTCTTTCTTCATCAAAAATGAAATATCATACAAAAACACAACTTAAAATAAAATATATTTCAAACATATATTAAATACATTTCTTAATCAAAATAACAGTTATATAAAACGAAATTAATGTTTATAACCAAATATACCTTTATTTAAAAATAATTTACATTTTCCAAATAAGGACATAACTGTCAAAACAATTAAAACAGATGCTTAAAAATCCATTGAAATAAAACTACAAACAGCAACTAATAAAAATCTACCAACAATTAAATAAACAATATATAAGACATAAACATTTCGATATAAGCTACCAGAGCAGGCCGAATCTCTACGAGAACTCTACCAGAATGCTAAACCCTTATTTTTACACTTTCAACAACTTTTTAAAGTAAGTATACTATCTACCTTATTACAAAAGTAACCAAAATACAAGTAAATGCAATTATAAATAAATAAAATAACTAATATGTTCTTTTTATACATTGGGGCATGTTACGATGTCAGTCGGAAAGCCACAGACCGCTAGTCGAAAGCTTTCCGACAGCGTTCGGAGGCTTTCCGACCGACACGGTCGGATTGCGGTTAGACCGCCGAATTACAATGTTTGGCAGACGGAGCGTGAACCTGCCTGTCCTTAAGCCGCTGTTCAGACCAGCTCGCAGAGTCTTCCCGCCTATCGGATCCACACCGCAAACCCCTATGGATGGCTTTTCTGCCACCAGGATTACAATGTTGGTTTCACACAGCCTTTCCATGCCAGCCTTTCCGACATGGAAAGGCTGTCAGTAAGTGACTTTGGGGGCCCCTTGCCTCTGCTGCCGACGGTTGTTGGTCGAGGGGGTACCTAGGGCCCCCCCTGTAAATCCAGGCACTTTGTGGCTGGTACCATTAGGTGCCTGCCAGGGTTTTACACACACATATGCCCATTTCTTCATGGGAGCCTGTATTATGGCCGGTTTGTGGCCGTAATAAATCAAAGCATTTATATCAATCAATCAATCAAAGCATTTATATAGCACACTACTCACCCGGAGGGTCTCAAGGCGCTGGGCGAGGGGGTCTGCTACTGCTCGAACAGCCAGGTCTTGAGCTGCTTCCTGAAGGCGAGGTGGTCCAGGGTTTTGCGGAGGTGGGTCGGAAGGGAGTTCCAAGTCTTGGCGGCTAGGTAGGAGAAGGATCTTCCTCCTGTGGTGGCTCTTCGGATGCGGGGGACGTCGGCGAGGGCGTGGCTGGTCGATCGAAGCTGGCGTTTGGGAGCGTAGAAGTTGAGGCGGCTGTTGAGGTATGCTGGGCCTTGGTTGTGTAGGGCTTTGTGTGCGTGGGTGAGGAGCCGGAAGGTGATTCTCTTGTTGACCGGGAGCCACTGTAGGTCTCTCAGGTGTCCGGAGATGTGGCGCTGCCCAGGGCGGGGGGCCACCAGGAGTCGTCCCAGGCGGAGGGTGATGATCCCAGGATGAGGACTTCCGTCTTGTCCGAGTTTAGCTTCAGGCGGCTGTTCGACATCCATTTGGCTACTTCTGTCATCCCTTCGTGCAGGTTGGCTCTGGCGGTGGTTTGGGTCGTTGGTGAGGGAGAGGATCAGCTGGGTGTCGTTGGCGTAGGAGATGATGTTGAGGTTGTGCTGGCGTGCGATGGCTGCGAGGGGGCTCATGTAGACGTTGAAGAGTGTTGGGCTGAGCGAGGAGCCTTGAGGAACGCCGCAGATGACTTTGGTGGCCTCCGATCTGAACGGGGGGAGGCGGACTCTCTGTGTCCTTCCGGCGAGGAAGGAGATGATCCATTTCAGTGCCTTCTCCTGGATTCCGACGTTGCTGAGGTGCTGCACTAGGGTACGGTGGCAGACAGTGTCGAAGGCCGTGGAGAGGTCCAGGAGGATGAGGGCCGATGTTTCTCCGTTGTCGAGCAGGGCTCGGATGTCATCCGTAGTTGCGATCAGGGCGGTCTCGGTGCTGTGGTTGGCCCGGAAGCCAGACTGCGAGAGGTCGAGGGAGCCGTTCGTCTCGAGGAAGGCGGCCAGTTGCTTGTTGACGGTCTTCTCAATGACTTTTACAGGGAACAGGAGCAGCGAGATGGGGCGGTAGTTCTTGAGGTCGGTGGGGTCGGCTGATGGTTTCTTGAGTAGAGCGCTGAGTTCGGCGTGCTTCCAGCTCTCCGGGAAAGTGGCGGTGTCGAAGGAGGTGGTGATGATGTCCCGCAGGTGGGGTGCGATGACCGCGTCGGCCTTGTTGAAGACATGTGAGGGCAGGGGTCGGTCGGAGATCCGGAGTGGATGGAGTTCATCGTGCGGATGGTGTCTTCGGTGCTGATCGGGGTCCAGGCATGGAGGGTGGTGGTGGGGGGCGGTGGTTCGGTCGTGGCGTGCGTCGGTTGAGTGCTGAAGCTGTTGTGTATGTCCGCGATCTTGTTGTGGAAGTAGGAGGTGAGGGAGTTGCAGAGGTCTTGCGAAGGGGTGATGTCGTTGTTTCCGGCGTTGGGGTTGGAGAGCTCTTTCACGATGTTGAAGAGTTCCTTGCTGTTGTGTGCGTTGTTGTCCAGTCGTTCCTTGAATGCGGTTTTCTTGGTGGCGTGGATCAGTTGGTGGTGTGTTCGGGTGGCGAGCTTGAGGGCAGTCATGTTGTCCGGTGTTGGGTCTCTGCGCCAGGTTTTCTCGAGTGCTCTGCAGTTCTTCTTGGAGCTCTTGAGTTCGTCATTAAACCATGGGGCTTTCTTGCTGCCGGGTCTGCTCGGCGGGGTCTTCAGAGGGGCGAGGTCGTCTGCGCAGTCGCTGATCCATTTCGTGAGGTTGGTGGCCGCTTGGCTGGGGTTCGTTGTGCTGGTGAGAGGGTTCTTGCTCAGGGAAGTAGCGAGCTGGTCTGCAGTGATCTTGTTCCAGCTTCTGCGGGGGACCTGTTGCTGGTGAAGGTGGAACGTGGTCCTACTGAAGCTGAAGTGGACGCAGCTGTGGTCCGTCCAGTGGAGTCCCGTGGCGTGGCTGAAGGCGATGTCCTTGCTGGAAGAGAAGACCGGGTCGAGTGTGTGTCCGGCGTAGTGGGTGGGGGTGGTCACCAGTTGTTTGAGTCCGAGATTGGCGAGGATGTCCAGAAGGGCGGTGGTGTTGCGGTCGTTGTTGTTCTCCAGGTGGAACAAGGTCCCTTAGATAAATATGAGTATCCGACCGAACAGTGCTCGGTCACTTCGTAATCAGGTGGTTGGAACTGCTGACAGGAGGATGGTTGGTCCCGAGACTAAGACGATTTCGGTCAGAGGCCCATTATCTCTCCTCTACAGATCTTCCCAAGTAAAGTCAAACTAACTACAAACAAACTAGTTTAAAAAACTAAACCAATCCCACCCACAACCTATTCACCAAATAACAAAAAACAGTAGTTTTTAATAAAATTAATATTTTCTTTTCTTCAACAGAAAAAATCCAACTACCAACACCAAAGAAAACCAGAATATTTTACAAAACCCAAAAATATCTATACATCCAAATATGTGATGGTATTAAGATTTTTTTTTATGTTTTAAAATTGTCCATAAAAACTATTTAACATTTTCAACATGTATATTTAATAACAGTCCAAATACAAAAATGACAGAGGGTGTAAAATGTATTAATTCAGAGAAAGAAAAAAAATGTACTATGCAATATGGGTATAAATTGTATAGATTGCAATTTGGCAGTAGGAATTGAAACCTAAGATCTCGGTCAGAAAGCCACCGACCTTAGGTCGGAGGTTTTCTGACCGAGATCATCGTAGGTCCCATATAATTTACTATTTCCACTCCAACCTACCTTATGTCAGGGAAGGTGCTGGATATTAAACATACCTAATCCACTATTCCCACTCCAATCTACATTAAGGAGCCTATTACGATGTTTGGTGGACTCATGTCCGTCCGACATTATATCGAAACTGGGACCAACCGACCTCCGGTCAGCGGTGCCGACCTCCTGATTAGGTTGCGATTCTGACATTTCCCTGTGGGAGCATGTAGTTTGGCCATATACCGGCTGTAGTACATGCTTTCATAGTGAAATGGGAGGTGGTGTTAATCCCTGCACCCTTTGGCAGGCACCTCAAGGTACCTCATTTCTAAAATTAGAGAAGAACTAGAGCTCTACCAGGATATGATAGTCTCCCTCCGCTTTATCTTTGGTTGATGGGATATCCATATTGGAGTAGATGCCTCACTCACTTATCGTGGTATGCTTCATCATAGGCACCTATCCACACCCGGGTGGACTCAACCATAGATGTAATGGGAGTTCTTATATAAAGCAAGTACTGGTCATGCAGCGAATCAAATGAGTGATAGTAAAAATACCTACCAGTATACCGAAACAATGTGTTTTATTCGGAGGGTACCTGGGGTATGAAATAAAAACGTGAATGTGTTGGGGTTTTCCTGAATGTAAATATTCAGTTGTACCCCTTTTAAAGGACCAACATGTTTCGGCCCTCGCTAGGAGCCCACGTGGGTCTGGGGCCTTTGTCAGGCTATTTACCTACTACTTAGTATGAGTAAAATGAAGAAAAAGTTTTCAGAATACCTAGCAGGGTGCATTGACATAAGGCACGCTAAAGTCCAAGAATAGAAAAGGTTTGAAACTATCTGGACCATAAAGCCCATGCAGCAAGAAATCAGTGCTCTCTCTTTATTTCACCTTTAAAATCTCGTAGAAAATACAGAATTATTGTCCTAAATGCAAAGATATGAAGATGATATGAGTAGATTTAAAAACATTGCAGTTTGTTTCAATTTTACTGAGGTATATGGTTGTCCATTGCACAGCTTGAAGTGTTTTTTACTAATAATGTAGTTTTGATATTATTGTGCGTAGTTGTGGGTGTGATTGTGGGTGTGGTTGTGGTTGTGGGTGTGGCAGGTTTAACTTAATTTCTCCACGGTGAGATTGCAAATGCTTAGCCTACTTAAGTCTTCAAGCTGCACTGTGTGCATATGACAGTGGCAGGGTATGTGTTAATCTGTACTTTTGTAGGGTGATGGTCATTATGTGCTGTTGAGGTCGGAAACACTTAGTGCACCGTATAGTTTGGAGCCATGTGGCTAATGTATGCTGAAGTTGTAGGGTGATGGGCAAGTATGGCTTGATCTTGATTATCTAATGAGCTAGCAAGTACTGAGCTGGAGGGATGACTTTGATCTCAGTCATGCATGTGATATCCAGAGGAGTTGTCTCTTCCCACAGATATGTTGACGCGTAATGCGCTATTCATAAGAGCATGCCTTGATGGGAAATAACAATACAAAGATGGAACTAAGCTGAGGCAGGAAGAGGAGGAAGAACACTGAGTCGAAGTGACCCCACACTCCCTTGCATCTCTGCAGCAGATGATAAGAGGTCTGTGGGTAAATGTAAAAGGAGGAGAGTAAGCAGGCAGTACAGCAGTGGTAACAGGCTTGTACCGTGGGTGGAGGGGTGGGGCAGACAATAACAATATTACTGATAAAATTAATTCATTTATCTTCTTGCAGCGTGACGTCCTCCTCCCTCGACTGTCTTGAATGAAGCTCCCGATGCAGGAAACTCTACTACCCAATCCTGGAGCTGCTTTCACAGCATATAAAGTCACAGTATGCTACAAGGGACTTATTTTGAAATATACAGTAAACATGTGTAACTGACTCAAAAGTATCAAAGTATCACGCTGAGTCACTAACAAGTGTCAATCAAGGGAAGGAAAATGAAAAAGAACACACCGAGAGAGTAAGTTATATTTCTGAAAAACTTATTCTGTATTTAGTGATGGAAACAATGGATTTACATCTTGGGAGACGGATACAGGGAAATAAATTCAAGCAAACACTGAGAACAGAGGTAGAAATAACAGTGGACCTTCAGTTCACAGCTTAAACATCAACTCCTGATAAATAAAACAGACAACCAAGAAATAATTAATAAACAATGGTCGTATGTTGGTGGCAACGCAACACTTTT
This sequence comes from Lissotriton helveticus, assembly GCF_964261635.1. Lineage (NCBI taxonomy): Eukaryota > Metazoa > Chordata > Amphibia > Caudata > Salamandridae > Lissotriton > Lissotriton helveticus. The sequence goes on along the minus strand of NC_136072.1, from coordinate 1,162,884,264 downwards.
GGAGATGATGAAGGTGTCGGCGTTTCGGTCTAATGTGCTGGCGTCATGTAGACCATCATCAGGACTAAACATTTCATTGCAGATAGAAACTCCCTGAAATTTCTTAAGGCTTATTTAAACGTTGAGTGGACGACAAAAGTTGTGGGGAACCAGATGGTTGAAACAAATCTTTAACTTCTGGTATATAGGGAAACAATTCCGTTGTGCGATAGATGGGCAGCTAGTAATTGGGTATACAGCGTAACTTCGTGTTTTTGAGTAATCGAAAAACAGCGTGATCGGTCGGCATGCCGGGTCGTCAGTGATGACCGATCACGCTGTTTTTCGATTACTCAAAAACACGAAGTTACGTTGTATACCCAATTACTAGCTGCCCATCTATCGCACAAACGGAATTGTTTCCCTATATACCAGAAGTTAAAGATTTGTTTAAACCATCTGGTTCCCCACAACTTTTGTCGTCCACTCAACGTTTAAATAAGCCTTAAGAAATTTCAGGGAGTTTCTATCTGCAATGAAATGTTTAGTCCTGATGATGGTCTACATGACGCCAGCACATTAGACCAAAATGTCGACACCTTCATCATCTCCAAAAGTGTTGCGTTGCCACCAACATACGACCATTGTTTATTAATTATTTCTTGGTTGTCTGTTTTATTTATCAGGAGTTGATGTTTAAGCTGTGAACTGAAGGTCCACTGTTATTTCTACCTCTGTTCTCAGTTTTTGCTTGAATTTATTTCCCTGTATCCGTCTCCCAAGATGTAAATCCATTGTTTCCATCACTAAATACAGAATAAGTTTTTCAGAAATATAACTTACTCTCTCCATGTGTTCTTTTTCATTTTCCTTCCCTTGATTGACACTTGTTAGTGACTCAGCGTGATACTTTGATACTTTTGAGTCAGATACACATGTACGACTCGCAACTAAGACTCTATTTTTCAAAATAAGTCCCTTGTAGCATACTGTGACTTTTACTACTCATTGCCCAAGCCTACAAGGGTTTATTGGGTCTCCCCTGCCTTCAATACTTCACAGCATATAAGCAGCACCAAGATTGGATACATCAGGCTCTCCCAGCGCTCCTAAGACCACTGGAGGATTGCACTTTCTCCAACCCAGCTGTCTACGACATCTAGGTTAGAGAAATGTAAAATGTGCATGTCTGGCTTGCCATCCCAAAATGGTCGGCCAGAGGCATGCGCATTTTAAAGCTCACTCCTTGCTGGCACTCAGCAGCTTTGGCCCCACCCCATCCTGACACTTAGGGCCCCTAAAGTCCGCCCACCACCGTAACAGAAAACGGGACCGACCGCCAAAGGTGCGGCGGTCCTGCAAGGCCAATTAGGATGCGACTGCCACCCTGGTGGTCACGTTGAGCATCTTTTTCATTGCGGCGGGTGGTGCTGAAAACAGCACCCGCCGCAATGTTAAAGTGGCATGTTGTGCATTGCCATGCACAATGTGACAGGCACCATGCAGTGCCTGCCACCTTGTGCGTGGCAATGAAGAGGGGTACGATAGGTACCACCCAGGTGCAGCCAGACACCTCCCCCACCCCCCAGGGGTCCCCAACGGGCCCCTAAAGGGATTTACCATATGCCTTTCCATGGCGGAGTCTCTGCCATGAAAAGGCATACTCACTACAAGCATCATAATATGGATGCCATATTGTGGGCCTTTTCCGCCCATGCGGATTGCCGACAAACGGAAAAGCGGTGGATGGACTTTCTGTCCGCTGCGGTACCCCCCACCATGGTAAAAGGGTGGGGGGTAAATGGCGGTCGGGTGGGGAGTTTTGGTGGACGGATCGCCACCGCGGGTCGTGCGATGGCGATTCTCCCGCCATCATAATAGGTCCCTTAGTCCAGGACAGGTTGCTGAAAAATAAAACGGTAATAAACAAACTTTATTAACATCCTATTTTTTAGCTCTGGCACCTGTGGGATGGTTTCTCCTCCAAATGTAGGAGTCGCCCCTGCAGTACGGGCAATCAACCTTAGCCCGAGTGGCCACAGGCAGCAGCCAGTTGATGGACTGTGAATAAATAGTAGCTCCACATACCTCTGCTGATTTTGAAGTTGGAGTATAACTCAGAAGGCTCTTGCGGCTTTAGGTGAGCTAGGCTGAGCCACAAAGTGTAAATGTAAATTGATACTTGTATAGCGCACTACTCACCCGCAAGGGTCTCAAGGCGCTTGTACGAATACCACTGTGGAACCCATCCTGGCTTTCACTGTGAGGTGTCCACTCCTGGGCGCCCCCATGGTGGAGGCCAGGCATCCTTAGCGTTGTGGGGGCCGTTGTGGAGATTAAGCAAGCTATTGCCCAGAGTTGCAGAGTGGAACTCCATGATTGGAAGAGGCACCGAGGCGAGAATTATCAGGTCTGTGGAATTTTGAGCCCAAGACCCGCCAAGGTGGGGAATTGAACCCTGGTCCCGGGCTAGACCTCTGCATCAGGGTCTGCCGCTCTAACCATTGAGCCACACTTCTCCAGGCCAATTCATTGTCACTCACAGAATGACAATGCGCAGACTGAACAGGCTCAGCATGTGGTGTACCTCCTCCTGGCCCCTAGAGGTGACTGTTTGAGCAGCAAACTTAACAAGTCTTTGGTGTGAGAGGTGTCTTTTGTCCCTCACAGCAGGACACTCCGATCCCTCAGACAAGCTGCAGGTGCCTGCTGCCAGCATTCTCGGATTCACACTGGGATTTTCATATCAATGATGTGCTGTGGACAGATCAAGGGCAATGGAAGCAGAGAACAGGCATTGGTAAAGCCAATAGATCTTGACTACCTATGCTATAGGCTCAGGGTTTTAGCCATATTATGCAGGAGCAGCTGTGCAGGGCTTTAAGGTTTACAAAAAAGGATATGATGCAGCTGTCCTCATTACAGCACTATTTTGTAACTGCTTGCAGGATGGTGGGGCAGGAGGGATCTTGGAGGGAAGGTATTACACAAAGGGCATAGATGCCTTTGTCCAGCAATACAAAAAGCGCTAGCCACAGCACAGCACTTTTGTTAAAAAAAATATATCTATAAACTTTCAGGGCCTCATTTATGAGAAATTACGCATCGCTGCGTGAAAGCAGCGATGCGTCACTTCTCAGTGCGCACTCCTTGCGCCATGATTGATGCGTCATATTTATAATATGACGCATCATGTCACAAGGAGTTACAGATACGTCAGTATTTCTGGCGTATCTGTAGGCACAAAAGTGACGCAACTCCAGCAATGTGTACTTTCACATGGGGCAAGCCCCATGTTGTTAGTGCCTGCATCAGTCTTACGCCTGCCATGAAGCAGGCGTAAGATTTTGACTCATTAGTGGCCAAGAAATGGCGCAGTGAAATCTTATAGATTTCACTGCGTCACTTCCTTGACCCTTTCTTGCATCAAAACTCCCCCCTTGCATACATTATACCTGGCGCTGGTATAATGTGGCGCAGGGGTTTACAAAGTGACGTATCTACCTAGATGCATCACTTTGTCAGTATGGTGCAACAACGCACATTTTTTACACTGCTGGTGCGTCACAAAAAGTAACGCGCCAGTGGCGTAAAAGTGACGCACAGCCTCATAAATGAGGCCCTCAGTGTTGCTGTTCAACTTGGCTATAAACAACAACAAAGCCAATAGGTCGCATAAGAAAGACCAATTGTCATTGTCAGTGCTTGTTTTTTCTGGTGGGATAGAGGGGTAAAGGGTGAGAGGCAACAATATTGGGCGGGGTGGGAGAGTGCAAGCAGCAATGGGGAATGGGGTGAGAGGGGACAAGCAGCAGTGCTGGCTGGGGCTAGAAGTTGAGAGAGGCAATGAACAACAAGGGATGGGGCAGGAGGGCAAGCTGCAATGAGGGATGGAGAGGGAAGGGGCAATGAACAACAAGGGATGGGGCGGGAGGGCAAGCTGCAATGAGGGATGGAGTGGGATGGAACAGGGTTCAAGGGGGCTAGCAACAAAACAGAGAGGGACAGAAGGTGGGAGAGGGAAACAACGCAATAGAAAGGGTAGGAAGATGCAAACAATAACACAGAGGGCGAGTCATGAAGGTGGGTAAGCAACAACAGAGAAAGACAGGGTGATAGCAGGGGTCAAACAACACCAGGGAGCAGGATGGTAGGGAGCAAGCAGCAACACAGAGAGAGACAGGAAGGTGGGAGTTGCAAGCAACAATGTAAAAGAAGGAAATCAAAACATGGAGGATAATGGAAAATTGGGAGGGGGCAAGTAGACCTAGGCATCAAATTCGGCTCTGGTCACGGAGTTTGCAGCGCTTTTCCAACACCGAACTCTTCGTAGGGTGCAGAGTAAAAACAAAATCTGCTCCGCTGATTTTTTTCTCGCTCGCGCTCATGAATGTTAAGTTGGTGAGCGGAGCGAGCAAAATATTACTACAGACTACTCCCATGCGAGATTTCTCAATGCTTGTGGTCGCGGAGGACTACTAACGCTCTCATTGAGAACCTTCCATTTGCGATGAAGAAGCTGCCTCTCAAGCAGAAATCTACTCAAGCAGCAGAAAGAAGCAGCGCCCACTTGCTCTGCGCATGGTGCCCTTCACGCTCATTTTCCAGCATGGGACAAACATCTGGCATTAAAAATCAGCACAAACTGCATGCCCCAACGCACCCCACTGCTTTCAGAACTCTGCCTAGTGAGGCAGAGTTTGTTGGTCACTCTACCCCGAATCTATGACGTTACAACGCATACTTTTACAACGCATACCTTTACAACGTATTTTTTACAACGCATGCCATTACAACAAATTTTTAAAAACTACCTTTACAACGCATTCCATTACATCGCATACTACCTTTACAACGCATACCATTACAACGCATAACATTACATTGCATTTATGGTAAGTATTGGATAGTGTAGGGGTAAGATTTACTATTCTAACTCCAGGGGGTGCAACAGTAGGATAAGTGTTGGATAATGTAGGGGTAAAAATTACTATTCTAACTCCAGGGGGTGCAACAGTAGGGTAAATGTTGGATGCGTTGTAATGGTATGCATTGTAATGGTATGCGTTGTAATGTCATGAGTTGTAATGGTGTGCGTTGTAGTGTCATGCGTTGTAATGGCTGCGTTGTAATGGCATGCAATGTAATGGATGCTGCGTTGTAAAGGTTTTGCTGTAATGTTAGTGCTTTGTAAAAGTTGCGTTGTAAAGTTTGTTTCCCCTCTGCCCCGGCCTAGTGGCAAGCAACACCACAGAGAGGGGTGGAAGGGTGCAAGCTACAACATGGAGAGGAACGGAGGGTGGAAGGGTGTAAAGCAACAACACGGAGAGGGACATCAGGTGGAAGGCGGCAAAAACCAAAATGGAAAGGGGCAAACAATAACAAAGAGAGGGAGACGCGAAGGTCGATGGGCAACAACAGAGAGGGACAGGAAGGTGGGATGGAGCAAAGAACAATAGAGAGTGGAATGGGAGGGAGCAAGCAGAAACATAGAGAAGGACAGGAGGGTGGGAGGGGCCATCAATAACATGAAGAGGGAAAACTAAACTTGGAGAAGGATGGAATATTGAGAAGGGGGCAAGAGACAGAAACCTTGGCATCGTATTCGTCTCATCCCTCACCAGGAACCAACAGGTCAATGCTGTTGCCTCCAGCTGCTTCAACACCCTCCGAATCCTCTGTAAGACATTCAAATGGATACCCCTCAAGTCAAGGAAGACAGACACCCACACACTAATGGAGAAATGAATCACTTTCAAAATCTTCACCCACGTCTACAAATGCTTACACAACACCAGATCGAAATACCATAACGACAGAATCACACTCCACGTACCCAAAATAAACCTCCGATCAGCCATCCTCGCACTGGCCGAAACCCCTCGCATCCACAGAGCCAAAGCAAGTGGAATATCCTTCTCTTACATCATGTCCAAGACCTAGAATGAGCTTCCAGCAGACATCAGACTTACCCCCTCCCTGAACACCTTCAGGGAGACCCTCAAGACCTGGCTCTTTGGCTAAACAGCCCGGCTGAATCCCCCCTCGCTCCTTGAGACCCTCATGGGTGAGTAGCACGCTTACAATTCCCTGATTGATTGAATGACTGATGAGACATTTTGCAGAACTCACAGGCGAGGCATGGGTTAATGGTAGGCCTGGAGAGAATTCAAAGAGTTCTGCTACGCGAAGTCCATGAAGTACCAAAACAATTCCACTGCACTCATTGGAGTTATGTAAGCAGTGGAGTGCAGTAAGTTGTGCTGCTTGCGTTGATTGTTAGCGACAGGAGTTTGTCCCGCACTGTAAAATCAGCACAAAAAGGCACTATGTGCACCACTAGAGGGTGGTGCTTCTTTCTGCCTCTTGAGTAGATGTTCTACTCGTGTGGTAGCTTCTTCAACCTGAGAGGCAGGTTTCTCAACGCGAGCGGTAGCGAACTGCTCTGTCTGCCTGTGTTGAGAAGTCTCGCTGCAGGTGGTCTAGCATATTACTTTCCTCACTCGCGCTTGCCAACGTAACCATGGCAAGCCATACGAGACAAAAAACTCTGCTTCATACCGCTTTGCAGAGTTTTTGGGAACTCCGCAGCCTATGCGGAGCATGCAAAACACCATCAACTCTGCCCTGGAGCAGAATTCTCCGTCCACCCCCTAGTTAATGGGCCCAGATTGTTACTACTTGTGTCTTTGGGATTCACTTTCCAATTGAGTCCAAAGCTGAGCACCTAGTGCATCCCTTTAGCACTTTACCTTCAGGGTAGCAAACTGAAGCAGCCCATGATGACTGACTCAGGGACGTGGTGGGCTGGGGGAGCTGCAGAACTCAATAAACCATGTGATATAGTTTAATAATATAACTGCCAGTGCTTAGTCTTTGGAAAAGTAGATGTTTTACTAAATTATACAAAACACAATTCTATACATAACATATCAGAAGGCATACATTTATCCTAGGCATTCTTGTAATATTCAGAGGTAACTGGTGATACAGCTGAGCTGTTTTTGGAGGTCAATCTTTAATGGTCCATTCAAGCAAAAAGCCCCTCGGAGTCTCTGTGGTTCTTCTTGGAAGGTTAGACAGACTGTGTCCCGGGGGAGGTCAGCAGGGTTGGGACCAGCATTTGTGGTTATTTCCTTCCTTCCGGTGTGGGCTTCTACCCTCCCCCCTTTACCTCACTAACAGGTTGGGGGTTTGCCAGGTTGCAGTGTAATTTATGCCTGTTGCGATCTTTAGGTAGTGTGGGTAGCACCTGCACTCTGATTGGTCAGCAGGGCAGTGCCCCTCCTAGTGGGTTCCACCACACAGGCCATGAGCAAAGGAGGCAGTGTCCTTTCCATGGCCTATCCAACATGTTCATGATCAATAGAACTTTTATAGAGTTTCATGTCCCCCTCCAATATTGGTGTGCAGAATTTAGTCCGCAATGCAGGGGCACTTTAAGGATTCTAGAACTCAGGTGCGCGGAGTGGGGGACGTCCTTCTGTCATGTTGTGTAGCCTTCAGCTTGTCCCATCTAGGCGCCTTCTCTGCCCTTCTCCTTCCAGGCAGTGTCTTCCAGTGCACTTCTAATGCCCTCCTCAGCAGCTGGTCAGCTCCATTCTTTGAGGCAGGGACCAGGAATCCCCTCCTGGAAGTCTTGGTGGAAGTTCCAAGATGTGTGTTCCCAATCCTGGAAAGGGGAGTTGCCTCTAGCTACCATAACTCTGGGACACTGAGGTTCTCTGTAGCCCAGATTTGTATAATAAATATTGGGGAAACTGGCTGGAAGCATCTGTTCCCTCTTTATTCCAAACATGCAAACAGTGGGGGTGTATTTCAGCAATCAGTTTTGAGACCGAAGTAGGGTAATGTTGGGCGTTTTGCTTATTCGACTCAGAATGGTCTTGCTAAAGTCAGGTGATAAGCAGGAAGATGGGGAGCAGCTGTGAATCCATAGTCTTGAAGAAACCCAAAGTATAGGTACAGAAGAAAGGAAGGCTGTCCTACTTAACTACCTGTTACATGTGGGAAGCTCATGACCCAGGAAAGGGCAGTGGAAACCATCTAAATACAAAAATGGCCTCAGTTAGACTCACTAGAAAGGATCCCTTGGATGTCTGTCCTGGCTTTGCAATTCAAAGCTGCTGTATTGAGCTGTATTCCAAGCCTCCATCTTTGGCATCACTAAGATGTAGGAACACAAAATGGATTCCAGTTTTGTTTTGTCCTCATGTGTCTCATGTGCTCCACACACATCATCTAACATGCAAGTCTTCAAAACAGACCTGAACACCCACTGGATGCTCAACATACAGGTCACCTGCTTACAGCCAATACCCAGATGCACCCCTTGTGCACCTCTTGTGTGTGTGATTTATGCTTATGAGACATGAGAGGGGCAGCTGCCGTACTAGCTTTCCTTCCTCACAGAATAGGTATGGCACACAGTCACCAGTACAAGCACCCTTCACAGATTAGTTCAAACTAGGCATTCGATCCACAGAACAGATACACCATATGCATTAGTTCTCTATATTCACAGAACAAGTACATCCCTCTAGAATGTATTTGACACAGAACACCACGAGGAGTGCAAGCATCCCTCACAGAACAGGTACAGCACCCCATCAGCAGCAGAAGCATCTCAGGTTCACAGGAAAGGTACAGTACAGCAGCTGCAGTACAAGCTTCCTCTCTGACAGAGAATATAAACTACATCACCAGCAGTGCAAGCAATGTGACAGGACAGGGATGGCCACCAGCAGTGCAGACCTCCTTCAGTCACCTTACCGATACAACAGGTGCATCTGCATTGCAAGCTTCCCTCTCTCGCACAACAGTTACAGCTTAACATCTACAGTGCAACCTTCCTCACTTAGAGAGAATTTACAACACATCACCAGCAGTGCAAGCAATGAGACAGGGCAGGAATGGCCACCAGCAGTGCAGACCTCCTTCACTCACCTTACAGATACAAATTATGCATCTGCAGTGCAAGCTTCCTCTCTTAGAAAGAACTTACAACACATTACCAACAGTACAAGCAATGCCCAAAGAACAGGGATGGCCGTCAGCAGTGTAGTTCTCCTTCACTCACCTAAAAGATACAATAAGTGCATCAGCAGTGCAAGCTTCCCTTTCTCACAGATGAGTTACAGCTTAGTATCTGCAGTGCAAGCTTCCTCTGTAGCAGAGAATGTACAACACATCACCAGCAGCACATGTAATACTCATAGGACAGGGATGGTCATCAGTAGTGCAAAGCTCCTTCACTCACCTAAAGATACAACATTAATCAGGAATGCAAGCTTCCCTCCCTCACAGAAGAGTTCTAGCTTAGCGTCTGCGGTGCAAGCTTCCTCTCTTACAGTAAATGTACAACACGCCTCCAACACTGCAAGCAATACTCACAGTCCAGGGATTGCCATCATCAGTGCAGACCTCCTTCTTTCACCCAACAGATACAATGTGCATCAGCAGTGCAAGCTCTCCTCCCCCACAGAAGTTACAGCTTACCATTTGCAGTGCAAGCTTCTTCTCTTACAGATAATGTATCCCCATCAACAGCAGTGCAAGCAATGCACACAAACAGGGTTGGCCACCAGCAGTGCAGACCACTTTCACTCACCTAACAGATAAAACATGCGCATCAGCAGTGCAAGCATCCCTCCCTCACAGAAGAGCTACAGCTTAGCATCTGCAGTGCAAGCTTCTTGTCTTACAGAGAATGTACAACACAGGACCAGCAGTGCAAGCAATGCACACAAACAGGGTTGGCCACCAGCAGTGCACACCTCTTTCACTCACCTAACAGATAAAACGTGCATCAGCAGTGCAAGCTTCCCTACCTCACAGAAGAGTTACAGCTTAGCATATGCAGTGCAAGCTTCTTCTCTTACTGAGAATGTACAACACATCACCAGCAGTGAAATCAATGATCACAGAACAGGGAGGCCATCAGCAGCTCACACCTTCGCTCACTTAACAGAGACAACATGCGCATCAGCAGTGCAAGCTTCCTCTTTTACAGAGAATGTACACCACATCACTAGCATTTAACTCAATGCTAACAGGACAGGGATGGCCATCTATAGAGCACACCTTATTCCCTCAACTAACAGATACAACATGTGCCTAAGCAGTGTAAATCTCCTTCACTCATCTAACAGAGACAACCTGTGCATCAGCAGTGCAAGCTTCCCTCCGTCACAGAAGAGTTACAGCTTAGCATCTGCAGTACAAGCTTCCCTCTCCTACGTTACAGCTTAGCATCTGCAGTGCAAGCTTCCCTCTCCTACAGAAGAGTTACAGCTTAGCATCTGCAGTGCAAGCTTCCCTCTCCTACAGAAGAGTTACAGCTTAGCATCTGCAGTGCAAGCTTCCCTCTCCTACAGAAGAGTTACAGCTTAGCATCTGCAGTGCAAGCTTCCCTCTCCTACAGAAGAGTTACAGCTTAGCATCTGCAGTGCAAGCTTCCCTTCCTCACAGATGAGTTACAGCTTAGCATCTGCAGTGCACCCTTCCTCTCTTACAGAGAATGCACAACACATCAGCAGCATCATATGCAATGCTCATAGGACAGGGACGGCCATCAGCAGTGTAGACCTCATTCACTCACCTAACAGATACAACATGTGCATTATCATTACAAGCTTCCCTCTCATACAGAAAAGTTACAGATGTGCATCAGCTTTCCAAGCTTCTTCTCTTATATCAAGAGGAACAACATAGTCAGTGGCATTGCAAGTTTCCCTTCCTTAAGAAACATGTACAACTTGGTAGCAACAGTATACACTTCCCCCTCCCTGACAGAACAGTTACAGCTTAGCATCTGCAGCACAAGCTTCATCTTTTACATTTAGAGCTACAACATAGTCAGCAGCAGTGCAAGCTTCCCCTCCTCAAGGAATATTTACAGCTTGGTAGCAGCAATGCAAACTTCCCTTCCTGACAGAACAGTTACTGCTTGGCATCTGCAGTACAAGCTTCCTCTCTTACGGAGGATGTACAGTTCAGCACCAGTAGTGCAAACAATACTCACAAAACAGGGACGGCCATCAGCAGTGCAGACCTCCTTCACTCACCTACCAGACACAACATGTGCATCAGAAGTGCAAGCTTCCCGCCCTCACAGATGAGTTACAGCTTAGCATGTGCAGTGCAAGCCTCTTCTCTTAATGAGAATGTACAACATATATAGCCGTAGTGCAAGCATCTCCTCCACAAGGAATAAGTACAGCGTAGTAACAACAGTGCAAACATCCCTCCCTGACAGAACACTTACCGCTTAGCATCTGCAGTGCAAGCATCCTCTATTACAGAGAATGTACAACACATCACCATCATTGCAAACAATACTAACAGAACAGGGACGGCAATCAGCAGTGCAAGCTTCCCTCTCCTACAGAAGAGTTACAGCTTAGCATCTGCAGTGCAAGCTTCCCTCTCCAACAGAAGAGTTACAGCTTAGCATGTGCAGTGCAAGCTTCCCTCTCCTACTTCAGGAGGTACAACATAGATAGCGGTAGTGCAAGTATCCCCTCTGTTGGAAATGGGATCCCCGGCTGGCCAGGGCTTTCGCCAAAGTCAGTCAGAGACCACCACACCCAAGTCAGGGCAAGGGAGTTACACGCCAAGATAACCCCTACTCACCCTCTAGGTAACGTGGCGCGAGCAGCAAGGCTAAACTTGGAGGCGATGTAAGTTAAGTATTTGCGCACGCACCCCAGCAACAACCCCCAGGCCCACCACAAAGGAAACTCCACACAAGGTTATATAAAAATAGCCTTTGTATTACACCAAAACACATTAGATAAAACACACACCTTACAATGTGCCAGAGGCACGGGCAGAATTTACAAGGGATTATTTACAAGACAGGGCCACCTGGACCACTGTCAGGAATCAGAAGTAACATTTTCAGAAATAATACTTTTGCATGTAAAATCACTGTAGCACAAAATAGCACACAACCAGTCACTACTGGTAACAGGACCTCACTAGCACCACCTGTACTAGGGAGAAAACAACCACCTATGTATTACAATACCTGTAGGGGTGTAAGAGGAAAACACATGATGCAATGCATAACATTCATTCAGAGGTGTAAAGGCACATGACGCATAAACAATACATTCAGAGGTGCATAGAAAGTACAATTGCGCCAAACTCACGTAAGTCACCACCTGTGACTGTCCCTAGGCCCTCTGGCCTTGTTGGGGCTAGGACGCCCTGTGTCCAAAGTCCAGGGGCTAAACGTCGCAGTTGCCCACAAAGTGCTGGGCAACTGGTGCAGGGAAAGTTAGGGCAAAGTTGGAGCCTCTCTGGGCTCAAGAACACGAACTGGCCCTCCTGAGCCTCTCTCAGGCTCTCCAACAGAATGGGCACTCGAGCCTCTCTGGGGCTCGCAACGCAAAAGGGCTGGGGCCTCTCTGGGCTCCAACACGAGGGAATGGCACCCTCAGAGCCTCTCTGGGCTCAAGGAACAAAATGGCCCCCAGGAGCCTCCTGGCTCGGGAAGAAGATGCCCCCTCTGAGCCTCTCCGGGCTCAACACAAATAAATGCCCGGGCCCCCCACAGGGCCTAGAACAATGGTGCCCCCTTCGTTGGAGTCCCCCCTCTGGGGACTCGAAAACAACTGGCACCTCGAGCCCCTCAGGACTCTAGACCCCGAAATGCCCTCAAGAGCCTCTCGTGGCTCTGACACATGTGGCGCCGTGAGCCTCGCACTGGAGGGGAGGGGCGGGCACTGTCAATGTGCCCCGACGCCCCCCTCTCCCTGAGCAGTCACTCACCGGCTGTCTGGGCTGCAGGGCGGCTCCTCTCCTCTCGTCCCGGGGCTCCAGGCACGACGCGGCAGGCTCTGCTCCTCGAGAGCTCCCGCTCCTCGGGGCTCTCTGGACACTTCTCCCTGGGCTCTCCCTCACTTTGGGAGCCTGGGGAGGACAAGGGAAGACACCGGCTTCTCTCTTCACCGGAGCGCGGGGTGGCCTCCCGTCCGCTTCCGGTTGCCTCTCTGTCCTGCCCCAGGCCTGGCTGACTTCCGGGTCGCGGCAGCGGGGCGGGACTTCCGGTCGGCCTCTCCGGGGCCGCGCTGTAATTGGTCGGCCGCCTCACCACTTCCGGGTCGCCGCGGGCAGCGCGGCGGCTCGCTTCTTAGGCAGGCAGGCGGGCTCCCATGATCCGAGGAGTGGGCTCCCTCGTGATCCAAATAAACCACGGACCTGGACAATGCCGGGTGGGCACCGGCCTCCTAATCAATTATAAAGCGAGGTAGGCACTCGCTAGGCAGGCAAAGCGCTCCTCAGCGCTTAACAGGCAATTTACAGCGCTCCAAGCGCTATAATCAAAAACAAAGCGCTTCCAAGCGCTAGAGGGCATAAAGCGCGCTCCTAGCGCTACAAACAGGATAAAGCGCTCCCAGGTGCCCTCAGCAAGCAGGGCAGTAGGCAGAGGGGCAAGGCTGGGCCCAGAGCCAGCACACTGGGTCTCCAGGCAGGGAGACAGTCCAAGTGGCGGTCCTCTGGCCCAGCGACAGCAGCAGCAGCCCCTCAGGATCCTAGAAGAGATCAACATCTGTGGGGACACAGCCCCATTTTTATACAGTGCATTCCTTTGTTCAAGGGTGCAGAGTGGGGGCGGAACCAGTCGCAGCTGGTTCTTGAGTACTCTGTTTACCTCAACCACCCTCTCTATTCACTGGCAGGGCTTGGGTCATTAGACACACCACAGGGGGGCGGAGCCAGCATTGTGTGGGGAAAACCCAGCCCATCCAGGACACAGGTACACTCCTCCCACACATCACTCATGCTAATCTCCCACTCACCACCGGGCAGACCCATCCAGACTTCCTGGAGCCTGGCATGCCAGCCAGCTCCAGCCAATCACACGCCAGCACCCTCACAGCACACGTACAGCCATGTCTAGAAATGGCGCTTCGCTACTAGACACATACATGCTGCATACACCATCTCGCAGCATTCACTCTCACGAGTTCACACATACCAGACTCAAGCCTGTACACCCCACTCATCAGGAACTACCAGGGACACATACATTCCCCATGCATTCCTATGGGCGGGCAGGCCTAGCTCAGCACATGCACTCAGAGTGCGCACGCACTTTCCACTGGGACACAGTGAAAGTGTGCAGAATCCAAAAATCACCATCTCCAGGTCACCATTTCAAGCAAAAAGTCTAGGGGTGAACCTGCCCTAAGGGCCAAAGTCCAACACCCTCCACAAGGAATAAGTACAGCTTTGTAACAACAGTGCAAACTTTCTTGACTGACAGGACAGTTACAACTTGGCATCTGCAGCGCAAGCTTCCTTTCTTCAGATAAGAGACACAACATGGCATAAGGTAAAAGTGTCTCTTCCTCAAGGAATATGTACAGCATGGGCAGCAGCATTACAAGCCTGCCTTCCTCGCGAAACAGGTCCAACATGATAAACGCAGTTCGCACTTCCCTCCAACAGGGGCAGTGCAAGCTTTATTGAGTGCACCATGAAATATGGGCCCCACCTGAACCTGCTGCAGCAGACTCCCATTCCTGAAGCACCCCTGACACCACTACTGGAGCATGTACAGGTGTCTTCCATGCTACAGGCTGTCACAGAGTCCACCATGGAATATGTGCGCCACCTTAACCTGATGCAGCTAGCTCCCATGCGTGATGCAGCCGACACCACCATCAGAGCATGCACCGGGTGTGCTCTATGCTACAGGCTGTTGCTGAGTCCACCATGGAACATGTGCCCCACCTCAACCTGCTGCAGCTGGCTCTCATGCGTGATACAGGTGACACCACCATCAGAGCATGCACCGGGTGTGCTCTATGCTACAGGATGTCACTGAGTCCACCATGGAACATGTGCCCCACCTCAACCTGCTGCAGCTGGCCCTCATGCGTGATGCAGCCGACACCACCATCAGAGCATGCACCGGGTGTGCTCTATGCTACAGGCTGTTGCTGAGTCCACCATGGAACATGTGCCCCACCTCAACCTGCTGCAGCTGGCTCTCATGTTTGATGCAGCCGACACCACCATCAGAGTATGCACCGGGTGTGCTCCATACCTCAGGCTGTCGCTGAGTCCACCATGGAACATGTGCCCCACCTCAACCTGCTGCAGCTGGCTCTCATGCGTGATGCAGCCGACACCACCATCAGAGCATGCACCGGGTGTGCTCTATGCTACAGGCTGTCGCTGAGTCCACTATGGAACATGTGCCACACCTCAACCTGCTGCAGCTGGCTCTCATGCGTGATGCAGCCGACACCACCATCAGAGCATGCACCGGGTGTGCTCTATGCTACAGGCTGTCGCTGAGTCCACCATGGAACATGTGCCCCACCTCAACCTGCTGCAGCTGGCTCTCATGCGTGATGCAGCCGACACCACCATCAGAGCATGCACCGGGTGTGCTCTATGCTACAGGCTGTCGCTGAGTCCACCATGGAACATGTGCCCCACCTCAACCTGCTGCAGCTGGCTCTCATGTGTGATGCAGTCGACACCACCATCAGAGTATGCACCGGGTGTGCTCCATACCTCAGGCTGTCGCTGAGTCCACCATGAAACGTGTGCCCCACCTCAACCTGCTGCAGCTGGCTCTCATGCGTGATGCAGCCGACACCACCATCAGAGCATGCACCGGGTGTGCTCTATGCTACAGGCTGTCGCTGAGTCCACCATGGAACATGTGCCCCACCTCAACCTGCTGCAGCTGGCTCTCATGCGTGATGCAGCCGACACCACCATCAGAGCATGCACCGCGTGTGCTCTATGCTACAGGCTGTCACTGAGTCCACCATGGAACATGTGCCCCACCTCAACCTGCTGCAGCTGGCTCTCATGCGTGATGCAGCCGACACCACCATCAGAGCATGCACCGGGTGTGCTCTATGCTACAGGCTGTCGCTGAGTCCACCATGGAACATGTGCCCCACCTCAACCTGCTGCAGCTGGCTCTCATGCGTGATGCAGCCGACACCACCATCAGAGCATGCACCGGGTGTGCTCTATGCTACAGGCTGTCGCTGAGTCCATCATGGAACATGTGCCCCACCTCAACCTGCTGCAGCTGGCTCTCATGCGTGATGCAGCCGACACCACCATCAGAGCATGCACCGGGTGTGCTCTATGCTACAGC
Organism: Lissotriton helveticus; assembly: GCF_964261635.1. Taxonomy (NCBI): domain Eukaryota; kingdom Metazoa; phylum Chordata; class Amphibia; order Caudata; family Salamandridae; genus Lissotriton; species Lissotriton helveticus. Next base: position 1,162,868,147 of record NC_136072.1, on the reverse strand, counting down.
CTGTCGCTGAGTCCACCATGGAACATGTGCCCCACCTCAACCTGTTGCAGCTGGCTCTCATGCGTGATGCAGCCGACACCACCATCACAGCATGCACCGGGTGTGCTCTATGCTACAGGCTGTCACTGAGTCCTCCATGTAACATGTGCCTCACCATAACCTACTGCAACTGGTTCCCATGCGTGAAGCGCCCCTGACACAACCACCGGAGCATGCACAGGTGTGCTCCATGCTACAGGCTGTCACTGAGCCCAACATAGACAAAACTGTCTGTGTGGGGGTGGGTGGGTGGCAGGGTGGGCTCAGGCGCTGTCCTGTCTTAGGAGAGTATGAAAGCGTGCACATGCTGATGGCTTTAGGAAGTGTGATATGACGCTAATGGGGCGCAGTGCACGTGATAAGTGGGCCCCAAATCAAGAGTTGCTATTCTGTTTACCGATAAAAGAACGTATCATTGATGTTTATTTAGTTTTCACTAGTGTAAATATTCTGCAATAACCACAGGTAGCTCTGCATTGACAGTAGCCATAGCAAAGACTCGGGTATATTTACTACACTTTGACCTTTCCCTCCATACCTTTTGTTGTGTGTATCTGTTTGCATGTGCAACAGATACATGTGCAAAACCTCTAATCTGACCTGTTAATCCTTCAAAGTAGAGTTAATCTAAACATTTCACAGAAATGCAACCATGATAGAAAATATTCACATGGACATATTATTCTTTAGTTTTTCATTTATTTTCATTTTCATACTTCAAAATTGGAAAGACATTTTTTTAACATTTCTTTGCATGTGCAGGCATGTGTGTGTTTGTGGGCACACGAATATTGTGCTCAACCCACAGAATGTGAGCAACAATACTATCTCAGAGTTCTGCTGACACAAACCAGATAACTTTCCTTCTCACGGAATAAAGTCATTAGAACACATATGTACTTTTTCACTTGTAGAACTCGAAATACATTATTAATGTTATTTCACCGCTGCTGGAGAGGTCAGAACTCATTTAGACATCCTTTGCTGCCGCCCACCCTGTCCGCAACATCTCACCCTGTTCTGCCGCCCTTCCCACAACTAGATATTTTCATTTCATTGCCTTAACTACTACCAGTAGTATTACAACAACAGCTGCCACTATCATTACAACTGTATCCCCTGCTGCAGGGAGCACACTTACAGCTACCACTAATCATCTCTGTAATCTGGTGTCCAAGTGAGTTGATCATAAATGACTGTAAATGGAAATCAAGGCAATACTCTCTGGAGAAAATAAAACAAGCAACACGCAAATTATGAGGTATATTTACAAGCCCTATAGCCTCGGGAATGTTACTTTTTGTTTGATGCTCCGGTGGCGTAGCACCATTTTCAATATTCTCAAGGTGGCGCTACCCCACTTAGCGTGGCTTAACGCCACCTTATAAATATGCCCCTTTCCGCTACAGTCCTCTGCAAAAAAGGGGCATGCGATAGGTGTTGTTGTAGTTGTTCAACTGCAACACCCATTGCTTGTTGACGGTGTCCCATATTTTCAAGGAGGTGTAAATCTGAGGCTGAAGCAGCTCCAACAACGAATGCCACGGAATAGCAGGCTTTAGAATGGCGCACAAGGAGAAATGCTTTCATTTCTCCTCGTTTCTAGGCCAAGCCTGGGCAGGGTATGCGCTGCTCTGCGAGGCATGCTGTATTCAAGTATGAATTTGAAGCTCCATCCAGTCTGCACCCATATTTGTCATTGACTTGTGTCATTGTCCTTTGTAAATGATGTCTTCTAATTTGTTAATAGGCTTGGTAGTCCCTCCTTAGTACCACCTGGTCTTAATTTGTAACCTCCCATGAGGGCTGGCCCTTTTACATCTGTTGCTACACGGTGTGTCTTATTCAGTCTGTAAGCAGTGTTTTCTCTAATGAGTTTCTCCCACGGCAGGCACAACATGCTTTCCTGCAACATTGAGCGTGCCATGCGCGCTTAAACTTTCCAAGCAGCCCAGGACCATGGAGGCCGCTGCTTTAAAGTGAAATAGGTCTCGCATTTACAAGATTTTGAGATAGTGGCATTGTAATGACAATGCCTTGTACTTATATGTTAATTATCAAAACAGATAAATAAAAGGCATTTTCATGTACGATGCCAATAGATTAAACTCTCACAAATGTGAGACCTATTGCATTACAAATGCTTGTTGCTTTTTCTATGTGTGCTGCATTGTGCAGCACACATAGAAAGAGCGAAACGCCATTAATGATTGTTTATGTGCAGAAAGGTGTCCTTTCCTGCACATAAACAATCATTAAATAATGACGATTGCAGAACGCAGCCCACATAGAATGAACAAATTGTCATTATGGATTGTTTATTAGAAGGAAAGGACACCTTCCTGCACATAAACACTCTTTCCCTGCAACGCAGCCACCAGTGCACTATGGTGTGAGGGTGCATGCATTGGCACTAGGCAGCTAATTTTATCTCCAACTCTTGGGAAAAAACAGGGGTGTGCCATATTGTTGTAAATACCGTGCTTCCCTGTGTTTTGAAAATGTTGGAGCGCTGCGCTGACAGACTTGGCGCAGCTCCGCGCTCTGACATTTTCTTGTAAATATGCCCCTATGTTCCTTACACAAAATGTAGTCATAGTTGTATTAAACAACAATTACTAAAAAAGTTAAACTGATACAAGCACTCCTCCTAACATCTGTAGAATGTAAAAGTGGCAGCGAGACATGACCCCTTTCAAATGATGCCTCATCAGCTCCAGACATCGCCATAGCCATCCCGGACGGCTACAAGATCATCCGAAAGGACTGCATCAACCCAACAGGAGGAGGCATCGCCATCGTCCATAAGAAACCATCCGCATCAAGACCAGTTCCGACGACAACCTCACAACCGCCGAACACCTTCACTTCCAGATTCACACCGACCCTAAGACCACACTTAGAGGCACCCTCATCTATAGACCACCTGGACCTCGCACACAATTCAGCGAAGACATCACTGACTTCATCAGCCCACACGCCCTCCCCCACGAAGACTACATTCTACTGAGAGACCTCAACTTCCACCTGGAAAAGAACAACGACAGCAACACCACCACCCTTCTGGACAACCTCGCCAATCTCGGACTCAAACAACTGGTAAACACCCCCACCCATTATGCCGGCCACACGCTCGACCCAATCTTCACCTCCAGCAAGCACATCTCCTTTAATCACACCACAGCTCTCCATTGGACTGACCACAGTTGTGTTCACTTCAACTACAAAAAGACTACGACCCACAACCACCCACAACCAATTCCCCGAAGAAACTGGAACAAAATTACAACTGACCAGCTCTTCACTTCACTTCACCAAAACCCTCCTGCAAAATCATCGGACCCAAACCAAGCAGCCACCAACCTCACACAATGGATCACCCACAGCGCAGACGAATTAGCACCCTTAAAAAACTTCCAAATCAAGCAAGGCAGCTAAAAAGCCCCCTGGTTCAATGATGACCTTAAGAAATCCAAGAAAATCTGTCGCACCCTCGAGAAAGCTTGGCGAAAAAACCCAACCACTGACAACCTGGCCACCTTCAAGAACGCCACCCGTAAACACCACCAACTGATCCGATCCACCAGAAATCAGCATTCAAGGATCGACTCGACAACAACGCCCACAACAGCAAGGAACTATTCAACATCGTCAAAGAGTTTACCAACCCCACCGCCGGCACTAACGACATCACTCCCTCCCAAGACCTCTGCGACTCTTTAGCCTCGTTCTTCCACAACAAAATCGCTGATATACATAACAGCTTTGGAGACTAGTCCACCCCACCCTCCTCCGAACTAAAAACCCCCTCCAACAACCTTTGCGCCTGGAATCCAATCACCACTGAAGACACCATCCGCCTGATGAACACCATCCACTCAGGATCACCAACCGACCCATGTCCCCACCACATTTTCAACAAAGCAGACTCAATTATCGCACCCCTTCTCAGAGACGTCATCAACTGCTCCCTCAGCTCCGCTACCTTCCCGGAAAGCTGGAAACATGCCGAACTCAGCGCCCTCTTGAAGAAACCCACAGCAGACCCCACTGAACTTAAGAACTACCGCCCCATTTCGTTCCTCCCATTCCCTGCCAAAGTCATTGAGAAAGCCGTCAACAGTCAACTCGCCGCTGTTGGACTTGGGCCTTCTGGCAGGTTCACCCCTGAACTTTTTGCTTTGTGGTTGTGACCCAGTGGTAGTGATTTCTGGTCTTTGCGCACTTTGACACTGTGGCGCAGTGTAAAGTGCGTGCGCTCCCTGAGTGCGTGGAGTAAGGTTGGGCTGCCCTCCCATAGGAATGCATGGGGAGTGTACGTGTCCCTGGTAGTTCCTGATGCGTGGGGAGTGCAGGCTCGAGTTTGGTATGTGTGAACTCGTGAGAGTGAATGCTGCGCAATGATATGTGCGGCTTGTATGTGTCTAGTGGGGAAGTGCTACTTCTAGACATGGCTGTGTATGTGCTGTGAAGGTACTGGCGTGTGATTGGCTGGAACTGGCAGGGATGCCAGGCTCCATGAGTCATGATGGGTCTGCCCGGTGGTGAGTGTGGAGATTAGCATGCTGATGGCTGGGGAGGAGTGTACCTGTGTCCTGAATGAGGCTGGGTTTTCCCCAGACAATGCTGGCTCCGCCCCCCTGTGGTGTGACTGATGACCCAAGCCCTGCTAGTGAATAGAGAGGGTGGTTGAGCCCATCAACAGTGCTTACAGACCAGCTGCGACTGGTTCTGCCCCCACCCTGCCCAAAGACAAAGGATTTGTCTGTATAAAAAGAGGCTGTGACCTCTTGAAAAATGTTCTTGTTCCCAACTTGAATCTGACCAGGGGCATGCTGCTGCTGGGGCCCGGGGAAAGGCTTGCCTCCCTGGGCCCTGCCCAGCCCCTGGATGCTGGAGGACTCTTTTGGACCCCTTTTGCCTTGCAGGAGTATTCCCAGGACTTTGAGGAGACTTTGGGGCTGCCCCGGCACCTTGGGGGTGCTGACTTTTCATTTTCCATGCCTCTAGCTGTCCCTGCGCTTTGTCCCCCTCTGGGAGCGCTTTACTTGAGCTTGGCAGCGTTGAGCTGCTTCTGCCCTGCTCGTGCTCCGCGCAGGTGCTGCCCTGCCTTATGCCCCATTTTCATTATTTGTACTGCGGGTGCTCACCCCGCTTATCAGGGTCCTAAGCGAGTGCCCACCTCGCTGCTACGTTTATTTTTCGCCTCGAGGGTGGCCACCCCTCGCTATTGACCCAAGTGTTCACCGCCGCAGCCCTCGCGGCGCAAAACAGGAAGTCAGGCACTACGGTGCCTGACGTGGGGCGGGACTTCCGGTTTGCTGGAGGAAGTCCCGCCCGCCGCCGTGCTGTGATTGGCCAGCGCCGCCTGGAAGAGGAGTTTGGTCCGGAGCCTTGCAGCTCCCCCTTGAGTCCCGGTCCTGAGATGGGGGATCGGGTGAAGATGAGAAAGAGAGCGGGCGGGGCTGGCTCCCATGAGGTGAGGGAGAGCCCCGCTCGCTGACAGAAGATATCTGCCGAGGCCCCCGTGAGCGAGGGAGAGCCCCGGCAGACTGCTGCCCAACGACTGCGTCCCCCGCCGCCTCCGGAGAGCAGCGGGTGAGTAGGGCTGCCCCGGGGTGGTGAGAGTACGTGAGGGAATCCCTCGCAACGCTGAGGTGCCCCGCTTGACAGAGGGCCGCTCCCACAGCCCACAGTAGTTGTGTTTCGAGCCTAGAGGGCTCGGTGGGGGCATAACGTTTTCTTCAGGAGTCCGTGCGCTCCCCCATGTGAGAGGTGCCTTAAGGGCGGCCCCAATGTTTCCCTAATGATTTTCTAGGGCACAGCATTGAGTTAAAGGGCCCGAGGAGCCCGTGCTGAGCCCCGTGGTTCCAACGACGGGGGCATTGATTTCTTAAAGGAGCCAGAGTGCTCCCCTACTCACAGTCATTTCCATGAGCCCAGAGGGCTCCTATGTGCGCAGTCTTTTCTACAGAGGGCCAGTGAGGGCCCCCCCTGTCGCAGATTCTTTCCAGCTGCCCAGCAAGTAGTGGGCAGCTGCACCGTTTAGGTCTTTCTTTTAGGGACAGGTACTCTGGACTTTAGGAGTGAGGCGCACTCCTTCATCCCTACCCTGGCTTTCCCCAGCTGCGCAGCACTTAGTGCCAGCTGCAGCGTTTAGGCCCCCTGTTTTGTCCCTCAGCTGCCCAGCACTTTGTGGGTAGCTGCTACGTTTAGGTCTTGGCGCAGTGGCGCAACCTGGACCCTGGACTTTTGATGTAAGTTCTGTGCTAATGTGATTTATGCGTAGTGTTCTTTGCTGCACCTCTGAATGTGTTGTAGATGCATCATGTGCCTTGTTCTTACACCGCTGAATGTATGTTTATGCATCATGTGTTTTGTCCCCAGGTCTAGGCCCCTACTTGTATTGTAATACTTAGGTGGTTGTTCTTGCTAGTACAGGTGGTTCTAGTGAGGTCCTGGTTCCCTGCGTGACCTGTTCCTAAGGTGGTTAGGATTGCGTAGGTGGTACTTACCTGATGCCCAGTTGTTGCTGGTTGGGTGCTATTTTGTGCTACAGTGATTTTCTCTTAAGTTCTAAGTGATATTCCAAGGGCTTGATACTGAGCTCGCCCCCTGACCAGAGTCCCAGGACCAGTGGACTCTAGTGTGCCTTCCCTGACAAATTGCTGAGACTTGTCTGATCTCCCTGGGCCACTGGGGCCTCGCTGAAGTGTGCCTCGCTCACTCCCCTCGGCAGTTCATGCCCGGCCGGCCGTCCAAGCCTCGAGCCGCACCGCTCTCCCCTGAGCCACGCCGCTTCGCTGGGCCGCCCGCATCCTGCCTCCCCCTCCTCTTCTGAGCCGCACACATTGGTCGCCCCAGAGAAACGCTTGTAGCTAGCCGGTCGCTGCTAAAGCCTACTAAGGAGGTCACTCGCATTAACCTGCGAAACCAGGACGGAAGTTACTGTCCGATAGGCTCTATGTTCTAAGTTCTAGGCCTACAAGTATTGTATTGCTAGTTCTAAAAGTGCTGATTCCTGACAGTGGTCCAGGTGGCCCTGTCTTGTACATATCCCCTGTAAATTCTGCCCGTGCCTGTTGGCACATTGTAAAGTGTGTGTTTTATCTAATGTGTTTTGGTGTAATACAAAGGCTATTTTTATATAACCTTGTGTGGAGTTTCCTTTGTGGTGGGTCCAGGGTGTTGTTGCTGGGGTGCGTGCACAAATACTTAACTCAAATCACCTCCAAGTTTAGCCTTGCTGCTCGCGCCACGTTACCTAGAGGGTGAGCAGGGGTTATCTTGGCGTGTAACTCCCTTGCCCTGACTTAGGAGTGGTGGTCTCTGACTGACTTTGGCGAAAGCCCTGGCCAGCCAGGGATCCCATTTCTAACATTGGCGGCAGCGGAAAGGATAAGGATTTGTGTTTGCGTTGTACCACAGTGGCAACTGGCCGCACTACAAACCTCTGCATTTTAGATAACCACATTTTGGGGATTATTGTCTTAAGTTTGCTGAAAATGTCATTTCTGTGGAAATGTGTTTCTTGTGCACTTTGAGTTAGGTGTCCCTAGCTCGGCAGGGTAGATCATCCCCCTAAGTGAGTTGTTTTCTGGATTCATCAGAAGGGTGGGATACAGTGGTGGCAGCATAAGTGTGTCCAGTGCATGTGTCCCCCGTCCCTGTCCTGGAGTAATGGTACCTGTGTCAAGTGTGGTCAGGTTGAGAAGTCAGGGGTGGTAGAAACTGCCTTACCAGTCTGGGGAGGGGTGTGTGTGGATGAATGGTGTGTGGCACTGGACATGTTTGTGAGTTCTCTGGATGGGGAGCTTGCTGAATGCTTGTGTACTCTTGTTTTGCTCAGATACCTAAGTTCCGTGTGTTAAACTTTTCCCAAGAACGTCTGCAGACAGTAGAGCCTGCTTTTTGATTTCTGTGGTCTGTTTAGAGACAGAATTTTGGAGTTGGTAATGTTCTGGGTGGAGGGAGACATAGGGGATGGAGTGATTCCAAAAGGAGTGTCTGAGGTGTCTTCCAGCCCAGCGTGGTGGAAGAGGTTCAGTGTAGCCCAGCTAGGTCTCGGTGTAGGGGCTCACGTCCTGTCTCAAGAGGAGAAGGAGTGGGTGGGACTGCATGTCTCCAGGTGTCCGAAACCCAGTGTCAGGGCCTGGAATGTTTCTGAAGGGAACGTCAGGTCGGGGGCCTAGGCTGTACCAATAGGTCATTTGAAGAGGATATTCCAGAGTGCCTGGAGAACGTGGAACCTCTGTAACCAGGGTTCTGGTGTCTGGCAGTATCGCTCCAGTTGGGAGGGTGCAGAAGTCCAGATGGAGGGGGGCGAGGGGGATAGATTCCTCAGTGGAAGAGCCAGTGGGTCAGGGACCAACCAGAAGGTTTGTGTTGCCAGGGAGTGACCGTGGTGATGCCACTTCTGTCCTGAGTGTCAGGCAGACTTGTACACGACACATTAGTTGTGTCACCCTCAAGGAAGTCCTGGTGCGCCAGGCATCTGACCAAAGGGGTACGTCCCTCGGTTGGAGAGCCAGTAGCCGGTGTTTCCGTATCTGGACGTAAGGGGAACTGTACGTAGTGTCCTGAAGTTACAAGAAGGAACTCTTGCCTGAAGAGAAGGAACCGGGTAAGCTGTATGGGTGATTGACCTGCAGTGGTTGCCTTGCTGCTGAAGGAGGAGAGAAAGTCTTAGATTTTTGTTTTCAACTTGTAGAAGTCCTGGTGCGCCAGGCATCTAACCAAAGGGTAGCGTCCCTAGGTTAGGGAGTCAGGTTCAGGTGATTGCCTGTCCTGGACGGCAGGGCGACTGTAGCCAGTGTCCTGGCCGGTTTGTCTTCTAGGGGTACCCCTGTGAACACAGGTGGGGCTCATCTTAAGTGAAGAGACCCTGTGTTTCCCAGAAGGGGTGGTACAGGCCTAGCAGGGATCTTCAGGGTTCTTGGCTCAGTGTTGTGGTACTACCCTGAGAGCAGGTGGGGCCTACCTTAAGTGGAGGGACCCTGTTCTACAGTGGGAGGGTGCAGAACTCTGGAAGGGGGTCAGAGGGAGTCTGACCCCTGTGCATCCGGTGAATTTGTATCCCAGGTGGTAAACCAGTTAAGGGAGCTGTGACTCCGTCATGACCAACCTGGTGTCCTGTAGGCACCGCACTGAGCAACGTCCCCCTCGAGCAATGCCGCCTCTGCGCTCACCGACGTCGTCTGGCCGCCGTCAACGAGCCATAGGATGCACCGCAACTGGGGGGCACCGCAACGTGCAACGCCTCACTACACCGTTCTTGTGCTGGTCTGACCGTGGTCACTGCTGCTGAGGGAGTAAAGGTCCCGAACTGGTGGGAGAGTTGTGTTCTGGAGGGTGCTTCAGAAGTAGAGGTAGGGTGGGGCATTCTTGCCCGTGACCTCTGGTCAGCCTGAGGGTGCGGACCCTAGGTTGAAGGATTGTTGGACTTGGGCCTTCTGGCAGGGTCACCCCTGAACTTTTTGCCTTGAAATTATAGTGATTTCTGGTCTTTGCGCACTTTGACACTGTGGCGCAGTGTAAAGTGCGTGCTCTCCCTGAGTGCGTGTGTGAGATTGGCCTGCCCTCCCATAGGAATGCATGGGGAATGTCTGTGTCCCTGGTAGTTCCTGGTGCGTGAGGTGTGCATGGTCAAGTTTGGTATGTGTGAACTCGGGGGAGTGAATGCTGCGAGATGGTGTATGCCGCATGTATGTGTCTAGTAGGGAAGCGCCATTTCTAGACATGGCTGTACGTGTGCTGTGAGGGTGCTGGCGGGTGATTGGCTGGAGCTGGCTGGGATGCCAGGCTCCAGGAAGTCTGTGTGGGTCTGCCCCGGTGGTGAGTGGGAGATTAGCATGAGTGATGTGTGGGAGGAGTGTACCTGTGTCCTGGATGGGCTGGGTTTTCCCCACACAATGCTGGCTCCGCCCCCCCTGTGGTGTGACTGATGACCCTAGCCCTGCCTGTGAATAGAATGGGTGGTTGGGCCATCAACAGTACTCCCAGACCAGCTGCGACTGGTTCTGCCCCCACCCTGCACCTAAAGACAAAGGGAAAAGGTGTATAAAAGAGGGGCTGTGACCCCATGAAAATGTTCTTGTTTGCTGCTTGAATCTTGCCAGGGGCGTGCTGCTGCTTGGGCTCAGGGATGGCTTGCCTCCCTGAGCCCTGCCCAGCCCCTGGACTTCTGATGACCACCTCCTGAAGGACTTTGTGGCTTTTTATGCCTTCATAGCGCTGGGAGCGCTGTATTTTCCTTCCTAGCACCTGGGAGCGCTTTGGATTTCCCCTGTAGCGCTCGGGAGCGCTTTGTTGCCCCTCTAGCGCTGGGAGCGCTGTATTTGCCGTGGTAGCGCTTGGGAGCGCTTTTTGCACAGCCGGTGCCCACCCGGCATTTGCCCGTCTGATTTGCTGATTTCGAAGCCCCTGGCGAGTGCCCACCTCGCCAGGGACCGTGCCGCTATTGTCTTGGCCATAGCGAGAGCCCACCTCGCCTTATAGTTAAAATAGAAGGTTCACCGCCGCAGCCCGGAGTGTTTTGAAAACGTTGCCGGGCCGCTGCCAAGTGCGACCCGGAAGTGCCCGCCTCCCTGCTCGGGGCCGCGCTGTCATTGGCGGACACCCGAGGCAGGAAGCCAGGCAAGCTGCAGCGTGACGGGGCCAGGCGGAGAAGCAGGAAGCAGCCTGCACGTCCTGCCGAGGCTCCCGAGTGACAGGAGAGCCCCGGACCTCTGCCAGCCTCCGGTGAAAAAGATGCTGCTGTCCGGAGGAGCCCCCACCAGAGGAAAGAGACCGGTGAGTGGGGCTCTGATCGAGGCGGTTAGGGGTGTGTGTCGGGCACGCTTTCAGTGCCGCCCCCGTGACCTGGGCCCTGTCCTCCCTTTCTGCTGCCCCAGCAGGGCAGCGCTTGGTGTTCAGAGTCCCCCGAGAGGGACTCCAACGGAGTTAGAACACTTTGGGCGGCCCCGGTTGGCAGAGGGCCGCCCCGACTACCTGGGGCATTACTTGCTTCAAGAGCCCCGAGAGGCTCCGGGGGTAGTGTTGATCCTGAGCCCACGGAGGCTCCAACGAAGGGGCATTCTTTGTTGCAAAGAGCCCACGAAGGGCCCAAGGGGCATATCTCTATTTAGAGCCCTGAGAGGCTCTGGGCGCCCTTTGTTCTCGAGAACCCCAGAGAGGGGGCCTCCCACCAAAAAGGGGCCACAGTTGTATTCAGAGCCCAGTGAGGCTCTTGAGAGACAGTCAGTTGGGCAGAGCCTGCGAGGCTCCAGCGTTGGCCCATTTTTGATGTTGCACCAGTTGCCCAGCACTTTGTGGACAACTGCCACGTTTAGGCCCTGACCTTGGGACACAGGGACCGCCACAGGTGGTGGCTAATGTGGATTTTGCGCTATTGTGTCTCCTTTTCTTACACCTCTGAATGGGTAGTTTATTCATCATGTGTTCTCTTGTGCTGCACCTCTGAATGTGTTTTTATGCGTCATGTGCCTTGTTCTACACCGCTGAATGTTTTTATGCATCATGTGCCTTGCTCTTACACCGCTGAATGTATTTTGTGCATCATGTGTTATCTGCACCTCTGAATGTGTTTAGGCGTCATGTGTTTTGTTCCCAGGTCTATACCCCTAAATGTATGGTGATATTTAGTTGGTTGTTCTTGCTAGTACAGGTGGTGCTAGTGAGGTCCTGGTTCCCTGCATGACCTGTTCCTAGGGTGGTTAGGATTGCGTAGGGGGGACTTACCAGTTACCAGTGGGTACTGGTTGTGTGCTTTATGTCCTATTTTGTGTTACAGTGATCTTCTGTTATAAGTGATATTCCAAGGGCTTGATACTAAGCTTGCCCCCTGACCAGAGTCCCAGGACCAGTGGACTCTATGGTGCCTTCCCTGCCAAATTGCTGGGACTTGTCTGATCTCCCTGGGCCCCTGGGGCCTCGCTGAAGTGTGCCTCGCTCGTTCCCTCGGCAGCTCGTGCACGGCAGCCCATCCAAGCCTCGAGCAGCGCCGCTCTCCCCTGAGCCGCGCCGCTTCGCTGGGTCGCCCGCATCCTGCCTCCCCCTCCTCTTCTGAGCCGCACACATTGGTCGCCCCAGAGAAACGCTTGTACCGTGCCGGCAGCCCGTCCAAGCCTCGAGCAGCGCCGCTCTCCCCTGAGCCGCGCCGCTTCGCTGGGTCGCCCGCTCAAGCTTACTAAGGAGGTCACTCGCATTATCCCGTGCAACCAGGACGGAAGGTACTGTCTGATAGGCTATGTTCTAAGTTCTAGGCCTACAAGTATTGTATTGTTACTTCTAAAAGTGCTGATTCCTGACAGTGGTCCAGGTGGCCCTGTCTTGTACATAATCCCCTGTAAATTCTGCCCGTGCCTCTGGCACATTGTAAAGTGTGTTTTATCTAATGTGTTTTGGTGTAATACAAAGGCTATTTTTATAGAACCTTGTGTGGAGTTTCCTTTGTGGTGGGCCTTTGGTTGTTGTTGCTGGGGTGCGTGCGCAAATACTTAACTTACATCGCCTCCAAGTTTAGCCTTGCTGCTCGCGCCACGTTACCTAGAGGGTGAGTAGGGGTTATCTTGGTGTGTAACTCCCTTGCCCTGACTTGGGTGTGGTGGTCTCTGACTGACTTTGGCGAAAGCCCTGGCCAGCCAGGGATCCCATTTCCAACAAGGATCAGTGGTAGTTTGGAACTACACTGAGAAAGGGAGTGGAGAATGGCTATGTAGGCCAGGGGTTACTACCCCCCACTTTGTGGATTGGCAAGGACCAGTGGTATCTGGGTGGCCTAGGGCCTGGTCCTAGCCATGGACAACTAAGGAGTACCAGTGGGGTAGCCTAGTTGGGCCTGTTTTTTTTAAGGATGTGCGTGTCTTATGGATCAATGTGGCGTAGAACAGGAGGGTGTCCCTGCAGTGCGGGCCCGCGTCCGTGTTCTATCGCCCCAAGCAGGGAAGTCCATCACAGTGGTGATTGGCCTACCCTGCGTTTTGGCTGGAAGGGGGTTGTGTTGGACTTGGGCCTTCTAGCAGGTTCACCCCTGAACTTTTTGCTTTGTGGTTGTGACCCAGTGGTAGTGATTTCTGGTCTTTGCACACTTTGACACTGTGGCGCAGTGTAAAGTGCGTGCGCTCCCTGAGTGCGTGGAGTAAGGTTGGGCTGCCCTTCCATAGGAATGCATGGGGAGTGTACGTGTCCCTGGTAGTTCCTGATGCGTGGGGAGTGCAGGCTCGAGTTTGGTATGTGTGAACTCGTGAGAGTGAATGCTGCGCAATGGTATGTGCGGCTTGTATGTGTCTAGTGGGGAAGTGCTACTTCTAGACATGGCTGTGTATGTGCTGTGAAGGTGCTGGTGTGTGATTGGCTGGAGCTGGCAGGGATGCCAGGCTCCATGAGTCATGATGGGTCTGCCCGGTGGTGAGTGTGGAGATTAGCATGCTGATGGCTGGGGAGGAGTGTACCTGTGTCCTGAATGAGGCTGGGTTTTCCCCAGACAATGCTGGCTCCGCCCCCCTGTGGTGTGACTGATGACCCAAGCCCTGCCAGTGAATAGAGAGGGTGGTTGAGCCCATCAACAGTGCTTACAGACCAGCTGCGACTGGTTCTGCCCCCACCCTGCCCAAAGACAAAGGATTTATCTGTATAAAAAGAGGCTGTGACCTCTTGAAAAATGTTCTTGTTCCCAACTTGAATCTGACCAGGGGCATGCTGCTGCTGGGGCCCGGGGAAAGGCTTGCCTCCCCGGGCCCCAGCTGGGCCGCCCGCATCCTGCCTCCCCCTCCTCTTCTGAGCCGCACACATTGGTCCCCCCCTCCCTCAAGCGCCTTGAGACCCTATGGGTGAGTAGTGCGCTATATAAATTTACACTTGACTTGACTTGACTTGGGATTCCATTTGATCACGGTTCACTTCTTACCGGTCCCAACTGCCTACAGAGGGGCATATTCTCAAGGACTTATCGCCGAGTTAGCAGCACTTTATCGCAACCAAAGTGGCGAAAACATATTGTCATATTCACAAGCTGGTGCTAACAGCCAATATCACCTGTTTACCTGCGATAGCAGCCGCAAAAACTCATCGCCACAGATGACCTGGCAACTAACGCTAATGATATGCAGAGTAGGCGTTCCCGTGCAAAAAGCTGTGACAACACCACTCCGCAACATTCTCACCGACCAGCCAGGTCAGCGCTAAGATCCTAAACTGGCAAAAAGGCACGTTAGCAGCAGGGATTTAACACCTGCTCTTACCTGGTGTAAAGTCGGACGACAACCTGCACCATAAAAGGGAGCCCAGCCCAGAGCCACACCTGAAGAACAACAGATGCCATGGAGCCACTGAACATGCAGCTCGGACACCCAAGAGGGCCACAAAACCCATCGCCACCACCCACTGGTCTGCCACCCCCCGCTACCCCATCCCCAGGCACCCAGTCCCCTCTACCCCCACCCCCCGAGACAAAGATATGTTACATCAGCTTTATGAAATCATGAACAAAAGAATTCGCCTGATGTCACACAATTACAACAATCAAAATCCATGTGTGCCACCGCCTCCACACTGATGACTGTGGACGCCATTTCCTCCATCTCATCCAGCTCCTCCAGTGGTGCAGGACTCCCACCTCCAGTCTGCATTGCTGACTTCTGGTTGTTGGTGAGTTTCTGGTTGGTTTTGCGCTTCCTCATTCCAGCGCCTCTTGACCTCTTCCATTGTCCTCTTCAGCACTCCGACTGCATTCACCTTGTCCACAATGGACTGCCATATTCCATTTTCTGTTGCCAATGACATAGTGGAGGTGACGAACAGTCGTTGATGGTGTTGTATCACCTCCGTTATCATTCAATCGTCTTTGAATTACCAAACAAATCATTTTATTCAAATTAAACTGAAAACAACTATTTGGAAGAGTCATTACGGGTCCTCTCTGGACAATCTGTAAGTCACAGTCTGCAAGACAAAATTCAAGATAAGAAGGTGTGTCATGCGCATATCAAAGGACAGAGAGAGAGAGAAAGAGAGAGAGAAAGAGAGAGCGAGAAAGAGAGAAAGAGAAAAAGAGAAAGAGAGTGAGAGAGAGAGAGAAAAAGCTAGAGAGAGAAAGAGAGAAAGAGAGAGTAAGAGACAGAGAAAGAGAGAGAGAGAGAGAGAGAGAGAAAAAGAAAGATAAAGAGAGAGAGCGAAAGAGAGGGAGGGAGAGAGAGAGAGAGAGAAAGAGAGAGAAAGAGAGGGAGAGCGAGAGAGAAAGGAAGAGAGGGAAAGGGAGAGAGAGTACCAACACTGCGGAGCCAGGCCTCACTGCTCACCTGCTGGCACCGGTGTGTGTCCAACCACGTGCCGGTATACACTGCAGTCCATCAGGCCACTTATCTGAAACAGAGTCCAGATTCATGAATGGCAGAGTTCATATAATTGCACTCGCCATCATCGCTTGCCCGCCCCTGCGCACACACGCTGCAGCACCCCAGCCCCTCCCGCCGCCCAGCGGTGATTGGCCGCCCCTGTGCACCCAGGCTTACTGCTCACCTTCCGCCACTGGTGTGTCTCCAAGAGGTTCCACCACGTGCCGGTGCAAGCTCCGAGCCTGGGGCCCACGACCTTGGCAGCCTCCACATCATGCAGCCCCGCACCGGGGGCCACCAGGTCATACTTGTGATTCTCAGTCTTGATTTTGCAATGGCAGAGATCATATCAGTGCACAGGGCATCATCGCAGGCTGCACACCCACTCAGCTCCTTAGGTGCCTCTAACTCTGTGAACGGCGAGGCAATGCTTTGTGGCGGTAGGCCCATGCTGCCCGCTGGCTCAGGCCTACACTGCTGTCCGGCAGGGCTCACACAAATCCATATCAGTCCGGACTGCCAGGATGGCGCATCATCCCAGGCTGCACACCTGCTCAGCACTTAAGGTGCCCCTACCTCAGTGCACCGAAAGTCACCGCCCAGTGGCGGTAAACCCATGCGGGCCGCAGTGTATCCGGTGCCACCAAGTCTGTGCAATGCAAGTCATGGACCCTCTATGAGTGCGTCTCATAGTGTGGATGCCATCATGTCACCTCTGGCATTGGGGGATGTGATTTGGTAGGGCGCTAGGCCCTCATGCACAAATCATAACCACATGGATACACCCAGAGAGAGAGTGGAAATGGCATCGAGCACGTGCACCCGGCCCTTTTTATTGGCAGGGTCACATGTCCTATGATGCCTGTGCTGGATGGGTGTGGTGTTGGTGTAAACCAGCCGTGGGAGTGGCTGTTGCATGCTGACAACTAGACCTGTGATCAGCAGATCACTACAGGGAAGACCTGGGACAAATAGCGTTGTTGTCCCCCCCTGTAAGGGTAAGCAGAGTGGGCTGGGCCGGCGTATGTCAGTCCATAGTGGAGGTGTGAACAATGACCCCGGAGCTCTGGGCGTGGTTAAAATCTGGCCTGGACAAGGAAGTAACTAATGCATGTGTCCTTGTTGTAGTGTTGGCGCCACCGGGACCGCAATCCGTAATGTTGCACCCTGTGAATCAAGTCCCACAACATGAGCAACATGGATGTGTGGGGGAATCACTGACCCTACATTCATCCATACTTCCACACTTGAATGTTCATAGACATGACTCATCTGTGTGAAAATGAATGTTTAATGCACATTCAGTGGAGTGTTGTAGATAGAGAAGTACAGGGCCATGCAAACCCCACTTTACCTTGTTGGCCCGTGGAGGGCCCTTCAGAGTCCTTTAGGGAATGACAAGTTCATCCGAAGAGGAAGAGTTCAGTCCACAGTCTGATTGCTGTGTCATTGGTAACCAAACAGAATATAGCAGTCCAGGTCGGGGTCCACGGTGAGGGTCGCAGAGTGTATCGGTGGACAGTGGAAGGTGATGATGCAGAGGGCAGAACCAAGCAGAAACAGGCCATATGGCAGAGATGAATGCTACTGAGTCTTTACCACTAAGGCAGAATCATCTGCATCTCCGTCCTCTGCTGTTTCATGTGCCTCACATGTGGGTGGTGGTGTTCTGTCTCCTGACACCTCAGGGGCCGGAGGTGGGATGTCCGCCGCACAGTGTGGCACTGACACTTCAGGGGGCGGAGATGTGGATGGAGTGGTAGCAGCAGCATTCATCCGCGCCAGGCCTTGTGGCCGCAATACCAAGAGAAGGGTCTGCAGGGCATTGAGAAACCCAGCTACCTCTCGCTGGTGTGCAGCCGTGGCAGCCGCTCTTTCCGCCTGCACCCACTCCATGTTCTCCATGATCCTCCGCATGTGTCCCAACTCCTGGCCGACATTGCTGGAGCCATTCTGACTAGACAGTTGTTCTTGTTTAGGAGTCAGGACTCCAGCGATGTCAGCCATGGATCGTTGGAGAGCATGTAGTGGACTGTGGGTGTCCATTAGGGAATGTGAGTGGTCTCTGATGGAACTTAGACACCCACATATGGCATCTAGTTTGGCTGCCATGCGGTCGAACCCCGCACGTAGCTTATCAGCCATCTTCTCCTGGCACCCCAACACACGGCATTGGAAGGCCATGTGTTGTTTGTGGGGGTCCTGGGAGTCAGCGGTGGTTGTGAGTGCTGCCTGCTGTGTGGTCTTTGCAGGGGGTGGGGTCTCCTCGATGCAGCTGGACTGCCCTGCTCCTGGAGGTGGGTTGATGTAGCTGTCAATAAACTCCTGTCGTTGTCGAAGGTGTGGAGTTCCTCTTCGTCATCAGTGAAGAGAGGTTCGGTCTGCTCTGCAGGGGGTGTTGGTTTTCCCTCTGCAATGTGAAGGGGAGATGCAGTTTAACATTGTGTTCACTTGTATGTTGACGTATTGTACATGTTTACATACAGACTGCATGAAATGGTACATTGTGACTGCTTGGGAGGAGCTGCATATTTGATGCGGGACTGTGGACATTTGTAGGACATCACGGATATGTGTTTGTAATTGTACATTATCAACTAACATTTCCCTGCTATGCCAAATGTGATTGGCCAGTTTCTACACACAAGCGGCACCAGTTGTGTGCTCTGTTCTGTTGTGGATATGTTGTGGTTTGAAGCACATTGTTGTCAATGTTGATGTGCTCTGCATGTTATGTGTGTGTGCTGCATTTTGGGAGAGTCGCCCCAGCAGCTCTGATTTTGCTGCCCCTTATCCCTTTCATGCCGTGTGCCTTTGACTTCTGTGCTGCTACAATGCTGAGATGTTGCAGACTTGGGTACATTGGTCTCTTGGTGGGAGTTGGGGGTCTGGGGCATGGTTTGTCCGCAGATGTGTTGTGGACATCAGGGGTTGTTTTGTGCATGTGGATGTGTCAGAGTGTGACCTGCTCCTTTATGGATGTGGTCCACACTCAGCCACCTCAGTGTCGTGGCATGCAGCAGTTCATGATATACTGACTGCAGCAAAGCTATTCATCATGCAGTGTCACTTGCATTGTCAGTGTTGTTCACAGACATGCCGCTTTGCTGGGTTTGACACATGTGCATGGGTTGGTTGTGAGATTGGTGGTGTGTGGGAAGGGCCCCCTCTGTGCACATAGTTGACGGGGGCCTACTTGCTGTTTCTAGGTGTGCTGCAGTGTGCCAAGGGGATCAGAGACATGCTTCAGAGTCATTATGGGTGTGCATTGTGCTATACTTAATTGTACATGTGTGCCATTGTGCCCATCTACACTGTTCCCCCAGTCCCTGGTCATTACTCACCCTGTTTCTGCGTGGCTGGTCATGTTGAGCAGTGTCCGGTCCCCCAACACCTGCCACCGTCTCCACACTGATGACTGTGGACACCATTTCCTCCATCTCGTCCAGCTCCTCCAGTGGTGCAGGACTCCCACCTCCAGTCTGTATTGCTGCCTTCTGGTTGTTGGCAAGTTTATGCTTGGTTTTGTGCTTCACTTCATTCGAGCGCCTCTTGACCTCTTCCATTGTCCTCTTCAGCATTCCGACTGCATTCACCTTGTCCACGACAGACTGCGTAATCCATTTTTTGTTGCCAATGACACAGGAGGTGCCGAACAGTAGTTGATGGTGTTCTATCACCTCCGTTATCAGGATCCTGTTTTCCTGCGGACTGAACCGCGTCTTCCT
Organism: Lissotriton helveticus; assembly: GCF_964261635.1. Taxonomy (NCBI): domain Eukaryota; kingdom Metazoa; phylum Chordata; class Amphibia; order Caudata; family Salamandridae; genus Lissotriton; species Lissotriton helveticus. Next base: position 1,162,849,048 of record NC_136072.1, on the reverse strand, counting down.
CTTCTTCTTGTCCTTGTCCTTCCCTGACCCTGAGGTCCCGAGCTGGGCCTCTAGGGGGCTTCTGGGCTTCTGGTTGTCCTCTGTACTTTCTCCGGCTAGCTCCATTTTCCTTCGCAGTTGTTTTTCTTTTGTATGTATTTTTTTTATACTACTTTTATAGTGATTTTTCCCACCTGACGTGTGTGAATTGCAGGCCTGGCACAGCTTACTGCAGATTTTTTTTATCGCGTTTGGGCTCATCGCAATTTTTTTCACGTTGGGGTTTAGATTTTTATCGTGGTCCCTGTGACTTAAGCGCAGACATTTGACGCGTTATTGTGAGTCTATTGCATGGTTCCGCCATGTTAAGAATATAATGTTAATACAGAGTTGTTTTTCCGCGACAGACTGCGAAGTGAAAGCTTGCGTTACACTGATTTTGTGATAATTATCACACGTTCTTGAGAATATCCCCCAGAGTGTGTAAAAAGGTCGAGGTACGAAACCTACAGTCCAGGGCTACTGAAATTATGTGCTTGCGCGCTTGCAATTTTTTTTCCGCATAATTTATGGATTCAGGGCATTTGTCACATAATCCATTATCTGATGCATAATTTGCAGATTTTACCCACAAATTAGTTATTACCTCAAACGGATTTAAAGTTAAACACGAAGCGCCACTTGTCGTTCTCTGCAGTGACACGCCCTTTCCAAAATTGACTGGTCACCTTCGAGTTGCTGACCGCTGTTTTTAGGTGTCAAACTGGTACTAATGAGGTACAGCCATACCAAGACAATATTAATGTGGTTAAAAAGACAAAATAACTCAATTATACCACTACATATCGTGCCGCATAATTTGCCTTTTGTTGCTGCAACTTTTGTGAGCCCTGCCGCATGACGTGGTCCTTGACTGCGGCATAATTCCAGTGGTGCTGCTCTAATGTTATCTCCACGCAGGACGGGTACTTACACTTTCTATACATTCTTTTGCCTTGCCTTTTGTTTGCTGGTCTCGTGCACACTCGGTGATGAACCTCTTTTCCCCTCTTTCTGCAGCTCACAGTTCGACCCCGGTTTCCCTTGATTCGGCCTGGTTGTTTCAGACACGGCTTTGGCTCAGCTTCTCTGGGTCTGTTGGGTCTGTGATTGACGTGGCACGGCTGAGAGGTCTGACGAGACCTCACTGCAAACACGTTTCTCGATTTCATGTGCAAGACGAGACCCGAACCGAGAGGGGGGGGCGGATTCCGCAGAGTGACAGCGGGGATCGAAGCCTCGGAGCGTGAAAGGAAGGCGCCACTTTCGCTTCTTGGGGTGAGTTTATTTCTTCCTACAGCACCGAGCATCAGGAAGCAACTTCCGATCTCGGAGTACAACCGCACCCCACAATCAAAAAAATCCGACTCGAGGCGTGAGGAGATTGGAATGAAGGCATGTCCCAGACATACACCTCTGCCGTACAAAATACCCACGAAAGAAAGAACAAAATGAAAGAAAAAACTATGAGGCAGATTACCAAGCAATAGCGATAATTATCGCTATTGCTTGGTTAGAGACAAAATTTTACCGCTGAGCTGCGGCGATTTTTATCGCAGATTAACCTTGGTATTACCAAGGTTTATCGCAAATGCGATAAAAAACGGCCGCAATGCATGAATATCGCTGTAAAGTCAGCGATATTCATGCATTACCGAGCTAATGCTCTTAGCCATGTTATCCACCTCCCATTGGATAACATGGCTAAGAACTGCTCAGGGCAGGTGTTAGCTTTTGGAGATATTCGCGCTTAGCGCGAATATCTCCAAAAGTTGGTAATAGGAGATAGCGATGTTAGCGACTGTTTCCAGTCGCTAACATCTTGGCACGCCCACTTTGCATGTCATTAGTGATAAATATCACTGACATGCAAAGCGGGGCCCAAGATGGTCGCTATCTCCTACTAGCTGTCGCTAACTGGTGTTAGCGACAGCTAGGTAATAGGGAGATAATTTTATCTCCGCTTTCTTGGCTTTTAAACCCAAAAAAGCGGAGATAAACCCCCTTGATAATATGCCCCTATCACCTTTACAGAGTGTACAAAATATACAAAATACAGGAACACTACCATAACAGTCTGACACAACAAATGTGAGAACACTGAAAAAACGCGTGCGAAAACAAGGCAATAAACTACAAAATTAAGGAAAACTCTTACACATGGCATGAAACATACATCACGAAATCGTTGATCTTCTAAGGCAGACATTTTCTGAAATTTTCTGAAACACACTACACTACAAAATCATTGAATTTGTGAGGAAAGAATCTTCTCCGCATTGAACCAGGATGAAATCCGCGAACAGTCGTGGATTCGGTGAATTGAACCAGGATGAAATCCGCCAACAGTCGTGGGTTCCGTGAATTGAACCAGGATGAAATCCGTGTAAAGTCGTGGGTTCCGTGAATTGAACCAGGATGAAATCCGCAAACAGTTGTGAATTCCGTGAATTGAACCAGGATGAAATCCGCGAACAGTCGTGGGTTCCGTGAATTGAACCAGGATGAAATACGCGAACAGTCGTGGATTCCGTGAATTGAACCAGGATGAAATCGATGAACACTCGTGGATTCCATGAATTGAACCAGGATGAAATCCGCGAACAGTCGTGGATCCGTGAATCGAACCAGGATGAAATCCGTTAACAGTTGTGAATTCCGCGAATTGAACCAGGTTGAAATCCGTGAACAGTTGTGAATTCCGTGAATTGAACCAGGATGATATCCGCAAACAGTTGTGAATTCCGTGAATTGAACCAGGATGAAATCCGCGAACAGTCATGGATTCTGTGAATTGAACCAGGATAAAATCGGCGAACAGTCATGGATTCCATGAATTGAACCAGGATGAAATCAGCGAACAGTCGTGGATGTCATTGACCCGTTGGACCGCTAAGCACCCATCTTTTTACACACATACTCATGCTTGGCTCTGGGTACCACAGCCACCTCACGCTTGTTCTAGATCTTGCTATTTTCTAGAATTACCACCCGGTCTTTCACTTCCTTCTCCAAATATGGTAGCGAAGATCTAGAATGTCCTTTTCGAACATGACCAGGAACAAGCACCCTCACAAGGCCCCCAGCTTGATCCACGTTCTCCTTCTTTCCACCCTCTTCATGGTCATACCTCTCCCGTGTGCGGCTTCACACATCCAACACACTTCTCATCTTTTCACCATGCAGGGTCTTCCTTTTCATCTATTCCTTGTTCAATCGGATACAGGCAACTCTACTCCTGTGCTAACATGTGGAGTGGTTCTCATGGCCCATAACATGTCATTGACTACTATTTCCCAATTTCAACCATTAACTAGAGCCAATTGAAGTTGGTTCTTGAGTATTCGATTCACCCTCTCGACAAGGCCATTGCTACAATGATGATGCAATGACATTCGTATGTGTTTGATTCTGCTTGATTTAAAGAAATTACACAACTCGTTAGACACCAATTGGATACCGTTGTCTGTTACCAATTGTTACGGAAAGCCTTCTGTGATGAAAATATCTTGGAAAAAATCAATGACCACCTCAGAATTGACACTATCGACAAGTTTTATCTCTGTCCACTTGAATACGTAATCGATCAACAAAAAAGCATACTTAGGTAAATTGTCCAAGATTCCAAATGGACCAGACACATCGAATGCTAATTTATGCCATGGCACCCTGTTTCTGACCACCGGTGTCACAGGAGACTGTACCGTGGCCTGTGACTTGTCACTTAAAATGCACACTCTGCACTCCCTTATACACGGTTCACTGCACTCCCTCCTCGAAGGCACAAAAACTCCTCTCTGACATGATGTTTCATCGCACACATGCCTTCATGTCCCTCATGTGCTAGTTCAAGGACTTTTGGTCTAATATCCTTAGAAACCTTAGGAGCCACCAAACTTCTTGACAGAAAACCATCAATGATGGACAACTCATTGGCAGATCTCCCAAACCGGCTCAACGCCTCCTTCATGTCACGTGCTCTGGGCCATTGATCAGTGACGCACTTCAGCACTTCCTGCAGCACTTTATCCATGCAGGCAGCTGTCGGTCGTTCTTCTTCAGCTATAACTCTGGAGTTAACCACACTCACAGCACAGACACATTCAACATCATCTTTCTCCTCATTCTAACTTCTTTCACCAACTACTACCTGTAATCTAGAAAGGCAGTAAGATGCAACATTTTGGGCCCATGGAACATATTGCCACTTCTATTGGTATGCTTGTGTGCAGTAGTGCCACTTTGCAATATACGAGGAAGCCCTTCCACCATTGACGGTATTGAATAACTCTACTCTTGCCGAGATAATATTCCTAAAATACTGCACCCCCCACCATAAACCAAGAACCTCCTTCTCAATGGTGGAATGGGTAGGTTCAGTCCCTCAAAGTGCACAGGATGCAAAGGCAAGACTTTCTTCTTTACTGTTGTCTCTCTTTTGCATCAAGACCACTCCTAGACCATGGTTTCTTACATCATCAGGATGATACATGGTTCATGTGTGTTAAATTGTTTCAGGCATTTGGCAGAGACTATGGGACGATTTACAAAAGTATTCGGAGACAAATTCCTAACTTTATGACTTTCGGTATTCACCAAGGGCATTTGCAAGTAGTAAAGTTAAGGCTATCCCCCAGATGCATCAAGAACCCATTTTGCTATTCCTTAATAGCGAAAAATAACGATTCGCTATTAAGGAATAGCAAAATGCAATGCATGAAGAAATAACAAAAAAATAGCGATTTCTTAAAATTCCTTAATTGCGACTCGCAAATTGCATGTCGCAATTAAGCAATACCTCCCCATTCATTCCTATAGGCCTAGAGGCCCATAGGAATTGAATGGGAAGGCATTCTCAATTTGCGAATCGCAATTAGCGAATCGCAAATTGAGAATGCGATTTCAAAGGCGCAGGGGTGTCCAAAGGACACCCTGTTGCCCCCCTGAAATTGATCTGTGCACATAAGTTGCACACACACATGCCCTTAGGGCATGTGTGTGCGCAACATGAAACTTTGAAAAATGCACTTTAGTGCATTTTTCAAAGTTTTTGCAAATTACCATGAAGTTCAACTTCATGGTAATTTGCGAGCCCTATTAGCGAAATCGCTATTTTTTAAACTTTAATGCATTGCATTAAGGAATCTCAATTTGAGATTCTTTAAGTGCAAGTAATCACAATTTTGCGATTTCTTAATTTGCTATTTTTGCACTGGGATGATTCATCCCAAATGCAAAAATACCGGTCGCAAAGGGGCAGATTCTGAGAATCTGCCCCTTTGCGAGTGGATTTTGCCTCGATGCATCTATGCCTAAATGCATAAACACATTTCCCCATAGACACAGGAGGGAAAAAACATTTGATACATTTGGCCCTTAGACTTTTGTCTCAGTTAAACATACAATCTGGTCTTAAGTTTAACCGAGACCAAAAGTCCTCAAAAATGTGGTCCATGTGTGAAAATTACAGCAGTTTTGAGCTTATAAAGACTCTGCATAAGCGTTTTAAGAAGTCTGAAGACTGTAGATTTGTGTTTGCCTAGGCAATGTTTGTTTTAATATCAGAGAATTCAACAGTAAAAACCGTCCCATCAGACCATAAAACAGGCCCACACCAACCAAAAAATAAGCACTGGTAAAGCCAATAGGTTTTGCCTACGAGTGAGCTATTAGCATTATCATTGTTGTTAGCTATCGTTGAAACATTGACAAAGCTAATAGCTCTCCCGTAAGTGCTATCTTTCCTTTAACTTTCAAATAGCTTTATTCGACAAATTAAGTCATAAAAGCATTTAACAAAAGCAGAAAAAGGTGTATATAAAAACAATTACCACAATATAATACTTAACCTAGTTAAAACCGCAAGACAATGAAAATTGACTTTTAAAAAGAGAAGAAGTAAAATATATACAATTTACTCTAAAATCAGTATATTAAAACCAAGTATTGGACATGATGAATTTTACAATTTTCAAGGCTAAGAACGGGATTCCCACCAAATTCGATCACACATCTACCAGAACATCTCCATTAGAAAATGTAATTAACTAATTCACTTTTCTTAGGTTTGGCGTAGAGAATTAGATCTTAGCGCCCACGACCATCCTAGATATTTTGCTATCTATTAGCGTTGCCAGGGCTTGTTTTGGAGTCTTTCTTCAAGTCAGGGAAAAGGCGTTTTTAACAGTGTCCCCTAGAGGTCTCCGGTGTTACTGCAACAGCGGAAGTATTTTCTCCTGGTGTCATGCACCCAGACTCCCCCTTTTGTAGCTTTGAATTTGCACTGAGGTGGTGCCGGGCATGCTCTCTCATAGCATGCCATTACATCAGCATAATATATGTCGCCAGGCGGGTAATGGCTGCCAATTTTCAGCCCCTAGTAGAAACAAAAAAAATAGATCAACTCATTTGACAATATGGCAAATAATAGACCCACTTAAATCCAAGGATCTTTAGCTTTGCTTGTAGCTCAGTTTGAAAAGAAATATTTGCAAGCTGGACTGCAGGGTGAATCATGTTCACCACTGAATCTTTGCATATTAACACATGCATGATTAACCTGACCTCCTGTAGCATAATCGGGTTCTCATGTAAAGCGCTCCAATGCCTTTGGGCTTATTCTGCACTCTATGGGGCCGATTCCCAGAACTAACTTAAGAAAAATCCTAAACTTACTACTTCTGGTATTCACAGAAGTTAGGATTTTGTCTTAAGTTTTTCTTAAGACAGACTTAAGACAAAATCCTAACTTAAGTCTGTCTGAAGTCTGTCTTAAGTCAAACTTAAGACAAAATCCTAACTTCTGTGAATACCAAAAGTAGTAAGTTTAGGATTTTGTCTTAAGTCTGTCTTAAGTCTGTCTTAAGACAAACTTAAGACAAAATCCTAACTTCTGTGAATACCAAAAGTAGTAAGTTTAGGAATTTGTCTTAAGTTAGTTCTGTGAATCGGCCCTATATTTTTAAAATGTGTCACAGGAGAGCGTGAGGCATAGGGCTGGTGGGGAGCACTGAGTGGTAGGGGGCAGTAGAGAAGCTGCAATATGCAATGAAGGGGGCAGGCAAGAACACATCAAGACAGGGCAGCTGAGGGTTTTCCTTCATAATCTTTGCAGTCTGCCTAAAGGACACACGTAACTCCTTCGTCATGTTTCAACTGAGACCATCACTCAGTGGGCGCAGCTTTAGTTTCTAGGCACTGTCCCCTGCTCTGGGCCCCAGGCTGGCATGCAGATTGCACACAAAGACACACTAATCGTCAGGTCCGGACTGTCCTTAGCGGGCACCAGGCGTTTTGTCGATGGGCCGGAAGGGTGGGCGCCGGTCTTGGACCCCTGGGGGCTGGTTTTGTTACAAGGGACCAGTTTTCCAGTAGTGCTGCTATATCAGCTGCCTGTACCATTACTTCCAGTGCTCACTATGAGATTAAGCCATGGCGGGAAACTTACCCAACTAGCCAGGTGCCTGCTGGGAACTGCGGTTCACCGATGCGAACTGGAGTGAGGTTCTACCAATCAACATCTGGACTGCGACAATTAACGCGGGACCAATTTGCATATTTAAAGAAGGAGGTTGGCTGGACATTTCATTGAAATATGGCATTTTAAAAAGGCACTGCGCCGAAACCCGTTAAACATACCTTTCCTGTATTCCCCGTTGAGTCCCCTCCAGTTGCTTCATCAGAAGAGACTGTTCCCCTCATATATATATATATATATATATATATATATATATTCACTGAAAAAAAACACAGGTTTCAGTGACGTTATAGTTAGTTGGACATTTCACTTGCACAATCCCAGAGAAATTGGGCCGTTATAGATAGTTCAGCTAACTATAACTCGCGCCCCGCAATGCACTGCTGATGACATCACATATTACATCATTAATGTTGTTTTTTAAGTTTTTTTAAATGTAATTCTTTGAAGGGGCAGCGTGGCCCCCCTCCTCAAGCCAATTATGGCCCCGGCAACCACATCCTTCAGGGCGGCCTTTCCTTTTTTTTTATTCACAGGGGAGGGGGGCTGTGCGTCCCCCTTCCCCGTCCACTTCTGGCCCCGGGGACTTCATCCCCCGGGGCCTGGAGTGGTCGCTCCATTGGGGACCGTGGGGGGAGCCACAATGCTCCCACGGTCCCGCCAGCTCCCCGCCTCCTGTGGGAGCCAGCATTGCTTTCCCTGCTCTCGATTCAAGGAAGCAAAACAGGGTTTGCTATGCCAGGGCGGGAGTGGTGCTCCCGCCCTGCCATAGTAAACAGCAGTGTCCCGACGGGGTGGGCATCCTGGGACACTGCAGGATCCGGCCCTGGGGGGTGCTGGTCCCCAGGGCCATCAAGGGATACTGGAGGGGGCTGTTTGCCTCCCCCCCCTGCATTTCAAAGCCCCGGGGAGGTGGTGGTCCCTGGGGGCCCGCAATGGACCTCCATGTATAAATATTCAATGCCCGGGGGAGGTGGTGGTCACCGGGGCAGTGTGGGGAGGGGCAGGAGCCCCCCCCACACACAGTTTTTTTGTTTTTATTTCAGCACGGAAGGTGGCAGTCCATGGGACTTGGGGGGGCCAGCGAGGCCCCCCTCATTTTAAATATTGAATACCCTGCAGAGGTGGCGGTCCCTGGGGCAGCGTGGGGGGGTTGGGACCACCCTCCCATTTTACAACAAAGCCCCGGGGAGGTGGCAGTCCCCGGGGCTTTGGGGGTGCCGTGTGCTCTCCCGCTTTCAATTTTATAAGCCCCAGGGAGGTGGTGGTACCCGGGGATGTGCGGGCTCCTGCTGGCCCCCGCAAATAAATGAATGATTGCCCCCGAGACCTGGCCTTCCGGGGGCTTTTTGAAAACAAAGCCCAAGAGCATCTAAACCAACATACCATGATCCTCCTTCTGGAGATTACTGACTGCGAGAGCATCGGCACTAACTACATCATGATCATCTTTCTTGTCATTACTGACTGTGAGCGCATCGGAACCAACCGTACTATGGCCCTCCTTCTCCACATTACTGACTGCGAGGGCATCAGCACCCACCGTACCATTGTCTTCCTTCTTGACATTACTGACTGCAAGAGCATCGACACAGGCTGAATAAGGTCCTCCTTCTTGACATTATTGACTGCAACAGCATCGACACCGACTGTACCATGGTCCTCCTTCTTGACATTACTGACTGACAGCATCTGCACCAACCATACCATAGGCCTCCTTCATGATATTACTGACTGTGAGAGCATCAGCACAGATCATACCATGGTCCTCCTCCTAGAAATTGATGACTGCGAGAACATCAACACTGACCATGCCACGGTCCTCCTTCCTCACATTTCTGACTGTGTGAGTTTCAACACTGACCATATCATGGTCCTCCTTCCTCACATTTCTGACTGCGAGAGTTTCGACACTGACCATATCATGGTACTCATTCTTCACATTACTGACTGTGAGAGCATTGGCACCAACCATACCATGGTTCTTCTGCGTCACATTACTGACAGTGAGAGCATCAACATTACCACGGTCCTCTTTCTTCACATTACTGACGGTGACTGCATCATCACCAACCATACCCTCATCCTCCTTCTTGGCATTACTGACTGTGACAGCATCTGCTCCAACCATACCATGGACCTCCTTTTTGACATTACTGCCTGCGACAGCATCAACCATGGTCCTCTTTCTTGACATTTCTGCCTGCGACAGCATCAACACCAAACATACCACGGTCCCCCTTCTTCACATTACTGACTGTTACAGCATCAGCACCAACCATACCCTAGCCCTCCTTCTTGACATTGCTGACTGTTACAACATCAGCACTAACCCTACCATAGAGCTCCTTTTTGACATTACTGCCTGTGACCGCATCAGCACCAACCATACCCTGGTCCTCTATCTTGACATTACTGACTTTGAGAGTATCAGCGCCAACCATACCATCATCCTCCTTCTTCACATTACTGACTGTGACTGCAGTGGAACCAACCATACCCTGGCCCTCCTTCTTGACATTACTGTGACAGCATCGGCACCGACAATGCCGTGGTCCTTCTTCTTGACCTCACTGACCACGAGAGTATCAACACCAACCGTACAATGGTCCTCTTTCTTGACATTACGGACTGTGACCGCAGTGGCACCAACCATACCCTGGTCCTCTATCTTGACAGAGGAGAAGAGCTGTGCTCGTCATGACCACCGCGGGGCTCACACGCGGGGCTAATTCCCCTGCTGTGCTGAGCGTTTTGAAGAAACGGGCGTGGTCATGACGAGCTGAGCTCGTCATGAGCACAGCGCCACCGTGCTGCGTGAGTGATGAGTTGAGCTCGTCACGAGCACCGCGGCGCCGTACGCGGCCCCCCTCCCCAAAGCACTGCGGGGAATTAGCCCAGCGGCGAAGGGGTTAACATGCCAAAGTGGGGGATGTAGAATTCTTCTACATAGCTTACCATGACAAAATGGGGAATGAAGCATTCTTCTTCATAGCTTACCATGACAAAGTGGGGGATGAGGCATTCTTCTTCATAGCTTACCATGACAAAGTGGGGGATGAAGCATTCTTCTTCCTAGCTTACCATGACAAAGTGGGGGATGAGGCATTCTTCTTCATAGCTTACCATGACAAAGTAGGGGATGAAGCATTCTTCTACATAGCTTACCATGACAAAGTGGGGGATGAAGCATTCTTCTTCATAGCTTACCATGACAAAGTGGGGGATGAGGCATTCTTTTTCATAGCTTACCATGACAAAGTAGGGGATGAAGCATTCTTTTTCATAGTTTACCTCGCCAAAGTGGGGGATGAAGCATTCTTCTACATAGCTTACCATGATAAAGTGGGGGATGAAGCATTCTTTTTCATAGCTTATCATGACGAAGTGGGGGATGAAGCATTCTTCTTCATAGCTTACCATGACAAAGTAGGGGATGACGCACTCTTCTACATAGCTTACCATGACAAAGTGAGGATAGAAGCATTCTTCTACAACGTTTACCATGACAAAGTGGGGGTGAAGCATTCTTCTTCATAGCTTTCCATGACAAAGTGGGGGATAAAGCATTCTTCTACATAGCTTAACATGCCAAAGTGGGGGATGAAGCATTCTTTTTCATAGCTTACCATGACAAAGTGAGGGGTCAAGCATTCTTCTACATAGCTTACCATGACAAAGTTGGGGATGTAGCATTCTTCCACGTAGCTTACCGAGCCAAAGTGGGGAATGATACATTCTTCTACATAGCTTACCATGACAAAGTTGGGCATTAGCATTCTTCTTCATAGCTTACCATGACAAAGTGGGGGACGAAGCATTCTTCTATATAGCTTACCGAGCCAAAGTGGGGGATGAAGCATTCTTCTACATAGCTTACCATGACAAAGTGGGGGAATGAAGCATTCTTCTACATAGCTTAACATGACAAAGATGGCAATGAAGCATTTTTCTACATAGCTTACCATGACAAAGTGGAGAAAGAAGCATTCTTCTACAAAGTTTACCATGCAAAAGTGGGGGATGAAGCTGTATTGTACAGGATTTGCTGTGGTGGAGCAAGAGAGGTGGAGTAGCCTTATACACTGCATGCCATGCACCTGGTGTGGACAGAGGAGTTCTTTTGAACAATGGCGAGTTGAATAATCTCCTCCTTGGTAAACAAGGAGTTGAGCCTATTTTGTTTGGTTGAGGCTCTAAATCTAAGTCTACATTTTTTTATGCAAATTCCTGCCTAGAGACCTTCACTGTAGAATTATTCTGTGGGTAGGTCGGGGAAAGGGGTAGTCACACAGAGAGTATAGTTTTGTTCTGGCCCACCAGGGCTCAAATCATCCAATAAGAAGGGTGCCTACTCTGGGCTGTGACGCGGGTGAGGAACGACCGAGTGTGCAACTGATGTCACTTCCCACTCAACCTGATACAAGTGCCCCTATTGCAATAAGTACACATGCATGGTTCTCACAACTGTCATCGCTAATGCAGCAACAGTGGTGTTTTCATGCAAAAGGTACAACTGTCTCTGCTCTGCACAGTCAGTGTAATCATTGATACAAGCATCCCAATTAGTTGTGTAGTTCTGAAAATTCTGGACTCGTGCAATAAACTTTGTCGTAGTATGACGATTTTGGTATCAAAAGACCGAAAATGGCTAGTACACTATGTACAAGCATTTTCGTCATATTCCAGTAACGATTTCACCTCGAAATCGTCATTTTCGTCCTGAACCCTTGGCTTTCATTTTGTGCACAGCAGCCATTTTGAGAATTGCCCTCACATAGGCTTATAATACAGCTAAATTCGATTCCAAAGGACACGTACACCTTAATTGACTTCTCTCTGACCTGGGCAAGCTGAGACCATTGCCCCAGGCCGAACCTGTTTGGTCAGTTCCTCTCCCAGTGGCCGAACGAGATAGCATCAAGGCACAACATGCCATAAACCCTTTTCATCACACACACACCCTGCCTAATCTTGCTCACACTGTCCCTGCTCTTTTCTCTCACTTGCTTTATGATGAGGAGGTGCCCGTTTTTATTGGGGGTACACCGATATCTGATGAAAATGTTGGGCCTTGCCGGGTAATTTATTGTGGGCTGAACAAATTGGAATGTGGGCTTGTCATCATGACTCTGCTTTTTCTTTGTAGTGAAAATATGTGAATGGTCTACTGTAGATCCAAGAATGTTTGCCCGAAGCATAATATTTTGTATAAAAAAAGAAGCCTGGCTTTGTAAGATTGAGCAGTCTCCTGAGAATATACACACCGTGCTGTTGTACTTCTAGGACGCCTGTTACTTGGTTGCAGCCAATAAATTCGATCTTTGACTTCACCTAGAAGACCCTGAGTTTCTGTGTCTGAATCAGGAAAGTACTCGAGGTCTTAGGGTGTACCCTGACACCGCTGGGTTACCGGTTCGGTACCGGTTCTGAAAAACCCAGTACCTCAGCTGGCGCCCAACGTGGGGCGATACCAATGGTACCGGTCCAAGCCAGAGGTTTGTGAGGAGCTTCGTGTGAAAATTCTGGAGGAAGGCCGCCACTTCATCGACCCCTGCATGTCGACGTGGTCCGAAAGTCTTTGCTGCGAGGTTCCCCGCTTCCCGACGGCTACGAAGGACTGCTGCCCTGGCTATTGCCCTGATTTGGACCCTTGATGTTTGGTAGAGCGAAACGATAGACGAGTCTTCTGGTGACGTCATCGATATCTCAGTTAAGTATAAGTGGAGCGTCTCCCAGTCCTTAGTTGGTTCTTAGTTTGGTATCCCTTTGGGATCTTTGATTTGGAACTTGCAAGTACCAAAGCCGAAGGACTCGTGTATTCACGAGAATATCGTAATCGATAATCCTTTGAAGTTTGAAGCTAGACTAGTGAGCGAAGATGCCTGGTCTTAGCAGACTTGGAAATTTGTTTTGTCTTGGTTGTAATAGGGATTCCCGATTGGAGGACTCGTGTCCGGTTCCTCCGATTGGAACTCCAACTTATGAATTGTATGTGAAACATGGAGTAGGCCCCATCACATATAATGAAGTGTGGATCAAATACACCAGTGTGGATCAAATACACCAGAAAAGATGGTGTTTTAAAATGGCCCTAATATGGTAGCTTTGACACGGAATCCTAGATAATCTAGAAGTTAAACTTTTTAAGATGAATGACTCTTTCCGCCTATGGCGTAAAGAAGCCAAGCTGAAAGAAATTAAATTAGAGAAGAAAAATAAAAGAGAAAGGGGTATTTTGATAATGCAAGCTGCCATGCAGTTTAAAGATAACGAAGAAGAACAGATGAGTGAGCAGTTGCACAGGCAACGTAAAATGGTACACGATAAATGTTATCCAGTTTTGCCGCCTCTTCAGCAAGATGCAGCAAAAGACCTTGAAAAAGATCCGCTAATGTCGCATTTGTTAAGTTCACCACCCCCTTATGCACAGAATGCTACGGCACCTCCGCAACCTTTAGCTGCGCAACCTTTGGTTGTATTGCCTCCTGCTCCTCCACAACCACCAGCTGCTCTTCAGTTGGCCCCTACTCCTCCGGTGCAGCTTCCTCAAGGGCCACCGTCTTTGACATCTGCTCTGCCTTTACTTCCTACAACTTTGACTACTATATCGACTCCCACTCCTGGTATTCCTCCTGACACTGCCTCTGCGTCTGCCTTGCCTCACCCTGCTTTTCCGCCTGTCCTTTCATCGACTTCTCCCTCTGTTCACCAGAGAATGACTAGCACTGTTGCTAGCCTTCTATATCCTCTCTTTGGAGCAACAAGTGTAACTCCTGACACAGAGCGTAAGCAGTTGCGTAGCCAACTGCCTGATTCTAGGGAGAAGGAAACGTTGAATTATTTGGCACATAAATGGGTTACCGACCCGACGAGGTACGGGCTAGAGTCTGTCATGGATGTCTTCCATCAGTGGGAAGAACCGAAGCAGAGATACGTTTTTGACAAAATGTGTACTTTCCTTTCTGAGGATAGAGAGGAAAATGATTTGGAGCCCAATCCGCCTGAGTTGTGTCGTGTACGGTTCGAATTTGGAAAAGGCGCAATTGTGGGTTCAGATGTTAAGAAAGCAGTTGCGACATTGTTGTCGCTTAGGACTGAAGGAGTTTCTAGGTCGTTGTTTGAGTCTGATTCTTCTGTTAAAAAGAAGGGAAGACAATATCCCATGAGAGAAGTTCCTCCAGTATGGAAGGAAGAAGTAGCGGCTGGTCCTGGTAATGTTCCACCAGCTATACCAGCACATTTTCAGCGTGTGTGGGTACATGTTCCATGGAATCGAGCTGAAGTCTTGGCCCTTAAACAGACATTGCCTGATCCCCGTAAGAATCCTGCAGGGTATTACAAGGAATTGTCACAGACTGCAGGTTCATGCATCATGAATTTAGCTGACATAGACATGTTGTTTGGGAATGTTGTTCCACAGCCTTTATGGGGAAAAATTCGTCATGCAGATCATGATCAGGAGTTAGGTGACTCATGGGCTAATATTACTGCTGCAGATGCCCGACAAGTTGGTGGTGCTAAACCCGAGCCTTTAGTAGCAGACCTCCCTGGTAGGATCATTAATTATATGAAAACTTTAATGCCCGCGATGCGTGTGAATTGGGATAAGCTGTCTGCGTGTAAGCAGAAGAAAGATGAAACGGTGTCAGATTTCTTCACCAGGTTTGAAGAAACGTTTGTCGACCACAGTGGTCAAGATATGAGTACAGAAGGTGGACAACGGTTGTTCGTCAATAAATTTGTGCATAATTTGTTACCCGAGTTGTGTAAGAAGTTAAAAGATTCAGAGAGTTCATGGGCCGTTTCCTCTTCAGCGCAGATATTGGCTACTGCACAGTACTACGAAAATAGAGACAAAGATGAGAAAGATAGAGCAGAGAAGAAAACTAAAGAGTTAAAAACAAAGGTTCTGTTACAGCAAGCGTATCCGCCACGTGGTGGTCAAAATCGTGGTGGTCAGAGTAACTATCAGCAGCTCAGCAGTTTCAGAGAGACACGCAAAGGACCGAATATCCCCAACAACGTTTCCAGTAGGCCCTAATCAGTGTGCATATTGTAAAGAGGAGGGTCATTTTAAAAGTAGTACTATGCTGAGGATTACTATGCAGAGGATGAGCATATGGGAGGTAATGATTGCTAGGACAGCCATAGACAAAGAGAGGGAGTTGTTTCAGTTCCAGTAGATCAGAGTGGACCTTATGTTGAGGTGATTACATCAGGTGTGTCAGAGCCTTTTCTGTTGGATACTGGTGCTACAAAGAGTTCTATTATACACTCTAAACTCCCTGGCGCACCTTTGTCTGGCGAAACGAATGTATCAGTAGGTTTTTCTGGCGCCCCGGTTAGAAACCCAGTTTCTAGTCCTATGTCTCTTTCTGTTAGTCCTTGTGAATTCGAAGCACCCCTTATCCTGACAACAGGTTGTGGTGAAAACTTGTTGGGATTGGACCTTTTAAAAAGATTGTATGCGACTTTGTATTGTTCTCCTTCAGGAGTACAACTTACACTGGGTAAGAAAGTGATTTCTTCAATGTATTTGTCAAAGGACAAACTTCCAACAGAATTGTCATCTCTCCCTAATATTCTTTGGGCTACTGGTCCTAATGATGTAGGTCTTTTGGAAATACCGCCATATGTTGTAACATTGAAAGCCAATGTTAAAATGCCACGCATTCCCCAATACAAAATTTCTAGTGAAGGTGAGAAAGCTTTGCTAGCGATCATTTATGATCTGATTGAAAAAGATGTGATTGAAGAGACAAGAGGCAACATTTGCAATAGTCCTGTTCTGCCTGTTTTGAAACGAACTGACCCTTCCCAGCCACCTGTTTACAGATTCGTGATTGATCTTAGACAGGTGAATAAAATAGTTGTGCCACAATTTCCAGTTGTACCTGACATTACTGCCCTATTGACTATGATCCCAGCTTCTGCCACCTGGTTCTCGGTGATTGACTTGAAGAATGCTTTCTTCAGCATTCCGATTGCAGAGGAGAGTAGGGATATTTTTGGCTTCAGTTTAGGAGGTCGAAGCTTCCGCTTTAAACGCGCTCCCCAGGGCTACTGTGAAAGTCCATCAATATATAGTCAGGCTGTTGGAAAGGCGATCCCAGGGGAGACAGAAGATGTCTGACTGCCCGCCCCGAGACTCACCTCTCTCTATGGAATAGGCCGAGCGCCGTAGGGAGGCCTCCTTGGCGAGGCTCCTCTCCTACAATCGTACCAGCTGAGCAATCACACTACTACAGACGGACACCACACGACGGGATATTCACAAGTATCTTTATATAAGAAATGAAGGCACGTTCTTAGCAGGTTAGCAGGTAGGGATCGAGGGATCTTTAAAGTTGTGGTTTCGGGACTGGTGGGGTAGCGGGACAGTCTTGGCACCGACTAGTGCGTGGATAGTTCAAGGGGTCAGGCTGCGACAGCGTCAGCAGGGCCTCGAAGGTGGTTCAGCTTGGTCGGGCCGCGACAGCGTCAGCAGGGCCTCGAAGGTGGTTCAGCTTGGTCAGGCCGCGACAGCGTCAGCAGGGCCTCGAAGGTGGTTCAGCTTGGTCGGGCCGCGACAGCGTCAGCAGGGCCTCGAAGATGGTTCAGCTCGGTCAGGCCGCGACAGCGTCAGCAGGGCCTCGCAGGAGGTTCAGCTTGGTCAGTCCGCGACAGCGTCAGCAGGGCCTCGAAGGTGGTTCAGCTTGGTCGGGCCGCGACAGCGTCAGCAGGGCCTCGAAGATGGTTCAGCTCGGTCAGGCCGCGACAGCGTCAGCAGGGCCTCGCAGGAGGTTCAGCTTGGTCAGGCCGCGACAGCGTCAGCAGGGCCTCGCAGGAGGTTCAGCTTGGTCAGGCCGCGACAGCGTCAGCAGGGCCTCGAAGGAGGTTCAGCTTGGTCAGGCAGCGACAGCGTCAGCAGGGCCTCGAAGGTGGTTCAGCTTGGTCGGGCCGCGACAGCGTCAGCAGGGCCTCGAAGGTGGTTCAGCTTTGGTCAGGCCGCGACAGCGTCAGCAGGGCCTCGAAGATGGTTCAGCTCGGTCAGGCCGCGACAGCGTCAGCAGGGCCTCGAAGGTGGTTCAGCTTGGTCGGGCCGCAACAGCGTCAGCAGGGCCTCGAAGGTGGTTCAGCTTTGGTCAGGCCGCGACAGCGTCAGCAGGGCCTCGAAGATGGTTCAGCTCGGTCAGGCCGCGACAGCGTCAGCAGGGCCTCGAAGGTGGTTCCGGGGCATGAGTTCGGATCAGGATCAGCCGCGACAAGGTCAGCAGGGCTTCGACTCCAAGATACAACTGGCGTCCTAATCCAGGGATGGCCCAGATATAGGACTGGAGTCCTTTGATGTCCGGACCCTCGCGCCTGGGGGTCCGAGGGGCCGGGATGAAGGTGTCCAGACACCCAGCAGGAAGGTGGAGCCAGGGCCCAGGGAGGCTGGAGGGCGATCGACACCAGGCGTCCGGGGATGGCTGGGGGCCCATCGAAACTCCCCTCCTCCGGGATCCGCCAAGTGGCCACTCTACCACCTGGGAGGATCTTGGTGCCTCGATGTCGGGGCTTCGCTGGGGCTGGGGCCAGGGGTGGCTGCGGCCACGTGCTCGGGACGTGATGGGCCCAAGATGGAGTCGGGCCGGAAATGGTGGCCTGGCATGGTTGCCAGACCGGCAGTGTTGGCGAGCAGGGTCCGCTGGGGTCCCAGGGGGGGAGAGCTGTGGGTTGCCAGGGGGGCTGCTCTCGTCAATGGTTCGTGTGCAGGGGGATCGATGGTGGGTCGACGGAGGCCGATGTCGTCCCGGGCCCGCCATGCGGGAGGGGTAGGACCACGCCACAAGGCCGGGTCCAACACACGTCCCCTTCAGCTGAAGGTGGGGAGAGTCACCCATCTTCCTGGGTATTCTCCTCGTCGAGGCGGAAGAAGCGGGACAGGCCGTCAGCATTGGCGTGGTCATTGCCAGGGCGATGCTCCACAGTGAAGTCCATCCCTTGGAGGGAGATGGACCATCGCAACAGCTTTGGGTTTTCGCCACGCATCTGCATCAGCCACCGCAGGGGCCGGTGGTCAGTCTGGACCCGGAAGTGGGTGCGGAAGAGGTAGGGCCTGAGTTTCTTGAGGGCCCACACGACGGCGAAGGCCTCTCTCTCAATGGTGCTCCATCGCTGCTCTCTGGCCAGCAGCCGCCGGCTGATGAAGGCCACAGGATGGTCAATCCCCTCGGGGTCAATCTGAGATAGGACCGCCCCAATGCCGTGCTCCGAGGCATCGGTCTGGACTATGAACTCCCGGCTGTAGTCAGGGGCTTGGAGCACAGGGGCGGTGCACATGGCTGTTTTCAAAGTCTCGAAGGCCACCTGACACGCGGGTGTCCATGGTACTTTCTGTGGCCGGTTCTTCGAGGTCAGTTCAGTGAGGGGACCCACAATGCTCCCATAGTTTTTTATAAAGCGCCAATAATATCCAGTGAGCCCCAGGAAGGCTCGGACGGCTGTCTGGCTGACCGGGGGCTCCCAGGCCACGATGGCGTCAATCTTGGGTTAGAGGGGAGCCACGTGGCCGCTCCCCACTTGGTGTCCCAGGTAGGTCACGGACCCTTGACCTATTTGGCACTTTCTGGCTTTTATTATTAGTCCGGCCCGTCGGAGGGCCGTCAGAACCTCCCAGAGGTGCTTCAGGTGCTCGTCCCAGTGGAGGCTGTACACTGCAATGTCGTCTAGATAGGCGGCGCTGAATTCTTCTAGCCCCGCCAGCACTTTGTTCACCAGTCTCTGGAAAGTCGCTGGGGCATTTTTCATGCCGAAGGGCATCACCTTGAATTGGAAGTGGCCATCGGGTGTGGAGAAGGCCGATCGCTCCTGGGCGCCAGGGGTGAGGCCGATCTGCCAGTACCCGGCTGTGAGGTCGAAAGTACTGAGGTACTTGGCGGCTCCCAGGCGGTCGATTAGTTCATCGGCCCGGGGGATGGGATGTGCGTCGGTTCTGGTAACAGCGTTTAGTCCCCGGTAGTCGACACAAAACCTGAGTGCTGGAGGGGTACCAGGTGCGGCGGCTTTGGGGACCAGGAAAACTGGGCTGGCCCAGGGACTGTCGGAGGGTTCGACCACCCCCAAGGCCAGCATTTTGGTAACTTCTGTCTGGATGCAGGCCCGAACTCGGTCGGGAACTCGGTAGGCCCGGTGTCGCACTGGCTGGCTGTACCCGGTGTCGACATCGTGGACACACCACTGGGTAACCCCGGGGGTGAGGGAGAACAGGTCCGTAAATTGTTCCAACAGTTCTTGGCAGTCTCGGCGCTGTGCGGGGGTCAGGTCGGAGGAGAGAGACATTCCCTCGACGGGGCCGTCTTTCTCCGCGCACCTTAGGAGGTCGGGCAGGGGCTCGGAGTCGTCTTCGGCCCCATCATCGGTAGCTAGCAGCAGGCTCAGTTCTGTGCGGGCAAAATGAGGTTTGAGCCGGTTGGCGTGCAGGACCCGGAGGGGGTTTTGGGGTGACTCCATGTCCACGAGATAGGTGATGGGGCTCTTGCGCTCGATCACTTTGAAGGGGCCCGACCATTTGTCCTGGAGGGCACAAGGTTCGACCGGGGACATGACCCAGACCTGCTGGCCGGGCTCGAACTCGATGGATGAAGCGTTCTGGTCATACCAGCGTTTCATGTCTTCCTGGCTGGCCTCAAGGTTGGCCTCGGCAAGGGCCCGGAACTTCCGAGTCTGGCTTCGGAGGGTCAGGAGATACCGGTAGACATCCGGCGGGGCGTCTTGGACTGTAGTTTCCCAGCCTTCTTTGACCAGGCTGAGGGGACCTCGGACAGTGTGCCCGTACAAGAGTTCAAAGGGGCTAAACCCCAGGGATTTCTGTGGTACCTCCCGATAGGCGAACAGGAGGCAGGGCAACAGGACGTCCCATTTGCAGCGGAGGGGTTCTTCTAGACCCTGCATCATCCCCTTGAGTGTTCGGTTAAACCGCTCCACAAGTCCATTCCCCTGGGGGTGATACGGGGTGGTGAACTTATATGTGACCCCGCACTGTTGCCACAGGGACGGCATATACTTCGATATAAAGTTTGTGCCCCGATCACTCACGACTTCTCGGGGGAACCCCACTCTGGAGAAGATCCCCATCAGTGCTCGGCCCACCACGGGAGCCGTTATGGTGCGTAGGGGGATGGCTTCGGGATAGCGGGTGGCATGGTCCACCAGGACGAGGATGAAGCGATGCCCTTGAGAGGTTCGGGGGTGCAGGGGCCCCACGATGTCGATCCCCACTCGCTCGAAGGGAGTGGTCACCACTGGAAAGGGTTGGAGCGGGGCCTTCACCTTCCCCCCGCTCTTTCCGCTGGCTTGGCATGTCGGGCAGGTGCGGCAGTGGTTATGCACATCTTTGCGCATTTTTGGCCAGTAGAAATGGGTCACCAGGCGGCTGTAAGTTTTGTCCTGCCCCAGGTGCCCGGCGAGGGGCACATCGTGTGCCAGGTTCAAGAGAAAGTCTCTGAATCGTAGGGGGACCACCAACACTCGGCTGGCCCCCAGCTCGGCAATTTTCTGTTCACTGTATAGGAGGCCATGGTCCCAGTATATCCAGTGGGACCCCGAGGTGTCCCCGGCAGCTTGGGCCGTGGCTTGCTGTCGGGTCCCCTCGAGGGAGGGGCAGGCCTTCTGTTCCTGCCGGAATTGTTCTCGGGTGGGACCACCCTCCTGGCGCCATTGGACTAGTTCGGGTATGTCGCTGAGTTCGGCGCTGCCTTCTCGGTCATGCTCTGATGGCTCGGGCTCGGATTCTTCATTGACTGTGGGCGGTGGTGGCGCGGGCCACGCCGGCTCTTCAGTCGAGGTGGCCTCGGGTGCCACCGGGGCCCGGGCAGTCATATATATGGTCGTAGCGCAGACCCACTCTGGTAGTCCCATCATTCCTAGATGTTCTCTCCGCTCGACTTGGGCCCAGGGAGAGCTCTCGAGGTCGTTTCCGAGGAGGCAGTCCACGGGGGCGTCGTTCCAGACGGTCACTTTGAGGGTGCCCGACACCCCCCCCACTCGAAGGGGATTCGGGCCATCTGACACAGAGTCTCGGAGTTGTCGGCGGCCCTCACAGGGCATCGCACGTTGGGTATGATCTGATCGGGGGTCACCAAGTGGCAGCGGACGGCCGTCACACTGGCTCCCGTGTCTCGGAGGGCTTCGGTCCGTCGTCCATTGATGTGGACCCACTGACGGTATTTTTGAGTGTTGCTCGGTAGAGGGGCTTGGGGGACCATGCCTCTTTCGCCCAGGCAGGCTAGGGCCATGGCGGCCGGTTCATACTTGGTCTGATCTTCATCGTAGACCTCTTCGCCTTCTTCTTCCCCTTCCCCCAGGGCCGCGGCAGCGAACTGGCGGGTCGGAGGCCCGGTGGTGCCGGGGCGCTGGTTCATGGGGCAGAGGGGGTCACTGGCATAGTGACCGGGCCGCTGGCATTTGTGGCAAGTAATGTTCGGGCGGGGCCCCGGCCGTGCTGGAGGGGGTCCTCTTCTGGTCAGGGTTGGCGAATGTTTATTCTGGGGGGACCCCCGAGGCGGGCTCCGGCCCGGGGCTGCCGTGAAGTCTCGGCTCCTGTTCTGGCCTCCTCCGCCTCCACGCTGGCGGGGGTGCCCCTGGCCGTTCCGTCCCGTTTCTCCTATCGGAGTCCGGGGGACCCGGGTGCTCACCCATCGATCAGCCTCGACGGCGAGTTTTCGGGGCTCGGTCAGCTTGCTGTCAAGGAGATGCTGTCTGAGTTCGACAAAGCAGTTGTTGGAGAGGTGCTCCCAAACGATGAGGTCGAACAGCTGCTCGTAGGTGGACACTTTGCTGCCCTTTATCCATCCTTCCAGGGCCCGGCTATAAAAGTTTACGTATTCCACCCACGTGGTACCGGGGATCTTTTTGCAATCTCTGAACCTCTGTCGGTACATCTCGGGGGTGAGGCCATACCGGGTGAGCAGGGCGTCCTTCATGTGGTCATAGGAGGACATCACTTCCTCGGCCAGCTCGAGCAGGGTATCCCTCCCTTCGCTGACAAATCTCCCCCATAAGCCGGCACCCCAATCTTTTCGCGGGATGCGGTGCGCGGTCATGGCAACTTCATACGCCTTGAACCATTGCTGGATATCGTCATTCTTGTAGTATTCCTGACGATATCTTTGGGAATGTGGACCTTCGGGTCGGCAGGAGGTGGAGGGTCCCGTGTTATCGCGGCGCCAGCCTCTTCGGTCTTGGACTTGATCTCTAGTTCTTTGAGGCCACGTTCGTGTTCGTACGTGAGTTTTTTTTCTTCCAATTCCCTTTGCCTCCGCCTCTCTTCCAGATCTCCTTCTAATCGTAGTTGCTCAATGGCCATTTTCTTTTCTGCTAATTGAAGCTCTCCGTCCAGCCGGAGTCGGGCGAGCTCTAGTTCATGGAGCCTACTCCTCTCTCGCTCCCGGGCGTCTTCGTGGGAGAGGCCCGGTTCTCTGTTGGTGGTTCTTTCTTCCACTGGGGCTATGACCGTACTCAGGGGTACTTCTATGATAATGTCATCATTAGCCGGGGGTGGGGGTCGCTCTGGTCTCCACCCATGTTTGCAGCGCGTCTTTGAAATCGTCTTTTGTGCTTAGTCCGGTGGTAGCGATACCCAGGGCTTTGCAGAATTGTTTGAGTTCTTTATGGGTGTACTCCTCTAATCGTTCCTTCTGGAATTCTGTGGTCGTTCCGGTTTCCTTAGTAGTCATCGTGGTTGTGGGTCTCTGTTAGTAGTGGTGAATTACTCGCTGTACGATTTGCGCGGGCTCGGATCCCGTCGCTTGCCACCAATGTTGGAAAGGCGATCCCAGGGGAGACAGAAGATGTCTGACTGCCCGCCCCGAGACTCACCGCTCTCTATGGAATAGGCCGAGCGCCGTAGGGAGGCCTCCTTGGCGTGGCTCCTCTCCTACAATCGTACCAGCTGAGCAATCACACTACTACAGACGGACACCACACGACGGGATATTCACAAGTATCTTTATATAAGAAATGAAGGCACGTTCTTAGCAGGTTAGCAGGTAGGGATCGAGGGATCCTTAAAGTCGTGGTTTCGGGACTGGTGGGGTAGCGGGACAGTCTTGGCACCGACTAGTGCGTGGATAGTTCAAGGGGTCAGGCCGCGACAGCGTCAGCAGGGCCTCGAAGGTGGTTCAGCTTGGTCGGGCCGCGACAGCGTCAGCAGGGCCTCGAAGGGGGTTCAGCTTGGTCGGGCCGCGACAGCGTCAGCAGGGCCTCGAAGGTGGTTCAGCTTGGTCAGGCCGCGACAGCGTCAGCAGGGCCTCGAAGGTGGTTCAGCTTGGTCGGGCCGCGACAGCGTCAGCAGGGCCTCGAAGATGGTTCAGCTCGGTCAGGCCGCGACAGCGTCAGCAGGGCCTCGAAGGAGGTTCAGCTTGGTCAGGCCGCGACAGCGTCAGCAGGGCCTCGAAGGTGGTTGAGCTTGGTTGGGCCGCGACAGTGTCAGCAGGGCCTCGAAGGTGGTTCAGCTTTGGTCAGGCCGCGACAGCGTCAGCAGGGCCTCGAAGATGGTTCAGCTCGGTCAGGCCGCGACAGCGTCAGCAGGGCCTCGAAGGTGGTTCAGCTTGGTCGGGCCACGACAGCGTCAGCAGGGCCTCGAAGGTGGTTCAGCTTTGGTCAGGCCGCGACAGCGTCAGCAGGGCCTCGAAGATGGTTCAGCTCGGTCAGGCCGCGACAGCATCAGCAGGGCCTCGAAGGTGGTTCCGGGGCATGAGTTCGGATCAGGATCAGCCGCGACAAGGTCAGCAGGGCTTCGACTCCAAGATACAACTGGCGTCCTAATCCAAGGCTGGCCCAGATATAGGACTGGAGTCCTTTGATGTCCGGACCCTCGCGCCGGGGGGTCCGAGGGGCCGGGATGAAGGTGTCCAGACACCCAGCAGGGGGGTGGAGCCAGGGCCCAGGGAGGCTGGAGGGCGATTGACACCAGACGTCCGGGGATGGCTGGGGGCCCATCGAAACTCCCCTCCTCCGGGATCCGCCAAGTGGCCACTCTACCACCTGGGAGGATCTTGGTGCCTCGATGTCGGGGCTTCGCTGGGGCCGGGGCCAGGGGTGGCTGCGGCCACGTGCTCGGGACGTGATGGGCCCAAGATGGAGTCGGGCCGGAAATGGTGGCCTGGCATGGTCGCCAGACCGGCAGTGTTGGCGAGCAAGGTCCGCTGGGGTCCCAGGGGGGGAGAGCTGTGGGTTGCCAGGGGGCTGCTCTCGTCAATGCTCTCGTCAATGGTTCGTGTGCAGGTGGATCGATGGTGGGTCGACGGAGGCCGATGTCGTCCCGGGCGGGAGGGGTAGGGCCACGCCACGAGGCCGGGTCCAACACAGGCTCTAAAAACACAGCTTGATACAATTGTTTTACCTGATGGCGCTACCCTCATTCAGTATGTTGATGATTTGCTTGTTGCTGCAGATACAGAGGAAATCTGTAAAGAAGCCACGTTGTCATTGTTGCGTCATTTGTGTGATTTGCATCACAAAGTGTCTCTTTCAAAATTGCAATATTGTCGACAAGAAGTGACCTACTTAGGTCATCTCTTATCGAAGGAGGGAAGAAAACTGACCCCAGAAAGAATTCAGGCAATAGCGAAATTGAGTGTGCCAAGAACACAGAGAGAAGTGCGAGCTTTCTTGGGCATTACATCATATTGCACACAATGGATACCGAATTTTTCGTTATTGGCCAAGCCTTTGGTGGCTTTAACGTGTAAAGATACACCGAATCCCGTCCCATTGTCTGAAGAGTGTCAGAAAAGTTTTTCTGAATTGCGCACAGCATTATGTTCGGCTCCTGTGTTGGGTACCCCTGACTACAGTAAGCCCTTTACATTGTATGTCCATGAGAAAGAAGGTTGTGCATTGTCAGTGTTGACACAGTTGTTTGGAGACAAGCAGCGTCCATGTGCATATTTTTCGTCGACTTTGGATCCGGTAGCTAAAGCATTGCCGAGTTGTTTAAGAGCAACAGCGGCAGCAGCTGTTTCTATTCGACAGTCTGCTGGTTTAGTGATGAATAACACGTTAATTGTGATGGTTCCACATGCAGTGGACACGTTGTTAAACAGAACCAAGACACAGCACTTAACTAGTGCTCGATTGTCAGGTTACGAGTTGACATTGTTAGCGAGTCATGTGCACATAAAAAGATGCAACACACTTAACCCAGCTACGTTGTTGCCAATTGTAACAGAGTTAGATGATTCAGAACAGCATGATTGTTTTCTTAGAACAGAAGAAGAAACAAAAGGGAGAATAGACCTCCAGGATACTCCTCTTGCTGAATGTGATGGTACATTATGGGTGGATGGTTCATGCTTCAAGCTTCCGAATGGTGATACGACTGCAGCATATGCTGTCATGACTTTGCATACAATTGTTGAAGCTGCACGTATCCCACATAATTCAGCTCAAGCAGCAGAATTGATTGCACTTACGAGAGCATGTGTGTTGTCAAAAGGAATGAAAGTGACCATCTATACCGACAGCCAGTATGCATTTGGTGTGGCTCACAGTTTTGGACGATTGTGGAAAGAACGTGGGTTCCTGACTTCGCATGGAGCTAAGATACAGCATGGTCAGTTGGTGAATGAGCTTCTTGAGTCACTGACTTTGCCCCTGCAAGTTGCGATTGTGAAATGTAGTGCGCACAAGAAAGTGACTGATGATGTTGGTCGTGGTAATGCATTCGCTGACAAAATAGCAAAAGAAACTGCAAGGAATGTGATGAGCCGAATGTATGTTGCAGGCCCTGCAAGATGGGTTGGTGACGTTGGAATGTGTGAAGACACGATAGAGAGTGTGAAATCTTTTCAAGCTGAAGCTACAGAGAAAGAATTGAGTGTGTGGAGAGAAAGTACGGGTAAATTGGATACGAATGGTTGTTGGGTTGAATTGTCAGAGCATCAGAGATGGTTGTTACCCGATGCGTATGTGCTTGCAGTGGTTACAATGGCCCATGGAATGGCTCACATCAGTGTGAAAAGGGATTTGTAAGTTGTTGGCTCCAGTATGGCAAAATGCTGGAATTCCTAAGTGTGCAGAGAATGTGGTCAATAATTGCATGGTGTGTCTGAAATACAATCCTGGTAGGGGAACCCCAACTCCAGCTGGTCATTTTGCACCTCCTACGTATCCGTTCGAGGTTTTGCAACTAGATTTCATCCACATGGAAAGGTGCAACAATTTAAAATACGTACTCGTTGTTGTTTGTGCCTTTTCAAGATGGGTGGAAGCCTACCCCCTAAAAGACAACACTGCCTTATCCACAGCTAAAGCCCTTGTGAAAGAGTTCTTCCCCAGATTCGGAATGCCTAGAATGGTCTGGAGTGACAATGGAAGTGAATTTGTGGGTTGAGTGATGAAGAAAGTATGTGAAGGGCTAGGCATTCACCAGAAATTTTACGCTGTAAATCACCCCCAATCAGCTGGACTAGTAGAATGCTACAATAGCACATTGAAACTTAAATTGGCCAAAATTCAAGCGAGCTCTGGTCTTAAATGGCCTGACGTTCTACCCCTAGCACTCCTATCCACCAGAATGACTGTGCATTCGCGAGTGGGACTTAGTCCATATGAGATAGATTTTGGCCGCCCGGCCAACATATGGGGAGTGCCAAGGCCCACAAAATTTAGTGAAATTGAACACCCTGTTTTGCTTGACTATTTGTACGAATTGACGGCTAAATTGCGTGTTTTACACCAACAGGTGCACGATACTCTGCCTCAGGTCTCTGAAGCTCCAGGACATCAGATTGATCCTGGATCCTGGGTTCTGGTGAAGAACTTTCAGCGAACAAAGAACGACCAGCCCAGGTGGACCGGCCCACACCTCGTCCTTCTTTCAACGAGATCAGCTGTTCGTGTAGAAGGCAAGAAGCACTGGATCCACGGCGTACACTGCAAGAGGGTGCCTTTACCTCTGCCGTACGACCGGTGGGTCCAGGAGGGTGTCGCTGACTCAGAGACTGAAACCGTGCCACGTTTTCTGCCTTTCAGTGATGCACGTGTAAAAGGAACACTTACTGAAAAAGAGAGTGACAACATTTTGCAACCAGCTGTATCACCGTCAATTCGATTGGACACTACAGAGCCTGAACTCCTTTTCCAAGACCAAACAGTACCTGGGAGAAAACGTTATAATTTGAGACCGAGACCTATGGACAAATAAACAAAACATTTTCCTTTTTTGCTATTTTTGAAAGCGCAGCTCTCCCATCTGAGAAACTTGCTTATTTTTGTTTTTCGAACCGCCATCCAGGTTCCGCTGCTAGGGCCGCGATTGCCCAAAGTCTTTGGGGTGCAGCTGACGACGTTAGGTTGACAGTTCTGGTTGGTCTAAGGGAGTTGCCCTAGATTGACAGAAGCATTCCTTAGCAGAAACAACCTCCCATCGTGGGCAGCATTGTATAGAGGATGGAGGTTTTTGAGATGGAGAGACCTGCCAAGGAAACGAACTTTAAAAACAGAATATGTAAAATGATGACATAGAAAAGCTTTTTGATATTGTGCATTTTCATGTTGTTCAGTGTGATGATATTTTTAATAGGTTATGTTTTATTCTCTTTTTGAGTAACATTTGCACTCACTACACCGCCCATACCTCCTCCTTCTACTGTTTCCCCACACTCTTTTCAACCCCTTCCTGAACACGAATGCGCTAGGAGATTAGAGTTTATTAATAACTCCTTTGTTCAGCTTTTGCACCAACACCAACTATTAATGAACACGACTAACTGTTGGGTGTGTGGTCTTATGCCTCACACAACAGATAAAGGTATCCCCTATCTGGTCCTGCCATTCAGCCACAATGGTTCTGTGTGGGCATACAGAACAATGTTCATCTATGCACATGAAGTCTACCCCCTACGTTCTGTGGAAGACAATCCTAAGAATAGTGCTCTAGTTAAGGGTATAGTAGACATGATTAAGGAAGATATTTCCTACAAGACTATCCCTAGAGATGAGACACTAGTATACATAGGATGGAACGTGACCGGATATGGAGCTACTCTGAGTGAGAAACAGCAAGCTAAGAGATCTTCCCTGATTTGGATTGTACCCCATCAGGGTCACCTGTGTCTGCAAGGTACTGGCAAGAATCCCAGAGCTCAGCTAGGGAAAAGCATCTGCACTGAAACATATGTTTTTGCATCTCAGACTTCCCCTCCGTTCTTAGCAGCTAAGGGTACCTATTTCATCTGCCATGATAGAGCCTATACATGGTTGCCCCCTGACTTTTCGGGCACATGTTTTGTTTCGTTTCTGCTGCCTCCCACCTAAACAGCGGCAGCAGATTACCACAAGACAAGGATAGTTAGAGGTGTCTTCAGCGAAGAAGACACTGCAGGACAAGAATTTGGGGACTTCGTAAAGGGTTTTCTGCCGTTCTGGGGACCCATGGTTAACAGCAGGAACATAAGGCAATTGACAAGGGTGGTTGAATCCACCGTGGTTGAAACTGCCGGTGCCCTTAGTAACTTGACTGCTGAGCTCCAGTCGGATCGTCTTATGACCCTTCAGAACAGGGTCGCATTAGATGTCATACTTGCAGACCAAGGTGGGGTATGTAAATTGATCCAATCGAGTTGCTGTGTTTTCATTCCAGATAACGCTCCAACAGTGTACCAGGCCATCTCCAAACTACATATGATTTCCGAATCTATTCATGTGGATAAAGGAGATTGGTCGTTAATGGGATGGTTCTGGGAACTGATATCCGCCTGGGGATGGAAAATTCTGATGGTCATTGGGATGGTCTTGGCCATTCTTTTCCTGTTTTGTCTGTACGTGCAGTGTGCTCCCTCAATATGTGGCCTCTGTGCTACATCATGTGTAAGGAAACCTGTATCAAGAGACGTGCTAAGTACTAGGATGATGTTACAGCAACATCTCAATGACTTTAGGAATATAGACCTGGACTCAGATTAGCATGAGAATAGGTTAATTGCCTATGTAAGGGCAAAAGGAGGGTTTGTAGTTCTGAAAATTCTGGACTCGTGCAATAAACTTTGTCGTAGTATGACGATTTTGGTATCAAAAGACCGAAAATGGCTAGTACACTATGTACAAGCATTTTCGTCATATTCCAGTAACGATTTCACCTCGAAATCGTCATTTTCGTCCTGAACCCTTGGCTTTCATTTTGTGCACAGCAGCCATTTTGAGAGTTGCCCTCACATAGGCTTATAATACAGCTAAATTCGATTCCAAAGGACACGTACACCTTAATTGACTTCTCTCTGACCTGGGCAAGCTGAGACCATTGCCCCAGGCCGAACCTGTTTGGTCAGTTCCTCTCCCAGTGGCCGAACGAGATAGCATAAAGGCACAACATGCCAGTAACCCTTTTCATCACACACACACCCTGCCTAATCTTGCTCACACCTGTCCCTGCTCTTTTCTCTCACTTGCTTTATGATGAGGAGGTGCCCGTATTTATTGGGGGTACACCGATATCTGATGAAAATGTTGGGCCTTGCCGGGTAATTTATTGTGGGCTAAACAAATTGGAATGTGGGCTTGTCATCATGACTCTGCTTTTTCTTTGTAGTGAAAATATGTGAATGGTCTACTGTAAATCCAAGAATGTTTGCCTGAAGCATAATATTTTGTCTAAAAAGAGAAGCCTGGCTTTGTAAGATTGAGCAGTCTCCTGAGAATATACACACTGTGCTGTTGTACTTCTAGGACGCCTGTTACTTGGTTGCAGCCAATAAATTCGATCTTTGACTTCACCTAGAAGACTCTGAGTTTCTGTGTCTGAATCAGGAAAGTACTCGAGGTCTTAGGGTGCACCCTGACACCGCTGGGTTACCGGTTCGGTACCGGTTCTGAAAAACCCAGTACCTCAGTTGCAGCACTCTAAAATAAGTTCAGTTACCGAACCCTAGCAAACAGATGCTCTACCAAATGCAGATTTCAAGTCATATTTAATTTGTTTGCACAGGGTCATGCACCAGGAAGAATCCTGGCTTTGACAGACTGGTTTACATTAATGAATTTGTTCTATGTAAATATTTGGCTATGACAGAGGACTGGCCTGCCATGAGATAGAATGACAGGCCAATCTCTCTGAGATTCATGAGGTGCAGAGGATGTGCCTGTCACACAAATGACTATGGCCCAGAGCATCTAGTATCTCAGATACCTACAAAGCATCCTCCCAGACCCTTTACTGCTCCTGGACTGAAGTCCTCTTCAGGTTCTGCGCCTGGAAAGTTATGACCAAGGTTGGACGACATACTCACCTCAATCGCCTGCTCTAGTAATGATGTCTTTTGAGTGCTCTGTGATGCCCTGTGAAGCCCAGGGCATCATACATTTGATTCTGGCACTCAGCTCTCCTTGACACACAGCTTTCATGTAGCCACATATAAGGGGGTGACTTGGACCCAGTGTATCTTCAAGTTCCAATAAACTTAGGGTTGTGTGGCCCCCAGCCCCCTCATGACACAGGAATAAACCTGTCGGTTGCACTAGATTTTAACCTTCAGTGAGTGACCCAAATACACGTGATCAACTCTGAAGTCATCCCGCTCTTTGAAGACTTGCAGAGATATCTTCATTCTTCCTTTTAGCTCGTGATGTCAGTCCCTGATTTAGGCAAAGCTAGTCTGATGGATCAGCCTTCATGAAGAAATGCCAGGAAGACTTTCTTAAAACATATATTGTAAATGCTACAGTGTGGTGCATCTGGTAGGGCAGACAACATGCATGAACCCTGTTTGGTACAAATAACATTGGCTACGAGTTCAAGAGCGGCATCAGCTTAAGCTGTGACCCTTATTTAACCACTCCCATGCTCATGACGAGCTGAGCTCGTCATGAGCCACGGCGCTCCGGTGCTCATGACGAGCTCAGCTCATCATGGCCTGTGAAATGAAATGAAATGAAAATGAGTTTTATAGAGCGCAAATAGCTGCCCAGGGGCGTCCAAGAATTCCCCTGCTGTGCTGAGTGTTCCACGGGATCCAGTGCACCTGTGACGAGCTCAGCTCGTCATGAGCACCGGAGCGCCGTGCCTCATGACGAGCTGGGCTCGTCATGAGCATGCGGGCACTGTGCGCGCCCCCTCCCCCCCCCCAGCACAGCGAGGGAGTTACCCCCGCAGCGAAGAGGTTAAAGACTCTACCCTCTGGGGATTAAGTTGATCACCTTCCTCCAGGACTTTTTGTCTGACATCCTTAAGCTATTTTGTGTGTTGAAGTCTTGTTTTCTGCTATTCAACAAATTAGACTAACACACCTAACACAAGGGGGCTTATTTTTGAGCCCATTGCCCCACTGGAGAGTCACTTTTTTTGATGTTCCGGTGGTGTAAGCCCCTCAATCATATCTATGAGGTCAGGCGCAGCCACCCTGGGTGGCTCTCCATGGCCTCATAGATATGGAGTAAGGAAAGGCAGCACAAGTCTCTGCCTTACCTTACTCAGCCTCAAGGAGGCGCTCCGTGGGCAATGCAGTGGGTTTTCGCAAGCAGCACCCATGGATTTTGAAGCAGTCCCAGATTTACATAATCATCTCAACCCGGGGAAGCGCCAAAACCTTACACCTTCCCAGGCATAACAATGAGAAATATTTGTATTTCCCCTCGAGTTTCCCTCTTTGCATGTGTGCTGCCTTCTGCAGCACAAACAGAAAGAGAAAATTGACTCTCAGGATTGCTTTTGTAAAGGAAGGTGCTCCTTCCTGCAAAAAAACAATCCTGCCGGCAACAAGGCACCCTTGCACCATGACGCACGGCTGCCTGCATTCGCGCTAGGCTGCACATTTTGCGACAGTGCAGTGGGAAAGGACGGGAATGCACTGTATTTCATTAATACAGTGCATTACTGTCCTTTCACATTGGAGTAGGGCTGCGCAACAAGAAGGCCTGCGGCGCTGCCCTACGCCAAGTCCCCATGATTGCGGACCAGCGTCTGGAATGCCTTGGAGTGAGGTGATCCCTTATGTGGTGATGTCGCTCACACCGTACTCACTGAGTGAAGTGTCAGTGGCTCCTTCCTGATGCTTCCTGACTCCCTGCCTAGCATGACCACAGCCCTCCCTCTGCACATCAGCATCTCCTTACTGACAGCTGCCCCACTCTCCACAGTCAGGGTGATATGTGGAGGAGTGTGGCTCAATGGTTAGAGTGGCAGACCCTGATGCAGAGTTCTAGCCCGGGACCAGGGTTCAATTCCCCGCCTCGGCGGGTCTTGGGCTCAATTTCCTCGGACCTGTTAATTCTCGCCTCGGTGCA
This sequence comes from Lissotriton helveticus, assembly GCF_964261635.1. Lineage (NCBI taxonomy): Eukaryota > Metazoa > Chordata > Amphibia > Caudata > Salamandridae > Lissotriton > Lissotriton helveticus. The sequence continues at coordinate 1,162,816,308 of NC_136072.1, read as the reverse complement.
TATTCTAATCACGGGCCCCACTCTGCAACTCTGGGCAATAGCTTGCTTGGCCCCCAACAGCGCTAGGATGCCTGGCTTCACCCTGGGGGTGCCCAAGAGTGGACACTTCACAGGGAAAGCCAGGAGGGGTTCCACAGCGGTATGGGTATCAGGTCCAGGAAGCCGAATAGGCGACACCGCAAGGTGGCCGTCTGGTGACAGTGTGCTCTATAAGTACCATCACATGTACATATCAGAGATGACCATGTGGATTTCATGAGCAGATCTGGAAGATTTGGGGGTGAGGCTTTCAGGAGGAGTCAGAGCCGGTCTGTAGGCAGAAGTTTTTGTCAGGGGCTGTGGCCCGAGCAAAGAAGAAAACAAAAAGTGATGGGTGGAATGCTTGAATTAATCCCAGTCACATGTGAATACTCTGGACCACATTCCAGTCCATCATTTTGTGCCCACCATGCCACCTTCGATAGGATCCATCCATATGCAGATTGGGCTTTTCAAACTTGTAAGTAGGAAAACATCGATATGCAATTAAAGGCAAGCAGGCCCAGATTATGCATTCTCTTTAATGCCTTTCGCACAGCAGCATAGTGCCATAGCAACAAAAGAATACCAGAATAAACAAACTTTGACAACATCAGGAAGGCAATCTCTTTAATGCTCTGTTCGTGCACAAAGGCGTGTCCTTCTTCAATCAGATACCAAAATGGACCTTTTAACATCCTCCAATCCTTCCTTCGACATCTCGGTTTGCGAATTTCTTCTGAAACAATCATGTGATACTCTCCCCACTTACCCTAGAAACCAAATAAAAGTATTATCATTACACAAATTAACAAAATTACCTCAAGCAAACCATTAAAGACATCTTTTCACAGTATAAACGTCATTTGTTATTATCACCCATTAGGAAATGTTGCCACCACTCAATTAAAATACTCCAAGCCTGTGTGGGAAAATGGAATAATCCAAGCCTCCAAGGCTTTAATAACATTTTAATTTTCTTTCCCACTTACAGCGTTCAAAATTGTAATTTCATGTCAAGTCCAGAGGCTCTGATTATGTGCAAGTTCAAAGCCCAAGCACCGCACACTCAGACATATGGGCAACTGGTTTTAGATAAAATCCTGCAAATGTAGAAATATTTGAAGAATCCAGAGAATGCAAGATGTCTTCCAGCCATCCACCCATCACACCTGCTTCAGCAGCCAGAGTATCTCTTGATGAGTGTGCACCAGATGCCCCTAAATTCACACCAATTCTCATCACATTTCTAAACCATATTGGAATAGTGGCCCCTGCTACCAGTGTGGACAGCTCTGCATAAGAAGTCATCAGGCGATGTGTACCACATGATCTCATATCACAAGTTACCCTCTTACCCTGTAACATGTCTCACCACACATAACGCTGGTTGATCTCTAAACATCTAATACTCCACCACCCAGAAGAAGTTTTTGTCCTTTTTGTTATATTAAAAACAGCTTAGGTGCATAGAACATAGGGGCATATTACCAAGCAATAGCGATAATTATCGCTATTGCTTGGTTAGAGACAGAAATGTATCGCCGACCTGCGGCGATTTTTATCGCAGATAAACCTTGGTATTATCAAGGTTTATCGCAAATGCGATAAAAAACGTCCGCAATGCATGAATATCACTGAAAAGTCAGCGATATTAATGCATTACAGAGCTAATGCTCTTAGCCATGTTATCCACCTACCATTGGATAACATGGCTAAGAACTGCTCAGGGCAGGTGAAGTTGGTAATAGGAGATAGCGATGTTAGCGACTGTTTCCAGTCGCTAACATCTTGGCACGCCCACTTTGCATGTCATTAGTGATAAATATCACTGACATGCAAAGCGGGGCCCAAGATGGTCGCTATCTCCTACTAGCTGTCGCTAACTGGTGTTAGCGACAGCTAGGTAAAAGGGAGATCATTTTATCTCCGCTTTCTTGGCTTTTAAAGCCAATAAAGCAGAGATAAACCCCCTTGATAATATGCCCCATATTTTTTAACTATATCGCTCTCACATCAGACTCTAGGCTAAATAAAATTATACAGAGAAACATTGCAAATTTCCAAGACAACAATTACAATTTTTTTTTAATAATATCTGGCAAATATATTACCAACCACAGAACCACATTCACATTCCACTAAACAGAATATTTGGCTTTAGAAGGTCTCCTCACACGGATGATTTATGTCAGTGTGCACACCCAACCAATTTTTCTATATATAACAATGGATAACTATTTTCAGCCTGATAATGTAAATCTTTCATGAAAGGATGAATACAAAAATTATTTTCTGCACCACAGGGACCTATTTCTGGCCTCCGTTGCCCATGCTTCGTTGACAGTTTCTGAAGCATCTCTCCAAACAGCAGTGACTCTCCTGGGACCCCAGAAATCATCCATGCCATCAACTGCAACTATTCTGTGAGAAGTTGTTTGTGAGAGTCTTCACGAGCAGTCTTCGAAAGTTCCGAAAACATCAGGGGCCTCATTTATGAGGCCTTGCATCACTTTTACGCCGCCGGTGCGTCACTTTTTGTGACGCACCAGCAGCGTAAAAAATATGCCTTATTGCACCATATTTACAAAGTGACGCATCTAGGTAGATGCGTCACTTTGTAAACCCCTGCGTTACATTATACCTACGCCAGGTATAATGTATGCAGGGGGGGGGCATTCTGACGCAAGAAAGGGTCATAGAAGTGACGGAGTGGAATCAATGCGATTTCACTGCGTCACTTCTAGGACACAAATGCGTCAATTTCTTACGCCTGCCTCACAGCAGGCGTAAGACTAATGCAAGCCCTTTCACATGGGGCTTGCCCCATGTGAAAGGACACATTGCTGGAGTTGCGTCACTTTTGTGACACACTCCAGCAATGCGTCATTTTTGCGCCTACAGATACGTCTGAAATACTGACGTATCTGTAACTCCTTGCGACATGATGCGTCATACTGTAAATATGACGCATCATTGGTGTCGCAAGGAGGGCGCAGTGAAAAGTGACGCATCGCTGTTTTCACGCAGCGATGCGTCACTTTTCATAAATGAGGCCCCAGGAGTAAAAGTGGAACCTGCATACTCAAACCCGTTAATTTCAAGAACCAGCCCTGAGCTGGCCAGCAAGAGGCAATCAAAGCCAGATGGACCTGGTCTCTCTTTGTCTGCAATAAAACACTAAAGATTATCAAAAAAGGGTGGAATGGATTGCCCATATCTTCGGTTCAACCTGCAAGAATGCATCTACTGCTTCTGCGGCTGAATCTGGTCTCCAACTGAAATATCATTAGGTATCCAAAGAGTCTTGCAGCAAACAGATCCTCCTCCTGTATACACCTATTCTTTTGAATAGTCAAAAAGCTTCCCTGTTCAACATCCATTTGCTCAAATCTGTTAAAATCCTTAAATTCTAATCCACTTCTACATTCAGCCTTCCTAGAACATACTCCACTCTGGCAAAAATCTGGCGTTCCAGGCAATAATTGCCAGAATTCACTCACCAACTAAATTGTTTTGACCTCATACCATTCGAGTAGTAGAGGCATTGGAGAGCTGATATGCTGTCTATTTTCAAAAGAATCAATGTATTCCTATCTTTCATTGAACTCTTCACCGCTAAAGAGCATGATAAAAGTTCTAAACATCTGGGACCTCATTTATGAGGCCGTGCGTCACTTTCACGCCGCCGGTGCGTCACTTTTTGTGACGCACCGGCAGCGTAAAAAATATACCTTTTTGCACCATATTTACAAAGTGACGCATCTAGGTAGATGCGTCACTTTGTAAATCCCTGTGCTACATTATACCTACGCCAGGTATAATGTATGCAGGGGGGGCGTTCTGACACAAGAAAGGGTCATAGAAGTGACGCAGTGAAATCTATAAGATTTCACTACGTCACTTCTAGGACACAAATGCGTCAATTTCCTACGCCTGCCTCACAGCAGACGTAAGACTGACGCAGGCCCTTTCACATGGGGCTTGCCCCATGTGAAAGGACACATTGCTGGAGTTGCGTCTCTTTTGTGACACACTCCAGCAATGCGTCACTTTTGCGCCATACAGATACGTCAGAAATACTGACGTATCTGTAACTCCTTGCGCCATGATGCCTCATACTGTAAGTATGACGCATCATTGGTGGTGCAAGGAGGGCGCAATGAAAAGTGACGCATCGCTGTTTTCACACAGCGATGCGTTACTTTTCATAAATGAGGCCCCTGAAGTGTAATCCTTCTTGCTCTATTGGCCATTTTCTACCTTTTGAGTGCTGACCAGCCTTAGCTCCTCAGCCTGATCTCCTGGCATCTGACTCTATAAGTGTCCTGCCATTCCAGGCCTTCATATTCCTTAACCACCAGAAGATCTCCTGTTGAGCTTTCACATTCATCCTTACATACTGATAATAACACCAACCTTTCTGAAGGTATTCAGCCTTCAGTCTCTGTAGAGAATGATAATTATGGGACCCAGGAAAAAGAGCTTGGATGGTTACTGACAACAGACCGAGCAGAGTCTTTCAAGGGAAAGGCTTGCTCAAAATCTTACTCAACTCTTTCCTGATTTGTCTTATCTTGTCTGCTGGCAGAACTACCTGGGATCATTCTGAATCTACTACAAATCCTAGAAACTCCAAAGACTGCATCAGCTGTAGAACTGACCTCTCTGTTTGCAATATAAGCAAGACATTCAAAGAAAGCTAGCATCCTTTCTGACAAATGGGTTTTAAAATGCATTCTAATGAATAAATAAATATGTATGATTTAATTATATTTTCTAAAGATTACATGTTATTTATCCACATTTTAGCTATTTCAAATAATTTAATTCCATTTAACATTATTTCCTACAGTGTTTTATTTTAAGTCCCTCCAGCCAATATTTTCAATGGGAGTGTGTTGCAGTATCAGTTGTTGGCCATGTGTGGTGCTAGACATGCTGCTGTTTGTTTTTGGCAGCAGTAACTTACACTCATAAGTTTGGGTCCACCTCGCTGGTTCAGGGGCGGTGTCATGCAAGTCTACACTTTTGAGTAACTTTATACTCAGATTTTGTGAATTCCCAAAAATAGTTGTTACTCAAAAGTGTAAGAGTAAATTACTCACAAGTGTAAGTTACCTTTGTGAATAGCCCCAAAAGCATGCTGGGTCCAACCTCATCAACAAGCTAAGCCGACGATAACACCTTCCCTCCCGCTTCCTCTGTCATATCAAATAGTCTTGGTAAAAGACCATATTTTCCCTGGATCTTTGTCTAACTTCTCATGTAGCTTGCCATCTTGGAGTCTAATTCTAGGGTTGTGCAAACTTTGTCAGGTTCTAGACTACTACTACAGAGCATTCCAATCTTACAACAATTCTCTCCTCTGACTCCAGAGGCGGATCCATTTTAGGATGCACGTACCTCGATACGTTGAGCATAGGCCACCATTCTCTTGATCTCCGGTGACGGATACTGCCAGACACAAACATCTCTAGGCCTCAGGGGTATCTTATCTCATGTTTATTCTCTTCAGTAAAACTAGATTTATCCCCAAATAAATCCTCACACTGATTGTCTGAAGTTCAAAGACATATAGGGGCAGATTTACAAGCCTCCTGCTTCACCAGTATGTCACTTTACGTGACGTACTGGTGGTGGTGCAGGGGGCTCCTCCATATTTACAAGGACAGGAAAAGCCACCCGGCATGACTTTTCCTCTCCTTGTAAGTACGACCCCTTCACACGCAGCACTTAGCGTTGAAGGGGCGTTCTATGGTGTTGCTGTGCAACGCAACCCCCATGGAACAAGACACATCTCCAGATTTACGAGAAATCATAAATCTGGAGATGCGTCAGAATGCTACGCCACCCTAGAGGTCGCGTAGCGAGGCGCAATGAGAAGAAATGTTTTCATTTCTCCTCATTTTTTCCTCTTTCAATGTGTGCTGCATTCTACAGCAAGCTTTGAAAGAGGAAACGCCTTTAGAAATTGTTTTTGTGCAGGAAGGTGCCCCTTTCCTGCACAAACACAATCTCCCATGGCGCATGTATCCTTGCACCATGGTGCAAGGGTGCCTACACCAGAGCTTGGCAGCTGTTTGTGCGCCAGCGCAGGGGAGAGGACAGGAATGCGACATAATCTTGTACATTTTTTAAAAGGCACCGGGAGATTGTGATACTAATGGGGACAAATTGTGAGAGTAAGGTCTTGTACATGCTCGAACCAGGAACTGAAATGCCCCTGTGCCCGGGGTCATGTGATGTCTAACCAACTCTCTCCCTAGCTCTTCCATTGCGTGGTGGAGCCATACCACCGCCTCGTCCCCTGCAATCCCCTTCGCCCTTTCTTTCCACCTCTCATCCCAGAACCTGTAATGGTCATCTTGCTATCATAGTCCGAAACGTACCCACTCCCTCATCCCTTGATCTTCAAACATTAAACACTCTGCTTCCCATTAAAAGAGAAAATATGTAATAAGGCCCCCAAAATGAAAATAATATATATTATTTCACATTTATCACATAAAATGTAAAACGCTGCAAGCTTGCTGAAGACTTAAATAATTTAATTGGGGCTTGAGGGCACATCCTAATTTATCCCATTCTGGGTACTGTTAGGGTGGCAGCTAGACCCCACTTGAAGGCTTGGCTCATTATTGGCTCAACCTCGAACTGACCCAGAGCAAGGCTTCAGGCTCGAGCCTGGCTTGAGCTTTCAGTGGCTCGCCCACCGCTAGAGACTGGGTCATACCTGCAGCCTCTACCATACAATGTATAGTATCCCCAGAGCCAGGCGCAGCCTGAGAGGATACAGAAAGAACAGAGGGGCATATTATCAAGGGGGTTTATCTCCGCTTTTTTGGCTTTAAAAGCCAAGAAAGCAGAGATAAAATTATCTCCCTATTACCTAGCTGTCGCTAACACCAGTTAGCGACAGCTAGTAGGAGATAGCGACCATCTTGGGCCCCACTTTACACGTCAGTGATATTTATCACTAATGACATGCAAAGTGGGCGTGCCAAGATGTTAGCAACTGGAAACAGTCGCTAACATCGCTATCTCCTATTACCAACTTTTGGAGATATTTGCGCTAAGCGCGAATATCTCCAAAAGCTAACACCTGCCCTGAGCCGTTCTTAGCCATGTTATCCAATGGGAGGTGGATAACATGGCTAAGAGCATTAGCTCAGTAATGCATGAATATCGCTGACTTTTCAGCGATATTCATGCTTTGCGGCCGATTTTTATCGCATTTGCGATAAACCTTGGTAATACCAAGGTTTATTTGCGGTAAAAATCGCCGCAGCTCAGCGGTAAATATTTGTCTCTAACCAAGCTATAGCGATAATTATTGCTATTGCTTGGTAATATGCCCCTGAGTGTTCACTCTGGGCCACTCCACGAGGCATAGCAACATACCTGCCTGCTTATCTGTTTTCTGGCATTGGCACCACTGCAGCCTAGTTGGCATCAACGGCAGAAGATGCCACACTGGCAACGAGGACGGTGGCGACCTGTGTGTGCAGGCCAGGGTCCACTGCATTCTGGTGTGCAGCACGATCTGAGGTTCAGTGGTGGAGCTGACTGAGTCGACTGACTGTGTCGACAGTGCAGGTGGAGCCAGTGAGGCGTGAGCCAAGATGATCTGCCAGCGGGTTAGACGCACTGGGGAGGCAGGTTACGTGAGCCCCGCTGAGGTGAAGCATGCGTCCGACTCCCCGTCCTGATGCAGGCAGCGCACCGTGGCTGCCACTCTCTGGTGCGAGAGCACAGGTTGTGTGTGCTGCACGTGTGTCCCTGTGCCGTGTAGCTGCAGGACAGTTCACCACACCCGGGGGCATATTAACAAGGACCGGTGTTAAAATTATCGCTGCTTTATCGGCAGGAAACTGCTGATAAAACTGCGAAAATGGGCTTGATAATACCCCCTTGTTAATTCCCTTAGAAGCCCATGCTAACACCAGAACATGGGCTTCTATGGGAATTGGTGTACAGTCTTAATATCGAGTCATTTATTTCGAATGGACATAATATCGACTAGAGAATATCGAGATGGCATTAATATCGAGGTAAGTAATATCGATGTATTTTTTATCGATTGTTATGTATGTTAAAAAATATCAATAGATAAAATATCGAGTAAGTAATATCGTTAGTAAAAAATATCGATTTGTTTAGTAGTTTAAAAATATCGAAAGTTGTGTTATCGACTGTCATGATATCGACTGTCATGATATCGACTCTTAATATGGATATAAATAATATCTAATAGTTAAATGTACACTGTTTTAATGTTTAATAAATACATTTATTGTTAAAATGTAATTTATTTATTTATTTATTTATATAGAATTAATAGAAAAAATAATTAATAATTTAAAAAAAATTCTTAAATTACTATAATAATTTCTAGGAGTGGGTAGTGGGTTTTTAGGGGAATAGGTTGGGAAGTATTTTAAATATAATTAATTAAATATGTAAATATATTAATTGGTATGAATATTTAATTAATTGTTAAATTATAATTTAATTAAATATATAATATTTAATTGGTAAATTGTTTAATTTAATAGATTATTTGATAATTATGCTCATTTAAATAATTTATGTCATGTAGCGGGTTGTGGGTTTATAGGGGAATAGGGTGGGAAGTAATTTAATTATAATTAATTAAATATGTTAATTAATTAATTGGTATTAATAATTAAATAATTGTTAATTAAATTAAATATCTTAATTATATATAATTTAATTGGTAATGTATTTAATTAAATTGAATAATTGTTCATAAAGTAAAATGTAATGTTTTATGTCATGTAGTGGGTTGTGGGTTTCTAGGGGAATAGGGTGCGAAGTAATTTAATTGTAAATAATTAAATATGTAAATGTATTAATTAGTATTTAAAATTAAATAATTGTTCAGTAAATCATATATTTTACTTTTAATGAATTTAATTGGTAATTAATGTAATTGAATAATAGCTAATTATGTAATATTATTAAATTAATGTCATGTCGCGAGTTGTGGGTTTATAGGGTAATCGGGTGGTAAGTAATGTTATTATTATTAATTAAAAAAGTAAACAAATTAAATTGGTCGTCATATAATATTTGTTAATTAAAAAATGTATTTTAATTATATAAATTATAATTGGTAAATAATATAAATTAATTGAGTAATTGCTATTTATGTTATTTTAAGGAATGTATGTTATGTAGGCGGTTGTGAGTTTATAGGGAAATAGGGTGGTTAGTAATTAAATGAAAATCAATTAAATATGTTATTTTATTAATTGGTAGTAATATTTAATTTATTGCTAATTTAAATAATTAATGTTCATTATTTAATATATATTTGCTAAATAATGTAATCTAATTGTGTAATTCTTAAATGTGTTACATTCAATTTATATTTGTCTGGAGTGTTTTTTTTTAGAGGGGAATAGATTGGAAAGTAATATATTAATAAATAAGGAAATATTAATATTTAAATAATGTATAAAACGTTTAGCACACAATGTTTAAAATGCACTACCTTTACAATGAAACTTTTACAACGCTTAAACTATAGCAAGGCATGTATTTACATTAAATGTTTTAACTAGGCAGGTATTTTTACATTGTATACCATTACAACGTAAGTGTTGGTAAGTATATAAATATATAAAAAATGTTATAGGTTTGGATTGTTGGGTAAAGGGGTATTTTTTGTGTTCTTGGTCAGTTTTCAGTATTTGGGTAAAGGGGTATTTTTAGGTTTCAGGGTCAGTTTTCAGTTTGTGGGTAAAGGGGTATTTTTAGGGTTCAGGGTCAGTTTTCAGTTTGTGGGTAAAGGGGTATTTTTAGGGTTCTGGGTCAGTTTTCAGTTTTTGGGTAAAGGGGTATTTTTAGGTTTCAGGGTCAGTTTTCTGTTTGTGGGTAAAGGGGTATTTTTAGGGGTCAGGGTCAGTTTTCAGTTTGTGGGTAAAGGGGTATTATTAGGGTTCAGGGTCAGTTTTCAGTATTTAGGTAAAGGGGTATTTTTTGGTTTCAGGGTCAGTTTTCAGTTTGTGGATAAAGGGTTATTTTTTGGGTTCAGGGTCAGTTTTTAGTTTTTGGGTAAAGGGGTATTTTTAGGTTTCAGGGTCAGTTTTCTGTTTGTGGCTAAAGGGGTATTTTTAGGGGTCAGGGTCAGTTTTCAGTTTGTGGGTAAAGGGGTATTATTAGGGTTCAGGGTCAGTTTTCAGTATTTGGGTAAAGGGCTATGTTTTGGTTTCAGGGTCAGTTTTCAGTTTGTGGATAAAGGGGTATTTTTAGGGGTTAGGGTCAGTTTTCAGTTTTTGGGTAAAGGGGTATTTTTAGGGGTCAGGGTCAGTTTTCAGTTTGTGGGTAAAGGGGTATTTTTAGGGGTCTGGGTCAGTTTTCAGTTTGTCGCTAAAGGGGTATTTTTAGAGTTCAGGGTCAGTTTTGAGTTTGTGGCTAAAGGGGTATTTTTTGGGTTCTGGGTCAGTTTTCAGTTTGTGGGTAAAGGGGTGTTTTTAGGGTTCAGGGTCAGTTTGGGGTTTTAGGTTAGAGGGGTACAGGGTACAAATAAGGTAAATTTAAATTTTCAATAAATTAGTTAATTTTTAATACATTTAATACAAAATATTTCTATTAATATACATTAAACACAATATTATATAATTATAAATAGTTATGTTGTAATGTTATGCGTTGTAAAGGTATTTGCTTTGTAAACATATTTGTTGTTAATTAATGTGGTGTAATGGTATTTGCTTTTTTAAAGTTTCGTTGTAAAGGTACGCGTTGTAAAAGTATGTGTTAAAAGTTAATACATCTTTTATTTCATTGTATTAAATAGAAATAAATTGGGATTTTTTTTTAATTATCTAATTAATTATTGGTAATTAGTTGTAAATTATTATTAATAGGTAAGTAAGATAAATAATGATAGTTAATTAGTAATTTTAACATAATAATTATTATGTTAAATTAAATTGTTAATCATTTATTAAAAAAATTATATAGATATTATTTTTAAATTAATTTATTATTATATGAAGTATTTACTTTCCCTACTCTTGCACCCACTGGAGTGGGAATAGTAATTAGTATGGGTTCAGTGTCACGCACCTTCCATGACTTTACAATTGGTGAAATGGGAATAGTAATTTGTATGGTTTTCATGTGTAGTATGGTTTTGTGAGTTTATAATTGGTGCAGTGCAAATAAGAAAACAATTTTTAAATAAATACTTATTATTGGTAGCATAATATAATAAAGTTTTTACATTACATAGAACTTTTATTTTCTCATTCTAATTATTGTTATTGTAGTAAATAAAATATTAATACATTTTTAAAAATAATAAAATTTATAAGGCATTTTTAAATAGAATATTTCATATGCAATTAATATATATATACAATAATAAAGAAGGAAACATACACAGGGTTAAATGCAATAAATGAAATACAGTTTATTAACATATAACAAAAAATTTGTAAGTAGAGATGAATTTTTTATTTATATTGAAATTTTTTTATAGACAGTTTTTATTATCCCAAAAAATATATGAAGTACATATATATGTTTTTAACACATAAATGATATTAATATAATTTTATGTTTTTTTACATATATTGTAATTTAAATAGTTAAACAAAAAAATTGGTAATATGTACTTTTTATTTCATAACAAAAATTTTCTTCACATAGACATTGAATATATTGTCATAGAAAAATATGTACATTTATTTTGTAACAGTAACAATTTTGATTTTTACCAAGTCATGTTATTTTTTTTTAATTATTATTATAAATATGGAACATATTTATAATATTAATTTTTACATGGATAAATACAAAAAAATATTTTTATATACATACATAATGTTTAAACTAATATTTCAAATTTTTTATTACAATGTATTTGTAACAAAGTTATATATGCAATTTTTTTTTACATATACATTATTTTCTAAATGTATTTATAAATCATCAAATATTATTTAAAGTATCACATAACAGTTGAATAATTATTTACAAGTAATGAATATTTACGAAATAATTTTATACAACTTAAATAATTATTTACACTTAATATAATACTCTGTGTATTCTTTTAAGTGTTGGAATATAGAAATTAAAGAGGATTTTGCTGTATACAGGGACTACTTTTTAACCGCGTAATGTTACTTAGGCTTATTTGGTGCTTCAACAGATCGCGGTTGGATGCTGCTTTGCGTTAGAGAGGGTAAGTTTGTTTTAATTGTTTTTTAGAAGTTAATGAAGTTATTGTTAGTGTATGTGTGTTGTGTTTAGGTTTATGTAGATAGAGTTATTAGGAGAAGATTGTGTGTTCGGTGTTAGGTAGAGTGTACGATATTTGATTTTTACCGCGTTTTTGTTGTAGGTGTGTGAGGTGAGGTAATATGTTTAAATGTTACTAAGATAATATGTTTGGTGTACAAATATGTGTATTTATATATGTATGGGTGTTTTTGTGTGGGTGGGTATGTATTTTATTTTTTCTAGGTTATCGTCGCGTTTCGCTGTTTTTGAGGACTTCCTTCTTTTTTGATCAGAGTTGTGTGACGAGTATTATATACTCTTATTTTTGCACATACATTTTTGGGATTTCAAGTTTTCCTGGAGCATTTTTTTTTCTGCATTACTGTTTTTCGGGTTTTCTATCGTATCTCGTGTCTATTAAAGTGGAAAGGAGTCGCTATGGATTTGCTTGTATTTTTGCATTTTTTTTTGGGCTTCCATGGATTGTATGGGTTTTTGCAATGGTGTCGTATGGATTGCTTGGAATTGGATTACGTTTGAAGCTGGAACAGAAATGTAAGTATTTTCTGAACATTTAATGGGTGGGGAAAATGTTTTAAATTTTGCTTTACTTACGTTGTATGTAACATTTTGTAAAAACATTATCTAAATACATTTTATATATGGTAATATTATGTATTTGATAATTTAATTGCAAATTGTTACATATTATAATCAAGGATTTTAGGAAATAAATGCTTAATTTAATGTGTATAGTTATGTAATGTTTTAAAGAATAGTTTTTGCTATCATTGATAGATATTCTAGTCCTTTGCTAGTTGGATAGAGGGTAACTTGACTTTGGAGTGTGTTATACATTTTTTTTGTTTCTTTGGTGAGTTTAGGTCCGATCAAAGTTACTGATTGCTCCATTCGGAGCTCCTGGTAACTCTGTTCTTTTTGTAAGGATTGTATTAATTTGTGAAGGGTAGGCGTTCCTCGGCCTGTAGTTGCTTGGAAGGCATTGTGCCATCCTTCAACTGCATTGTTTGTTTTTGCTTCCTTATTTAGTGTGCTAAGGTAGACATTCCACCAAGCTATTTGGTATTTGGGTTGTCTTCTATGGCCTGATCTGTGTAGCCTTCCTACCCATGTGTCTTCGAAGTAGTCAAGCATAGGGCTTAGTTTATCTTCGTTTCTTTTATAGTAGGGGCTGTCTATTAATAAGTTATAGTGCTCAGTTACATCTGTTAGTGGAACATAGGCTAGGGCGATGAGTTTTTCGATTTGATAAGCAAATGTGCTATCAGTGGCGTATTGGATACTCATGGTTGATTTTTGTAGATGTCGCCAGATACATTGATTAAAGTGGTAATAGCAACCTTGTATTGCTGTGTGTGGGTATGTTTTAAGGATGCTGTTTATCATTGCTTTTTCAAAGTCAATGATCATTTTTTGTGGAAAATAGTTGTTAGTATGTTGAATGACTTCAGTTAGTATTTCGTGATAGGTTGCTTGCTGTTTGTTTGGTAGAAGGGCATAAAGGAATGGAATATTTGCATTTTGGAAATGACCATGGATGGTGTATAATTGATAAAAAGGTTTGGGGCATACAGAAAAAGTACCGTCCATCATCCAAGTTTGGCATTGGGTAAGTTTAGTCATGTTGTTTGCTGTGGCAAACAGTATAATTCTTTTATCTTTAGATTTGTTGTCATAGAGTATAACATTTTCTTTATTGTGAGTTTCAGAGAGTTCAGGGGGAATTTGGACCAAGTTTTTGGTGTGGGAGGAGTAGTGCATGTTGCTCTTTTTTGTCTAGCTACAGTTCTTTTAAGGGATTCGATAGATGGTAATTGGCTAGAAGCATGTTGGGGTAGTACACTTAAATGGTGTTTCAGAATAGCAGTTGTTGGTTGATCAGTTCTAGTACTAGCTTCTTTAAGGGAATCTAGCATTTGTCTAATCTCTATTTCTGTTACATTGGGTGGGTGATTATGTTCTTTAGTATAAGTAACAGTAGTTTCCTGAGTTATAGCTCTACCATAACATTTGTTGGTATAATATTTCGTACACTTCCAAAACACTTTCAAATCTTTTTGTTTCTCTTGAGTGTAGACATATCCCATGTAACAAAGAAGCATTTTCCCTTTTTGTGAATAAATGAATTTAGCTCCTTCAGTCATGATTGTATTGTAGTGCTAGGAGGTAATTAAAAGATAATGTCATTACATTTGTCGAAAAAATAATGTTCTAATCACATTATACAGTTTAAGACATTTTTAATTTACCTGTAAATCTTTTGATGATTTCAAGTCGTTATTTTCTGGTGTTGATGTTCTTCAAACTGTTATTTTCTGTGTATATATTTTTGTACCTGTGGAAGTTGAGAAAATGTGTACAAATATTTTATTACTATTTATGATTTTTTGATAGACGTTTTTAGCTACTTTCTATTTAGTTACCTATCTATTAAATGTCGATTTTACATTTCAAATATATACTTACTTATTTATATGTAACTTTTGATGTCCAGGTGTTGTGTAGGTCTTCTGTATTTTCTTTTTGTCTGTAGGATGAGTAGTAAAAAAAAAACATATATTTTAGGTATTTGGCTTTTAAACATAGGTGTGAGGTTTGAGAGTTACATTTTCGCTGACTAATAATGTAGTAGTACTTACTTTAGATATGTGTAGCTCTCTTTCTGTTGAAGTCAATCAGTTTTCTTTCTGAAATCCTGCAGAGTTTCGTCTTCCTTTACTTAGGAGATGTATCCTGCATTTTTAGTTTGCTGTGATCTCGTTTATATAGTATTAGTTTAATTGTTTCAGAAATAGGATTGGTTGTTTAAATTGATAGTCTGTTTTTATTTGTGGATTTGAATTTTTTTATCTGTTATGCTAATTGCTTTCTTTATATGGGTGACGCCAATTAACGTTTATTTAATGTGTAAGGCCTTCTTTAGTATAGGTAATGTAATCTTGATATTTATAAAGTGGAGGAATATATATAATTTGCTGTAAGAAATGTTTAGTGGTTCGAAACATTGTTTATGTATTATAAAATGTATGTTTGTATTTATAGTGTGTTGTAAATGTTAGGAAAATATATAATAGATTTTATCTATTTATATAAACAATATCTGAATAATTATGATTAGTATGACTCAATTTATAAATAATAAAGTCATTTATTCTAGGATGTAGTAATGGCGATATTTTGAAAAATCGATAAATTTGCAATCTATATTTTTGTATTCGATATTTTGACTGTGTTTCATATAAATATGTAATAATCGATGTTTTAGAAGTCGATAATGTTGTTAGTCGATATTGTTGTAGTCGTTGTTTTTAGTAGTCGATATTGTGGATTCGATATTTTTGAGGTTTGTTGTTTAAGTATAGTCAATCGATAATTTTGTTGTCGATAATTAGTCATCGATATTTTGTCCAGTCGATATTCGGTCTGTCGAGGTTATGTCAGTGATCCATGGGAATTAACAAGGACGTATTATCAAGCCCATTTTCGCCATTTTATTGGCAATTTCCTGCCGATAAAACGGCGATCATTTTAACACCGGTCCTTGATAATATGCCCCCTGGTTCATAGCTGCTGTCATGACGCTGAGGTGTGCAGCTGCGCGGCCTCAGGGCTGAGAGGTAGGCAGAGAAGCCCTAGTTGGGCACATGGACTAACCCATCCATGGGAAGGTACCATGATGGGGGGAGGGCACAGTGACTGAGTAAAAAAAAGGGAAGAAAATCAGGCATACGTGTTTGTGCTGTCAGAGGCCATCATGCTGGGGAAAATACTGGAAAATAATAAAGTATAAGTGTCACAGAGTAACTCTAACAGTAAAGCACCATTGGAACTTTTCCCCACTAAAGTGCACAGGCAGACAGGTGGGTCAAGGACAATTACAAAGCCAATAGCAAGAGTTGTTGAGTGGCAGGCACACGCGTGGAAGGTGTGAGGATTGCAAGCCTTCCCTGTGGTGACCCTGAGAGAATGCATATACTGAGTACAAGGGCACCCCGCCAATCTGCCTCAAGGGCAGCGTCCAACCGGACATCTGGTGCCAACACATGACACACAAAATGTCTCAACAGCAGCAAAACCTTATATCGGCCTCACCCGCACAGTCTGCCCACTCCTCAGTCATGGTGATGCTGCCATTCAGCCAGCTGGTATATCCTGCCACGTCTGCCCAATGATGGCGCCAATAGATCGGGCGCCTACAGCACTATTTTCAAGCCACGCATGAAACTGATGGGGCGGTGAAGAGGTCAATGTTGCGTCACGTCAGTGGTACTGAACTATATGACCTGTTTGAACACCTCCCCAACACAGGTGAGATGATGACTTTGATGCTGCAGTATCGGCACTGAACCGCCACTTTGATCCCCAGCTCAACCCCAACTATGAACATTTCAAACTGAGACAGGCCCGGCAAGCGGAAGATGTGTCTATGGATGTCTTCATGTGCGACTCCTAAAATTGGTGAAAAGCATCCTAAGGAGTTTGCACATGAATCACTTTACCATGGTGTCCTGGAGCAGTGGGCAGAATGCAGGCGCGGGGTACAGAGGAAAAGGGAGATTGACCCTACGACAGCTGTCAGTGGAAGAGGAGGAAACTGGAAGCCCTGCGAATAGGCTTCATCCTGGTGTTTGCCTAGACAGTGATGATGTGTTCACTGTCTCAATCGCTGGCAAGGGATGGTAACTGTAAGCACCCCTAACGGATGTACACTGTTGACATCGGAGGCACCAAGACCAAGGTACTGATTGAAATAGGTGCCTTCGTTAATGTCATGGACTCAGCCCCATTTGGATGGAATCCGAAACCAGCTAAAGACCTGGCTTTTTCCTGAGGGTGTCTGTCTGCTCTAGTTACTGCTTCAGCGCTGGGATGCTCCCGGGTAGCCATGCGCTATATAAATGCCATTTCATTCATTCATTCATTCAGATACAAGTGATTGAATTTTGGAATATCAACAGCAGCAGATGTGTTTCAGACCACCATTCATGAGACCCTCTCTGGCTTGGTCGGCGTGCTAACCATTAGTGACGACACTCTGACATTCTCTGACACGCTCGAAGACCACCATGTGCAGCTGAGGGTGACCCTTAATTGGTTAGCAGACTGTGGGCTAAGCTTACACTTACAAACATGCTCATTTTATACAAACTTCATCCTGGATTTTGGGCACTTTTTCTTAAGCGGAGGACTACAGATAGACCCGAAGAAAGTAGAAGCCATCTGGAATGCAGCTGTCCTGCAGAACACATCAGAGGTGATAAGTTTCCTCTGGATGGCCACTTACTGTGAACAGTTTATTCCAAGTCTAGCCACCATATCAGAGCCATTACAAGCCCTGGCAAAAAAATTATAATCCATGGGACTTGGATTCCCGCTTTGACCTGGCTTTCTGAAGAGTGAAAGAGGCGCTGTTGGAAGATGCCATCAAGGCATATTTTAATCCAAGGCGCCGGACAGAGCTGATGGTGGACACAAGACCTGTCAGACTTGGTGCTGTGCTACTACAAGAAAAGAGCGTGGGGCCATGGGCCCCCAATGCATCTGCGATTAGAGCGTTGACAGACATGGCGGCAAGATATGTGCAGATTGAGCGACATGGGCTAGAAATCTGGCGGGCCTGCCATTATTTTCAGTGTACCTCTGTGGACAGCAATTCTGGGTCATAACTGACCACAGGCCACTTGTCCCACCATTTGCTGGCACAAATCAAAATGGCCCATCAAATGGTGGGCTGTGCAGCTTCAGCTATACACATTTGATGTGATGTATCGCCTGGTGCGAACAACACAGCGGATTACCTTTTGAGACACCTGCAGACACACACTGGCTCTGGGGATACAGAGGAAGGCGAAGGAGCTGAGTTTTTGAGGATGGTGGTGCATGACACCAGCCCCCAGGCGCTATCGATTGAGGAGATCTGAGAGGTTACAGAGCAAGACACAAGGCTCTCAAAAGCATAAAAGGCATTGGTGCAACTTCCGGGACACCTCCAAAGCACTGACTACCACTGTACATTTACTAAATACTAGTTGGGCGGGTCAGCTTCTTCGAGGAAGACAGATCATAATACCCAAAAGTCTTTGGCACAATTCATCGATCTACCCCACCACGGCATAGTAAAGACAAAATCACGGCTAAGGGATACGTTTTGGAATTCCCGGCATGGACAGATGGGTGGATGACAAAGTCAGAGGGACTGTCACCCCTGCATGATAACAAGTGGAAAACAACATCTACTCTGATAATTACAGAAGGTATACACCCATTACAACGCAACTTTTACAACGCATGACTTTTACAACGAAACTTTTACAACGCATGATCCATTACAACGAATACCTTTACAACGCATTTTTTACAACGCATATACATTTACAACACATACCATTACAACGTAAGTATAGGTAAGTATGGTTTTTGGGTAAAGGGGGCTAGGTTTGGATTTTTGGGTAAAGGGGTATTTTTAGGGTTCAGGGCTTGGCTTGGGTTTTTGGGTAAAGGGGTATTTTTAGGGTTCAGGGCTAGGTTTGGGTTTTTGGGTAAAGGGGTATTTTTAGGGTTCAGGGCTAGGTTTGGGTTTTTGGGTAAAGGGGTATTTTTAGGGTTCAGGGCTAGCTTTGGGTTTTTGGGTAAAGGGGTATTTTTAGGGTTCAGGGCTAGGTTTGGGTTTTTGGGTAAAGGGGTATTTTTAGGGTTCAGGGCTAGGTCTGGGTTTTTGAGTAACGGGGTATTTTTAGGGTTCAGGGCTAGGTATGGGTTTTTGGGTAAAGGGGTATTTTTAGGGTTCAGGGCTAGGTTTGGGTTTTTGGGTAAAGGGGTATTTTTAGGGTTCAGGGCTAGGTTTGGGTTTTTGGGTAAAGGGGTATTTTTAGGGTTCAGGGCTAGGTCTGGGTTTTTGAGTAACGGGGTATTTTTAGGGTTCAGGGCTAGGTATGGGTTTTTGGGTAAAGGGGTATTTTTAGGGTTCAGGGCTAGGTTTGGGGTTTTGGGTAAAGGGGTATTTTTAGGGTTTAGGGCTAGGTTTGGGTTTTTGGGTAAAGGGGTATTTTTAGGGTTCAGGGCTAGGTTTGGGTTTTTGGGTAAAGGGGTATTTTTAGGGTTCAGGGCTAGGTTTAGGTTTTTGGGTAAAGGGGTATTTTTAGGGTTCAGGGCTAGGTCAGGAGTTTTAAAAATAATTAAATTAAAAATTAAATTATTTAAAAAATAAAAATAAATTAAATTAAGATTAAATAAAATTAAATTATATTAAATTTAATAACTTACATTTTTCAAAAAAATTATATACTTACCTATACTTACGTTGTAATGGTATGCGTTGTAAAGGTATATGCGTTGTAAAAAAATGCGTTGTAATAGTTTTCGTTGTAATGGATCCTGCGTTGTAAAAATTGCGTTGTAAAAGCATGCGTTGTAATAGTATGCGTTATAACGTCATATATCCTTACAGAACAATGTCTGATACCACGGTATTGTTTTAGCATGGACTTTGACAGTTTTCCGGATGACGTCTCATGGCTGATGATAGCCAACCACACCAAACATCCAGTCTTGGAGATAGTGTCCTCCATTGCTCTTTCAAACGTGAAGCCGGCACTGGAAAAGATCTTCGTGTTACAATGGATCCCAGATGAGGTCAAAACTGATAATGGAACCCCATTGCAATGGAAAGACTTGCAGTCTTATCAACAAAGCCTCAACATCAGGCATCGGAAAGGGACCCCACAGGGGCCGCAGGCTAATGGGGAACTAGAGCGCTTTATGCACACGCTGAACAGTGCTCTACAGATCGAAGTTGAGCAAGGAGAAGACACTGGGTGCTGCCTGCACATCTTCCTAACAGCCTACCGGAAAACACCGCACAGTACCACGAGGTTACCCAAAGTGATCTGTTGATGCGATGACCCAACTGGGATGTCATTCCCGCGGGGTCCAGCTTCAGGCAGGCACCATTGACATACAGGCCGCCCAGGAGAAAAAAAAGGCCATGAATGATCGCCCAAGGGAGATCGATGAAATGCCGGAGGCAGACACAGTGATGTCCAGCCCGTGGCGAGCCTCACAACGAAGGTGAGCAGGAGCGTGCTGAGGGAGCGTCAAATGCAGCGAACCCCAGAAAGCCAAATGCAGCGAACCCCAGAAAGCCAAATGCAGCGAGCCCCAGAAAGCCAAATGCAGCGAGCCCCAGGAGTGTCGCCAGTCCACTGAACGGGGACACCAACACTCGAGCAGCCAGCTAGGACACCGGTACTCGGGCAGCCAAAGCCTGGAGTATGGACTCCGGCCAAACCCTGTACCAAGCCAGAGGCTGCGCGACTGTGGGGCATATTACCAAGCAATAGCGATAATTATCGCTATTGCTTGGTTAGAGACAAAAATTTACCGCTGAGCTGCGGCGATTTTTATAGCAGATAAACCTTGGTATTACCAAGGTTTATCGCAAATGCGATAAAAAACGGCCGCAATGCATGAATATCGCTGAAAAGTCAGCGATATTCATGCATTACCGAGCTAATGCTCTTAGCCATGTTATCCACCTCCCTTTGGATAACATGGCTAAGAACTGCTCAGGGCAGGTGTTAGCTTTTGGAGATATTCGCGCTTAGCGCGAATATCTCCAAAAGTTGGTAATAGGAGATAGCGATGTTAGCGACTGTTTCCAGTCGCTAACATCTTGGCACGCCCACTTTGCGTGTCATTAGTGATAAATATTACTGACATGCAAAGTGTGGCCCAAGATGGTCGCTATCTCCTACTAGCTGTCGCTAACTGGTGTTAGCGACAGCTAGGTAATAGGGCGATAATTTTATCTCCGCTTTCTTAGCTTTTAAAGCCAAAAAGGCGGAGATAAACCCCCTTGATAATATGCCCCTGTGTTTTGTTGTGTGCCAATAAAAGAGCTCTAAATAAAGAGTTAAAGAGAATAAAAGTTGGAAGGGATGTCGAGTGCCACCAGGCCTCTACCGTACAATGTATAGTACAATGTATAGTATCCCCACACCCCGAGCGCCAGGCGTGCCCGGGGATACATAAAGGGCAGAGTGGTCACTCTGGGCTACTTCGTGAGACATGGCAGAATATTTGTGTGTGTGTGTGTCTGTTTTCTGGCATTGGCGCCTGGCTGGCAGCGGGCACCACAGTACTGATGGTGTTTTGAAAGAAGGTGGCATAAGTTAGACACCTACCCTCCCTGGGAGGAGGATAAAAGTCATGTTGTTTGGACTGTGATGAGGAAGATCTACAAGGGGGTAATAATGAGCTTTTTCTTCCTGCACTGAGGAGACAGAAGTTAACAGGCCACATATTGAATCCTCGTCGCCACTGCATTGGCAGCGCCTCGACGGGTCTGACATGGCATCGCAACGCTGCAATTAGAACTGGAATATGAAATCCGGCACCCAAGGTGGCAGGACGTCTTCATTCTCCTTTTAATTGCACTGACAGTTTTCCCACAATGAAAAGGT
The DNA here is from genome assembly GCF_964261635.1 of Lissotriton helveticus. Classification (NCBI taxonomy): domain Eukaryota; kingdom Metazoa; phylum Chordata; class Amphibia; order Caudata; family Salamandridae; genus Lissotriton; species Lissotriton helveticus. Next base: position 1,162,794,547 of record NC_136072.1, on the reverse strand, counting down.
TTATAAATAAACTCGTCTCCTAATGAATACACGACTTACCCAAAGCTATAATTATCAGCAGACGTTAATGACTTGGCTCACTTAATTGAATCAATTAATAAAGTGTTGATACTTTCTCGAGTTTCGAGGATGCGAACTGGAAACATTGAGCCAACATTAGGGCCTTTGGAAATTCGCATTAAACTGTTCATTTCGGCTCCTTACAGCCGATTAAAACATTTCTATCAGTTGGGTATCCGCAGTATTTTTAAAGAGTGAATTTCAGAAATATAATTATCCTTTCCCTTCACATTAAAACGAATATTTTAAGAAATATAATTGCCCATCTAATTCATTTTATTTCAAAATAAAGATGAAAATAAAAAATAAGGAGTAAAGCTCTGTTCTGGCTGCGGTATCTGGGGAGAAAGAAATGAACATTAAAGTGTCTTGCGCTCGTACTAATGTTGTGCATCTAGTCATCAAGGGTCGGCGCTGCCCTTCATCCTTCCTTCCCTGCAGAGCAGTGTCTCCGTGGAGGGGGAGGGCAGATGGCCGGGAAATACCCCAGCCTGGGCGCCCTTCCTTCCTCCGTCCCTGCAGAGCGGGGCAGCGTCTCCGTGGAGGGGGAGGGCAGATGGCCGGGAGATACCCTATCCCGGGCCCCTTCCTTCCTCCGTCACTGCAGAGCGGGGCAGCGTCTCCTTCTCACCGTCAATCAACCATTGACCCTCAGCTCAAACATCATGTTGTAAACGGGATCTCTGGCTGGCCAAGGCTTGCGCCAACGTCAGTCAGAGACCACCACTTCCAAGTCAGGGCAAGGGAGTCACACACCAAGGCAACCCCTGCTCACCCTCTAGGTAACGTGGCGCGAGCAGCAAGGCTAAACTTGGAGGCGGTATGAGTTAAGTATTTGCGCGCGCACCCCAGCAGCAACACCCTAGGCCCACCACAAAGGAAACTCCACACAAGGTTATATCAAAAATAGCCTTTGTATTATAATAAAAACACATTAGATAAGACACACACTTTACAATGTGCCAACAGGCACGGGCAAGATTTACAAGGGATTATGTACAGGACAGGGCCACCTGGACCACTGTCAGGGGTATGCACTTTTTAGAAATAATACTTGTAGGTATAACACTTAGCACATAAACATATAATGACTGTAACACAGAAATAGTAAATGTAGCATACAACCAGTAACTACTGGTAAAGGGTAAATACCTCCTACGCCACCCTAAACACTGTAGGGAAATCACGCAGGGAACTAGGCCCTTATCATCAGGACCTATGGAAGGAAAACCATCACCTAAGCAAGTCACATTTAGCAAAGGGAAGGAAACCTAAAATAATCACCTAAGCAAGTCACATTTAGCAAAGGCAATAAAACATCAACAATCCTCTAAGCAGGTCACTTTTAGCAAAGGGGAATAACAAACAATCCTCTAAGCAGGTCACTTTTAGCAAAGGGGATAAAACATAAACAATTACCTAAGCAGGTCACTTTTAGCAAAGGTAATAACATAAACAATCCTCTAAGCAGGTCACTTTTAGCAAAGGGGAATAAACCATAGACAATTACCTAAGCAGGTCACTTTTAGCAAAGGTAATAACATAAACAATCCTCTAAGCAGGTCACTTTTAGCAAAGGGGAATAAACCATAAACAATTACCTAGGCAGGTCACTTTTAGCAAAGGTAAAAACAAACATTCCTCTAAGCAGGTCACTTTTAGCAAAGGGGAATAAAAACATAAAGAATCACCTAAGCAGGTCACTTTTAGCAAAGGTGATAACATAAACAATTGCACATGAAACATTAAAACACATTCAGAGGTGCAGGTAGAACATTTGCGCAGAAATCACATAAATCAGTAAATCATAAATTGCGCAGTGTGCACGTAGCACCACACTAGAACTGTCCCTCAGGCCAACTGGCCTCGAAAGGGGCTGAAATGCCCTGAGTCTCAATGTCAGGGAAGCTGCGCAGGCAGCACAGCACACAAAGCCTAAACGTAGCAACTGTCCACTAAGTGCTGGACAGTTGTAAATAAGGTTGGGCAACGTTGGAGCCTCGTGGGCTCGGGAACAATGAATGGCGCCCAAGAGCCTCTCTTCAGGGCGCAAGAACCATAGAGAAAATGCCCCAGAGCCTCCTGTGGGCTCGCAAAACAAAAGGGCACTAAGAGCCTCTCTGGGCTCAAAAGAACAGGAGCTGCCCTGAGCCTCTCTGGGCTCGAAATATACCAATGGCCCCCAGGAGCCTCGGGGCTCCTAATCACACAATGCGGGGTGGCTGGAGTCCTTCGTGGACTCAGGAGGGACGTCGGAGCGGCCCTCTGCCAACTGGGGCCGCTCGGGAAACAAAGAGAAACGGCCCCCTCGAGTCTCTCGGGACTCGACAACAATAACCTGCGAGCCTCTCAGGGCTCGAATCAACAAGGGCCTCTGTCCTGGAGGGGAGGGGCGGGCACCGACAGTGTGTCCCGATGCCCCCTCCACCACACGGGAACCCGCTGCCCCACTCACCGGCTTCTCTTGCTGGCGGGACGGTCTCCCGCTCCTCTGCTACTCCGGGGCTCTCCTTACACTCGGGAGCCTCGGGAAGACGCGCCGGCCGCTTCCTGCTTCTTTGGCCTGGCCCGTCGCGCTGCAATCCGCCTGACTTCCTCTGGGGCCGCCAATGGCAGCACGGCCCTGGGGGTCAGGAGGCGGCCCGGCAGCAGTTTTCAATGCTCCCCGGCTGCGGCGGTGATCACGGGGCAATGCCGGGTGGGCTCCGGCTTTAAATAAAATAACCACGGGGCAATGCCGGGTGGGCTCCGGCTTCAAAATAAAATATAAAGCGAGGTAGGCACTCGCTATGCCGAACATCTGCAAAAATAAAACGGGCAGATGCCGGGTGGGCACCAGCTGGGCACACAAAGCGCACTCAAGCGCTGGCAGGAAAATAAAGCGCTCCCCAGCGCTCTAAAGGCAAAATCCAGGGCTCCCAGCGCCAGGGAGGAAAATAAAGCTCTCCTAGCGCTATAAGTCAAATGAAAGCGCTTCCAGGCGCTCTTGCAAAAAGCAAAGCTCCAGCAGGGTCTGGAGGCAGGCAGGGGGGCAAGGCTGGGCCAGAGCCAGAACACTGGGTCTCCAGGCAGGGAGACAGTCCAAGTGGCGGTCCTCCTGGCCCCAGCAGCAGCAACAGCCCCCTCTGGCAAGGAACCAAAAGCAGAACAATTTCTGTGGGGACACAGCTCCATTTTTATACAGAGAAATCCTTTGTTTCAGGGTGCAGGGTGGGGGGAAACCAGTTGCAGCTGGCTTGGGAGTACCCTTGATGGCCCAACCACCCCTTTCATTCACTGGGGAGGCTTGGGTCGTTAGACAAACCACAGGGGGGCGGAGCCAGCATTGTGTGGGGAAAACCCAGCCCATCCAGGACACAGGTACACTCCTCCCACACATCACTCATGCTAATCTCCCACTCACCACCGGGCAGACCCATCCAGACTTCCTGGAGCCTGGCATGCCAGCCAGCTCCAGCCAATCACGATCCAGCACCCTCACAGCACACACATAGCCATGTCTAGGAATGGCACTTCCCAACTAGACACATACAAACTGCACATACCGTTGCGCAGCATTCACTCTCACGAGTTCACACATACTAAACTCGAGCCTGCACTCCCCACGCATTAGGAACTACCAGGGACACACACATTCCCCATGCATTCCTATGGGAGGGCAGGCCAGCCATGCTACACGCACGCACTTTCACTCTGGGACCCAGGGAAAAGTGCGCAGAGACCCAAAAAATCACTGACACAGGGTCACACATAAAGAAAAAAGTTTAGGGGTGAACCTGCCCTGCGGGCCAAGTCCAACACAACCCCTTCCAGCCAAAACGCAGGGGAGAACAATCACCACCGTGATGGACTTTCCTGCTTGGGGCGATAGAACACGGACGCAGGCCCGCCACTGCCGGGACACCCTCCTGTTCTATGCCACGGTGAACCGCTAGGGTTCCTTCTAAAGCTACTGTAAGAACCAACTGGGCTACCCCACTGGTACTCCTCAGCTGTCCGCGGCCAGGACCAGGCCCTAGGCCACCCAGGTGCCACTGGTTCCTGCCTACTCACGAAGTGGGGGGTAGTAACCCCAGGCCCATAGTAGCCACTCTCCACTCTTCCTGTCTGCAAGACAGGGCCAGACTGCCACTGGTTCTCCAGCCTAGGGTCTACAACCTCAGGCGGACCAGGAGTCTCAGGGAAGGCTCTCCTCCCCTTACCTCTTCTTTTAGGGTTCCTCCTCCTGCGAGGGGTACACCTAGAACGCCATTCCAACCCAGGGTTTAACCCCTCAGGTTGCACCGGGGTCAGAGGTGGGCTCTCCCACCCTCTGCACCCCCTTCCAGAGGTCTGCCCTCTCCCACCTGGAAAAGTTCCTCTGGAAGAAGAACCGGTCAGGACACTGGTTACAGTCGTCCTACCCTTCAGGTCAGGCTGATCCTGAACCTGGCCTTCCAACCTCCGGTCTAAAACCTTTGGTGGAACAATTGCCTGGCACTCCAGGGCTTCTGGGGATTCACACACAATCCCCCTGAGGCTAACAAATGACACATCTGTTGTGTGACCGTCTGTCTGGCACAGATCTCCTGCCCTCTGTCCACCTGACAGTGCGTGACGATCCCCCAGACCAGAAGTGGTGCCACCCGGGTCCCTCCAAGAAGATCTAGCCCAACTGGCTAGTCCCTGGTCCACTGGTGCATCCACTGGGAAACTCATCCCCCAATCACTCCTTGCGCTGGACTCCTGTACCCTCCCTACCGGAGCGGTACTGCCAGATTCTAGAAACACAGGAGCTCTGGTTACAGATGCTCCAGGTCCTCTACTCACTAGGAGATCCTCCTCAAGTGTACTACCAGGACAGCCTAGGTCCCCAACCTGGTGTTCCCTCAAGAAACCACCCAGGTTCTGAGACAGGGCTTCAGGCCTCTGGGGACTCTCAGCCACCCACTGACTCCTGCTCCACTGAGCCAGGTAGTCAGCCTCTCCACCCTTCTTGCCAACCTGGGACCTAGCTGGGCTACTCTCACCCTCCTCCACCACGCTGGGCTGGAGGACACCTGACCCACTATTGTTGGAATCACTCACTAGTGACTCTAAAGAGCCTCTTGCACTTTCCCATCGGTCGGCTTCCTCTGCCAGCTCATATGGTTCAGACAATCCACACCCTAACAGGTGTTGGCGCAATCCTGGATAAACAACACTGAGCAACTGCTCTTTGGCAATCATATCAAACAAGATGTCCCAATCACATTTTGTGGGACCCCGTAACCAATCACACTGTGCTACACAACAGTCATCCTGAAAATCTTCCCAAGACTGGTGAGGTGGTTTCCTAAGGTTCCTGAATTTCAACCTTAACTCCTCTTCTCGGGAAACAGGTACCAGACTCGGGGAACTGGGAGTGGGACTGTCTACACTAATATTTAAATAGCTGCCACCACTGGACTCAACCCTCCCTGGGGAATCCAGAAAATCAAAATTGCACTCAGGGGATAACCTACTCTCTAGGGTTACCTTCTCCCTGAACAAGGCCCTCTCAGCCTCTAACTTGGCGTGCTCCAACCTGAGCTGTTCCATCGCTAGCTGATGTTCCCGCTCTTCCCTCCTATCCAACCACTCCTCTGGGGGCAGGACAAGGGATGGGGCACTGGTACTGACACTGGACCCAGCAAGGGACTCCCTATCTATGGGGTCCTCACTATTTGCTGATATCCATCCACTGTCATCATCATACAACTCACATTCTTCAGGGCTCTCCACAGACTCACCACCCTCATGGCATGCGGCCCGGGCCCTATCTCTCTCACTGTGCTCAAGATCCCACTGACCCTTTTGCCATTGGATCAGGCTGTCCCTAAGCTGTGACTGAGTATCCAACTCACTCACCTCCATGCCTCCCTCTTCACAGAATCTGACCAGCTCTGACCTACTGTACCTAAAAAGACAACAGAGATCAAAAACAGGCTCCATTTTGGCGGACTTTCTCAAGAAGAGTTTGACACAGGGAACCTGGGGGTCTGAGCTTACACAGGAGTACACAATTACGAAAATTCAGCAAGATTCCTATCTCAGAGAACTTGCACTCCACTATCCAGTGTAACACACCATTCATCCACACACACCCTCCCCTCGGACCGGTAAGGCAGTTTCTACCACCCCTGATTTCTCAACCTGACCATAAGCGACACAGGTACCAGACTCTGGGAGCAGGGCGGGGAACAAATGAACTGGACACAAATACAAAATGACACCTTTCAGGAGAAGAAATACTGATCTTCCCTAAAAAACAATAATCCCCAAAATGTGGTTATCTAAAATTGCAGAGTTTTGTAGTGTGGCCTGTTGCCACTGTGGTACAGCGCAAACACAAATCCTTATCCTCACCGCTTGCCGCCAATGTTAGAAACGGGATCTCTGGCTGGCCAAGGCTTGCGCCAACGTCAGTCAGAGACCACCACTTCCAAGTCAGGGCAAGGGAGTCACACACCAAGGCAACCCCTGCTCACCCTCTAGGTAACGTGGCGCGAGCACGCGCGCGCACCCCAGCATGAACACCCTAGGCCCACCATAAAGGAAACTCCACACAAGGTTATATCAAAAATAGCCTTTGTATTATAATAAAAACACATTAGATAAGACACACACTTTACAATGTGCCAACAGGCACGGGCAAGATTTACAAGGGATTATGTACAGGACAGGGCCACCTGGACCACTGTCAGGGGTATGCACTTTTTAGAAATAATACTTGTAGGTATAACACTTAGCACATAAACATATAATGACTGTAACACAGAAATAGTAAATGTAGCATACAACCAGTAACTACTGGTAAAGGGTAAATACCTCCTACGCCACCCTAAACACTGCAGGGAAATCACGCAGGGAACTAGGCCCTTATCATCAGGACCTATGGAAGGAAAGCCATCACCTAAGCAAGTCACATTTAGCAAAGGGAAGGAAACCTAAAATAATCACCTAAGCAAGTCACATTTAGCAAAGGCAATAAAACATCAACAATCCTCTAAGCAGGTCACTTTTAGCAAAGGGGAATAAACCATAGACAATTACCTAAGCAGGTCACTTTTAGCAAAGGTAATAACAAACAATCCTCTAAGCAGGTCACTTTTAGCAAAGGGGATAACACATAAACAATTACCTAGGCAGGTCACTTTTAGCAAAGGTAAAAACAAACATTCCTCTAAGCAGGTCACTTTTAGCAAAGGGGAATAAAAACATAAAGAATCACCTAAGCAGGTCACTTTTAGCAAAGGTGATAACATAAACAATTGCACATGAAACATTAAAACACATTCAGAGGTGCAGGTAGAACATTTGCGCAGAAATCACATAAATCAGTAAATCATAAATTGCGCAGTGTGCACGTAGCACCACACTAGAACTGTCCCTCAGGCCAACTGGCCTCGAAAGGGGCTGAAATGCCCTGAGTCTCAATGTCAGGGAAGCTGCGCAGGCAGCACAGCACACAAAGCCTAAACGTAGCAACTGTCCACTAAGTGCTGGACAGTTGTAAATAAGGTTGGGCAACGTTGGAGCCTCGTGGGCTCGGGAACAATGAATGGCGCCCAAGAGCCTCTCTTCAGGGCGCAAGAACCATAGAGAAAATGCCCCAGAGCCTCCTGTGGGCTCGCAAAACAAATGGGCACTAAGAGCCTCTCTGGGCTCAAAAGAACAGGAGCTGCCCTGAGCCTCTCGGGGCTCGAAATATACCAATGGCCCCCAGGAGCGTCGGGGCTCCTAATCACACAATGCGGGCGGCTGGAGTCCTTCGTGGACTCAGGAGGGACGTCGGAGCGGCCCTCTGCCAACTGGGGCCGCTCGGGAAACAAAGAGAAACGGCCCCCTCGAGTCTCTCGGGACTCAACAACAATCACCTGCGAGCCTCTCAGGGCTCGAATCAACAAGGGCCTCTGTCCTGGAGGGGAGGGGCGGGCACCGACAGTATGTCCCGACGCCCCCTCCACCACACGGGAACCCGCTGCCCCACTCACCGGCTTCTCTTGCTGGCGGGACGGTCTCCCGCTCCTCTGCTACTCCGGGGCTCTCCTTACACTCGGGAGCCTCGGGAAGACGCGCCGGCCGCTTCCTGCTTCTTTGGCCTGGCCCGTCGCGCTGCAATCCGCCTGACTTCCTCTGGGGCCGCCAATGGCAGCGCGGCCCTGGGGGTCAGGAGGCGGGACTTCCGGGTCGCGCTAGGCAGCGGCCCGGCAGCAGTTTTCAATGCTCCCCGGCTGCGGCGGTGATCACGGGGCAATGCCGGGTGGGCTCCGGCTTTAAAGAAAATAACCACGGGGCAATGCCGGGTGGGCTCCGGCTTCAAAATAAAATATAAAGCGAGGTAGGCACTCGCTATGCCGAAAATCGGCAAAAATAAAACGGGCAGATGCCGGGTGGGCACCGGCTGGGCACACAAAGCGCACTCAAACGCTGGCAGGAAAATAAAGCGCTCCCCAGCGCTTTAAAGGCAAAATCCAGCGCTCCCAGCGCCAGGGAGGAAAATAAAGCGCTCCTAGCGCTATAAATCAAATGAAAGCGCTTCCAGGCGCTCTTGCAAAAAGCAAAGCTCCAGCAGGGTCTGGAGGCAGGCAGGGGGGCAAGGCTGGGCCAGAGCCAGCACACTGGGTCTCCAGGCAGGGAGACAGTCCAAGTGGCGGTCCTCCTGGCCCCAGCAGCAGCAACAGCCCCCTCTGGCAAGGATCCAAAAGCAGAACAATTTCTGTGGGGACACAGCTCCATTTTTATACAGAGAAATCCTTTGTTTCAGGGTGCAGGGTGGGGGGAAACCAGTTGCAGCTGGCTTGGGAGTACCCTTGATGGCCCAACCACCCCTTTCATTCACTGGGGAGGCTTGGGTCGTTAGGCAAACCACAGGGGGGCGGAGCAAGCATTGTGTGGGGAAAACCCAGCCCATCCAGGACACAGGTACACTCCTCCCACACATCACTCATGCTAATCTCCCACTCACCACCGGGCAGACCCATCCAGACTTCCTGGAGCCTGGCATGCCAGCCAGCTCCAGCCAATCACGATCCAGCACCCTCACAGCACACACATAGCCATGTCTAGGAATGGCACTTCCCCACTAGACACATACAAACTGCACATACCGTTGCGCAGCATTCACTCTCACGAGTTCACACATACTAAACTCGAGCCTGCACTCCCCACGCATCAGGAACTACCAGGGACACACACATTCCCCATGCATTCCTATGGGAGGGCAGGCCAGCCATGCTACACGCACGCACTTTCACTCTGGGACCCAGGGAAAAGTGCGCAGAGACCCAAAAAATCACTGACACAGGGTCACACATAAAGAAAAAAGTTTAGGGGTGAACCTGCCCTGCGGGCCAAGTCCAACACATCACAACCTCTTCCACTCTGAAGCCCTTCTCCAGAAAGGGAAGTCTGTCCCAAAAGATTAGAAAATCTTACAAGTTATCTGCATAAAACGTACCTTGAGTAGGGAAACCAATAGATTAATCAGAAAACATTTTTTTATGCTACTCCCTAGAGAGAGAAAAATACAATAAACCTCCGAGAAAGTAGAACAACCAGAGAATTGCTCTAAAATGCAAGATTCTGCCCGTAATTGGATGGGATTTAGGGAGAACGCACACAAAAAGATACTAGAAAATACAGGAAGATCAGTGCAGATTCCCGAAGTAATAGGACCATTTGGTAATGGAGGGGGCTAAATTCTTCTGTGAGCCATATACTTCTTATGTGTCTGAAGCAGAACTGGTGCATTTTAAATTGCGAGACTATAAACTCTCTTGTATCAATAGTAAATATGGTCAGGGCACAAGTCCTAAAGAAAGAAGTGTAGGCCTAACCAAGGTAAGCAGTATGCAAGTGACATCATGGCCCGTGACATCACAGTGCGTGACATCATTTCCCGTGACATCACAGTGCGTGACATCGCAGCGTGGGACACTGCAGAAAGTGGCGTTACAAACCATGACCTCGCAGGAAGTGACATCACAACACCAGACTAATAGGTTTAGCAGGTCTATCACAAGCACATTCGGTAGGAATTACAATACTTAACAAATTAGGGGGCATATTACCAAGCAATATCGATAATTATCGCTATTGCTTGGTTAGAGATAAAAATTTAACGCTGTGCTGCGGCGATTTTCATCGCAGATAAACCTTGGTATTACCAAGGTTTATCGCAAATGCGATAAAAAACGGCCGCAATGCTTGAATATCGCTGAAAAGTCAGCGATATTCATGCATTACCGAGCTAATGCTCTTAGCCATGTTATCCACCTCCCATTGGATAACATGGCTAAGAACTGCTCAGGGCAGGTGTTAGCTTTTGGAGATATTCGCGCTTAGCGCGAATATCTCCAAAAGTTGGTAATAGGAGATAGCGATGTTAGCGACTGTTTCCAGTCGCTAACATCTTGGCACACCCACTTTGCATGTCATTAGTGATAAATATCACTGACATGCAAAGTGGGGCCCAAGATGGTCGCTATCTCCTACTAGCTGTCGCTAACTGGTGTTAGCGACAGCTAGGTAATAGGGAGATAATTTTATCTCCGCTTTCTTGGCTTTTAAAGCCAAAAAAGCGGAGATAAACCCCCTTGATAATATGCCCCTAGATTTTGCGTGGGGTTGTTAAAAAAAACGACACAACCCCGACCCAAAGTCTGGGCCTCAACATATACATTTTTTAATAAATCCTGTTGCAAAGAAATTGTCAACAAGTAGAAATGTGGAGGTAAATCTGTTCTGCTTAATTAATTGCAAAGACTGCATTTTAAAATAACTTATGGGGTTATGGCACTTGCTGCAGAGACTTTTGTGTGCTCAGTGTATCTCAGGGAATAATAATATTGGGGAGATAACTCTGGAGATTAACACATTTACTGGAGAGATCTGTGTTTTAACCACTCCCATTTTTGAACCAAAGTAGCCCAGAGGGTTAGTTTGTCCCCTGCAAAGCACATTAAGTAACACGCAGATGACAGATTTTTATTTTATGTAGATGGGTGAGTGAATTACTGCTTTTAACACAGATCCTTCTGTGACTTGCAGTTAATAAATTGTAGTCCTTCTAATATATCACAGTGAGCTATGACGGTCATCTGACTCATACACCTTGTAACCCTGTACAGTGTACAGTGATTTACACACATATGATTTATTGTCAATGTATAATGTGTATATGTGCTGTAAAGCGATTCGACACCCTGGATTGGGATGAGTAGTGCTGTAAAAAAAAAGTTGTATTTACATTGTTATTTGTATAAATACTGGGACAGACCAACACAACTGACATTCTTACAGTTCAGGAATATCTCTAATAGTCAGGCACTGAAGCAAAGTCAAAAGCATGCCTTATCAGTACCTGTGAAGTGACAAACGGTGTGCCTTTTTCCCCCTCCATTACATTTAGGATGGAGGCGCCCGATAGCTCCCAGCCAGGATACTCCAACGAAAGGAGGGCTGATGGCCCCTTAAGTTCGGCCTTTGTTAGGGGCCCAGCTGGAATCGGATAAGCCCCCTCCCCACCGGCATGCTGTTGCTCCCTCCCCATCCACCTTCGGCTGACCCAGGACCACCTCGCCTTCAGGAGACAACTCAAGACCTGGCTGTTCGAGCAGTAGCTGACCCCTTCCCCCAAGCGCCTTGAGACCCTTCCGGGTGAGTAGTGCGCTATACAAATGCTATGATTGATTGATTGATTGCTCGGAACCAACGCAGACAATGTGCAGGCGCTGCTGAACGTGTCCCGCTGTCTGAAAACGACACCGGGAGAAGTTTAGCATATTTCTCTGAGGCCCCACCTCTTGGAAGGGGGGACGGCGTCCACCCTGTGAAAAGAGTGGGTGGGCACTTCCACCAGCGTGTGCCCTCGACTTGTGGCCTGAATATGGTCTCCATCCAAAATAACAGATAAGAGCCAGTATATGTAGGGCTAGATTTTCAAGATCAAGGGGTCCAGACGGAATCCATATCTCTGAAATAAAAAGAGAAATATTTCCTTGATCAACTTTTCTATTTAGTCTGTTTCTGCGTTTACAAAACTTTATTGGACATTATGCCATCGAAGTTCAAACTCATTACAATTAGATAAAACATTTCATGCAATAGCAATAATCAAATTTGAAATCAAGATAAAAATAGATATATGCATTAAAACATAATAACATCATTAAAATATAATGATGCTATAAAAACTTTATCAATAAATATACTGGCTTGATTATTTTCACCTTACAAAATGCTGGGCAGTGTATTTCTTATGTTAATTTGCCAAACCCTCCACACAGTCAACAGGTACCGTGAGACCAGAAACACTACGCACTGGCTAGTGTCACTTTTTAACCCCTTCAGCGCGCCGCGAATTTTCGCGCTGTGCTGAAGGTTCTATTGAGCGGGCGGGGCCGTGACGGAGCGGTTCCGTCATAAGCACAGCCCAACTGACGCTCATGACGGAATGGCTCCATCATGAGTACCAAAGGGGTTAAAAGTCTCAAGGCCTCTCTAAGTGCCCTAATTTCAAAGGTACGACCAAGTGGGCGAATGTACAGTCACCTGGTACCTAAATACGCTGGGCAAAGGAACAAAACATGCTCGATTGTTTTATTGGCTTCAGAACAAGGTACACATTGCTCAGCATAGTGCCTCGATGCACCCCCCTACTCTACACCTGGCTGTGAAAGAGGAAAGAGGGAGGGACACATATCTAAACTGATAGTAAAGTTGCTTAGCAGTTACTGGCTCGATTTCATCCAGAAACTGCTCTAACTCATGACTATCTTTCTTTTGGAGGAATATCTTGGTCAGAGATCCCACATTGGACTGACTATTCAACAAACTCAACTCATGTTTCCAATATGCATTCTTAGGGGTCGATTACGATGGCGGACGGAAGGGCGACCGCCGGCCTGGAGTAGGCGGAAAATGCCTTTTTCCAGTCCGCCCGCCGCGGTCACTCCGTCCGCCATATTAGGATGGGAAACACTGTCAGAAGTCCGTACACGGCGGAAGAGCACGCACCGCCGCGGAACCACACCCGACCCCGCGGCAGACGTAAGCAATCCAGAGACACCGCCGTACGGAATGATGTCTCCGACCGTCCTCCAAATCACGATGGCGGAAAACACACATAAAATCGCTACGGAAAAACAACCTGCCTGAACACGGCGGATTCCCCACAGCGAAGATACTACACATTGCAGAGATACCCACCACAAGCAGATCTCCGTCATGGACCCAGCGCTACACGCATTTCCGATACTCTTCGTGCTCCACCACCAGCAAGTCATGGACCATCATAGACGACGACGCAAGTACGCCAACCCACCAATTGCTGTCGGAAGGGGAGTACCTGCCAGGGCTGTGACGTTGGAAGGGGGAGTGTCATGTTTGAGAAACTACATTGACGATCGCACCAACATATCCACAATTCAAGTACACAACCAGGAATGACAACGACAAACCACAAAACATGATTCACTAGCTTTATTTAACATAATAGGTGTATAATCTCAGAGTATTCAAGAGCATGGGCACTGGGTACAACAGAGCAGGTACATCAGAGGCAGCACGTGAGAGGGCAGAATGCAGTATCAGAACAGCAACAGGGCATTGTGGCCAACAGAGCAGGTACATCACTGGCAGCACGTGAGAGGGGATAAGTGCATCAACAGTCCATTGCACAGAACAGTTACATCACTGGGAGCACATGAGAGGGCAGAATGCAGTATCAGAACAGCAACAGGGCATTGTGGCCAACAGAGCATGTACATCACTGGCAGCATGTGAGAGGGCAGAATGCAGTATCAGAACAGCAACAGGGCATTGTGGCCAACAGAACAGTTACATCACTGGCAGCACGTGAGAGGGGCTAAGTGCATCAACAGTCCATTGCACAGAACAGTTACTTTACTGGCAGCACGTGAGAGGGGCTAAGTGCTTCAACAGTCCATTGCACAGAAAAGTTACATCACTGAGAGCACATGAGATTGCAGAATGCAGTATCAGAATACAACAGGGCATTGTGGCCAACAGAACAGTTACATCACTGGCAGCACGTGAGAGGGGATAAGTGCATCAACAGTCCATTGCACAGAACAGTTACATCACTGGCAGCACATGAGAGGGCAGAATGCAGTATCAGAACAGCAACAGGGCATTGTGGCCAAAAGAGCAGGTACATCAGAGGCAGCACGTGAGAGGGAAGAATGCAGTATCAGAACAGCAACAGGGCAGTGTGGCCAACAGAGCAGATACATCACTGGCTACCCAAGTGCGTGGGTCAAGCGACCCGTCCCAAGGACATTAATAATGCTAGGGTGGTTACATTCGTCAATCTACACACAAAGTAAAATGACATGTGAGTGATGGCAACTAAACCTCACACCACAGAATCTGGTGGACTGCTTGAACTACTTGCCTCGGACACACTTCCAGCACCAGAAACTGGAGTGTGAGACACAGCCACAGATCTACTGACTCACACATGAGCCATAGACCCAGACACACTGCCAGCACCAGCAACAGGAGTGTGAGACACAGCCACCGATCTACTGACTGACACATGAGCCATAGACCCAGACACACTGCCAGCACCATCAACAGGAGTGTGAGACACAGCCACAGCTGTAGTGAGTGACACATGAGCCATAGACCCAGACACACTGCCAGCACCAGAAACAGGAGTGTGAGACACAGCCACCGATCTACTGACTGACACATGAGCCATAGACCCAGACACACTGCCAGCACCAGCAACAGGAGTTTGAGACACAGCCACAGCTGTAGTGACTGACACATGAGCCATAGACCCAGACACACCCCCAGCACCAGAAATAGGAGTGTGAGACACAGCCACAGATCTACTGACTGACACATGAGCCATAGACCCAGACACACTGCCAGGACATGTCCCTGTACAGTGACCAACAAATACCATGCGGGCACAACTGACACAGTGCTACTACATGAGGCATGACAGCGAACAATAGACACAGTGCCACTATCTGACACATGAGAGTGAACTGCAGCTGAGCCTCTAGGACCACTGAAATGATGAGCCACAGGGCTGTATGGGCCAGGAGGCAGGGTGGCTCTGGGAGCTGGGGACAGCTGTACTGAAGCGACATTGGGGTGGGCAGGTGTCACTGGTGTGAGTCTCCGTTTCTTTGTTGAATGTAGGGGCACCCCGGACATGACTGGTCTGGTAAGTGGAGTAGCATCATAATACATCAAAGGTGGATCATGTGCTTGTGGTGGTCTGCTCTCTGGGGACGTGCTGGACCCTGGCTGTCGTTTGCTCTGGCCCTGCCTTCTGCCCTCTGCATCATGTGTAATGGGGGATGCAACAACAGTGTACTCCTTCCTCTGCTTCTGCGGGGCGTGGATGGGAGTAGAGGTATGAGGGGACTCCCCCGCTGACACATGTGTTGTATGTTCCATCAACAACATCATCCTCAGTGCAGCCAGGGGTGATGTATGCCTGTCCTTGATGGAGCTCGTGTCCATGGGAGAACCCTTGGCCATGGGATGTGCCTTGGACGTAGGAGGTGTCCTGTCTCTGGAATGTCCCTGATCCCTGGGCGGTGCCCTGTCCCTGGGTGCAGACTTGTCCATTGTAGTGTCCCTCTCCTTTGAGGCGACCTTGCCCTTGTGAGTGTCCCTGCTCTTAGGAGGTGCCCTTTCCTTTGTAGTGTCCTTGTGAGTGTCCCTGCTCTTGGGAGGTGCCCTTTCCTTTGTAGTGTCCTTGTCCTTGGGAGTGTCCCTGCTCTTGGGAGGTGCCCTTTCCTTTGTAGTGTCCTTGTCCTTGGGAGTGTCCCTGCTCTTGGGAGGTGCCCTTTCCTTTGTAGTGTCCTTGTCCTTGGGAGTGTCCCTGCTCTTGGGAGGTGCCCTTTCCTTTGTAGTGTCCTTGTCCTTGGGAGTGTCCCTGGACTTGGGAGGTGCCCTTGCCCTGGGAGTACCTTTTGTGGGGGATGGCTGTGTAGCATGTGAAGCCATTTCCCCAAACACCCCTTGATGATCCTGTGTGTCAACTCCAGTGTAGCTCACGTTGTCTTTGGTGAAAGATATCCCAGTCCTAGGGGATGGTGTCTGTGCCCTCCGTGCCCTGCCTTGCTGCCTGTGGCTGCTTCTAGTGAAATAACCTGAATAAAAGGCCTGGTCTAAAAATTCACTCTCCCCTGAAACATCAAGTGGTGTGGGTGGTGGTACAGAAGTAGCACCCTGTCTATGCGACTGTACAATGGCTGAAGACACAGTGTTTGCCAATGACTGAACTGTTCTGTGGAGACCAGCAACATCGCCATGCATCCCCTCCATGAATGCCACCACCTGCCCCAACTTCCTATCGTGGTCTTGGAATGCATTGATCATGTTGGTCTGCCCTACACACAGCTGTCGCAGCAGATCTACAGCCTCAGCACAAAGTGCACCTTGTGTCACAGGGGCAGGCTCTGCGGTGCCTGCACCGAAGGCAACTCTGCTCCCCCTACCCTGGCGAGCACAAGCAGTAAATGTTGCAGTGGGTGGCAGTGTGGGCCCTGTGTGCTGTGTCCCGACTGAAGGTGTCGATTGCCCACTCCCTGTCTGTGACAACAGTAGTGACTCACCAACACCGTTTGATGATGAGGAAGATGGTGTTTCCACTTGTGAGTCCTCTGGTACGGTTCAGTCCCCCTCTCCGTGGCTGCCCTCTTCAGTGTCAGTCTGCGTGTGTGTGATATCGGATCCGGATGCATTGCCACCACTCATCTCCGTAGATTGTGGGTCCGTGCCCTCTACCAAAGCTGAAAGTGAGAGAAAAGAGTTTTACCTAGGTGACCCACTCACGTATTGAATGTTACAAAAGCACAACTTTCCTTACAGTCGAATAACATGTATCACCCATCCTGCACACGACCCACCCCTACCAGACATCCTCATAGCAAATAACCGTTGTTGGCTGTGAAACATGTACATAATACAAACAGGGCAACTGCATGCAGTCCAGCAGACATGTCATGCCATAGGACCACAGACCTCAAGGGCATGTCCTGGAACCCTCAAATACAAAGCAAGTGGTATGACTACCTGGTGGACATGGAGGCTACCGCTCACTCCGCTAATGGCACCTACATGCAATTTCAGCCAAACAAACGCACCACTGATGTCACTACTGTGTATGAGCAACAATACATGCATGCACTCACAAGTCCCACACACATACAGTGTGCTTACCGCTAGTTTGCTTTTGATCCCCTCCCAGCCGGGCGGACAGGTCAGGATGCGTCACAGCAATGATACGGTGCATTTGAGGGGTCATGGTGCGTCAGGCCAGACGGGTTGATCTTGGAATCATCCCCAGTGTCATCTCGGCAACATTCTTGCTCAGCCTGGATATGTCGTCCCAGCGCTTGTGGCTGTGTGTGTGTCGTCTCTTGCACACCCGTCCTGCCCGTACATCACGTGCTATTGTCCTCCACACGGCCTTGCGAAGGTGCAGCTTGACCTACCATGATGGGAGACAAGAGGGAAACGTCAGTGGACCGTTTGACATTCACAAACATCGCAAAAACATGTATCTACATGCAGCCATGCTCAGTACAACACATGTGAAGGCCCCTTAGCACACCGCCAAGCTTGCAGTGACCACCTCATGCCCACCAACATGTTCCCCACTGCACTTACCACCTGTCCGGGGGCACCGTATAGCCGGTCATAGTGGCTGAGCACACCGTCCACAAGGACGTCCAGCTCCGCTGCGGTGAAGGGACGAGACCGGGTCTCTCGCATCCCCTGCATGTTAACGTACATGAACGTGGCAGTACCGAAGCAGTTGTTGGCTATCTCAGCAGCAGCAGGTCGAGGTGATGGTCGCAGGCAGCAGTTGTTGGCTATCTCAGCAGCAGCAGGTCGAGGTGATGGTCGCAGGCAGCAGTTGTTGGCTATCTCAGCAGCAGCAGGTCGAGGTGATGGTCCCAGGCAGCAGTTGTTGGCTATCTCAGCAGCAGCAGGTCGAGGTGATGGTGCCAGGCAGCAGTGGCTGAAAGTGGTGAATGTGTGCTGCCAAAATTCACACATATATAGGGCCGAGAGCTCATATCAGTGGCACACGTCTGCACCTATTCGTTTTCCCGGGATGCCTCATTCAAAATGAGCCAATGAGTGGCCCTGGTGTGGCGGTGCACGGCTTCCGCTATATTTGAATGCGCATACGTGCCCCGCGTAACCTATTTCTATTGCCTACATGTGCACGGACCATCACGGTCACAGATCTGCAACCGCATGTGCGCGCTTCCGCCACTGTGCATCATTTGAACAATTTCAAAGCCTGGCGTCGCCATGGCAGTGCACGCATTACGCGTGGGCGGTGCAGGCTAACACATACTTATTAATATGCAATTCAAAATGTCAGTTGATGCCCCCCCTTACAGTCACATTGCAGCACCCACCACAAACCGCCGGTCCATGCCAGTCACCCACCGCCGGTCCATGCCGGTCACCCACCGCCGGTCCATGCCAGTCACCCACTGCCGGTCCATGCCGGTCACCCACCACCGGTCCAGGCCAGTCACCCACGCCGGTCTAGGCCAGTCACCCACCGCCGGGTGGTGGCCGGTCACCCACCGCCAGTCCATGCCGGTCACCCACCGCCGGTCCATGCCGGTCACCCACCGCCGGTCCATGCCGGTCACCCACTGCTGGTCCATGCCGGTCACCCACCGCCGGTCCAGGCCAGTCACCCACGCGGGGTGGTAGCCGGTCACCAACCGCCGGGTGGTGGCCGGTCACACACCGCCAGGTGGTGGCCGGTCACACACCGCCGGGTGGTGGCCGGTCACACACCGCCGGGTGGTGACCGGCCACCACCCGGTGGTGGGTGACCGGCCACCACCCGGCGGTGGGTGACTGGCCACCATCCAGCGGTGGGTGACCGGCCACCACCCGGCGGTGGGTGACTGGCCTGGACCGGCGGTGGGTGACTGGCATGGACCGGCAGTGGGTGACCGGCATGGACCGGCGGTGGGTGACCGGCCACCACCCGGCGGTGGGTGACTGGCCTGGACCGGCAGTGGGTGACCGGCATGGACCGGCGGTGGGTGACTGGCATGGACCGGCAGTGTGTGGTGGGTGCTGCAATGTGACTGTAAGGGGGGTATGAACTGCCATTTTGTATTGCATATTCTGAAGTATGTGTTGGCCTGCACCGCCCACGCGGAATGTGTGCACCGCCATAGCGATGCAACTGACTGTTCATTCTCAAATGATGCACCGTCGCGGTAGTCCACACATGCGTTATGAGGGGTGTGGCCGTGATGGTACTTGTCCATACAGCATATGTCATGCACAATATCATGAACTACGATCATCTTCTGTGTAGGTGGAAGGCGTCCACATATGGCATATGTACACACACTGCATGTCTCCGCACACATGTAATGTTGACAGTTGTACATGTGTGTTAGGACATGTACAGAATGCTGCAACTATCATGGTGTCAAGTCAATGGCCCGTGGCCACGTGTGTATTTCATAACCACTTTTTGTCATGTGTAGTCATACTATTGACCTTGCCAGTGGATAACTATGGCTATTGATGTGCACCCAAGTTAGAGCCCATGTGCATGGCGACGTGTTGATGTCTTGGTTTTGCGTACACACGTTTAAATTCATACACATCTACAAAGTACTTCAAGGGTGTCTAACTACATTCAGGAGCTGTTGTGAGTGTGTGGTTTGTGTGTGCAAGTAACAATGATGGGGGTATACAGGCATTCTGTGTATGCGTATGTGTGTTGCCTGTTGTGTGCCCATGCATGTCATGTGAGGATGCCCAGCATTGTAGGTGGGGTCATTGGTGCATGAAGACAAGGAGGGTGTGTTCCATGGAGTGGTGTGGCTCATTGGTTAGAGGCGGCAGACCCGGAAGCAGAGAATGGCCCGGGACCAGGGTTCAATTCCCGACGCGGCAGGGTCGTGGACCAGGGTCAGCGGACTTAACAATTCTCGCCTTGGTGCCTACTCTAACCAGGTATCACACTCGGCAACTCTGGGCATTAAGGTTGCCTCATCTCTACAACGGCCCCCCACAGACGCCGGGGACGCCTGGTTTCACCTTGGAGATACCCAGAAGGGACCATCTCACAGGGAAAGCCAGGACGGGTTCCCCAGCGGTCTCCAGCGCCGGGACGCTTACGGGCAGCTGTGCGCTTTACAAGTCCAACACATTTACATTTCCATGTTCGTATTGTGTGTGCACGTGCATGTGTGTCTGTGGTGATGCTTGTCCACATTTGGGTCCTCAGTCATGTGTTGTTGTCACTTCTTTAGACATGTGTGCACGTTACATTGGACATGTTGCACACATGATGTTGTGTGTGGCAGAACATTTGTTTGTTATTTATCTGTATAGCATTAATTATTGGCCACATAACACATATGAGCATTGTCGGCAACATGTCTTATTTGTATTGTGTTTGTCAACATGTGATAGTGTGGTACAGCTATGCGTTGTTGGTCAATTGACATCTTCTCCCATCTACTCCCACACAGGAGGGCTCCAAATGTGCATCGACCATACACTGTGCTGGAGGACATGGTTGACGAGGAGGTGATCCGCAAATTCCGGCTTGATCGACGTAGATTGCTGGAGCTTGTAGCCCAATTGTCACCTCATCTGCAGCCACGCAGAACATATCCTGGAGCTATTACAGCCACAGCAAAGGTGATGGCGGCACTTCACTTCTTTGCAACTGGCACCTTCCAGTACACAGTTGGACATGCCGGGGGGGATGTCACAATCCATGTTCAGCATGGTACTGCGGGATGTTCTGAATGCCATGATGCTTTACAAGGATGAGTACATCCATTTTCCACGTCCGGCAGAGTTGGCAGCAGTCAAAGGGGACTTCTATGCCCTGGCACAGATACCACACGTAGTGGGTTCCATTGATGGCACACATATCGCTCTCATTCCACCCCAGGCACGTGAGCCTGTATATGGCAATCAAAAGCACTACCATTCGATGAACGTGCAGGTGGTGTGCCTGTCTGACAACATCATCTCCCATTGTGTGCCAGATTTCCAGGCTCCGCACATGACTCACACATCCTGCGGAGCAGCATTGTCCCCCAACTCTTGGCTAATCTGCGTCCAGAACGTGCGTGGCTTGTAGGTGAGTATGGTATGAGGACAGTTGTGTTGTATGTGTGGCATGGTGTACCCACCAATCCAGGTAATGATATTAGTGCCTGTCATCCCCCCACATAGGCGACTCTGCGTACCCAAACCGACCGTGGCTGCTGAGTCCCATACGTAATCCAACTACACCTGGTGAAATGCGTTGATGCTCATGGGAGGACACGTCGAGTGGTGGAACGTACTTTTGGACTGCTGAAGTCTAGGTTTCGCTGCCTGGATAGGACCGGAGGGGCAGTACCATACTCACCAGGCAAAGTATGCAGAATCGTGATTGCCTGCTGCATGCTCCACAACCTGGCCTTGCGCAATAACATTGAACTGATCATGGACGCTGAAGACCAACAGGTTGCTCGGCCTCCCATCCCACCCATGTCGACTGATGAGGATAGTGGTGAGGAAGAAGGTGTGGACCAGAGGCGTCAGCTCATTGATCGCTATTTTCCTTGAATGTGAGTAACTACCTCTTGAGCAGCCAGACAATGCGTGATGTATGTTTGCTGGTGGAGTGTGGATGTGGTGTGTCTATGATGCCTGTTCTGGTATGTTCTATTTGCACATGTGTGTGGTAGAGGGTGTACATGCAATGCTCCCTGATGTGTGTCCTGTGATCCACTTAATTTGTGATGAGTGTGGTTTGTGGGATGTTGCAGTACAGTGTGTTGTGATGGGTGTGAATCACTTTCTTGACCTGTGTTTGTTGTTCTCTCATTATCCCTAGGTCACTCCCACAGAGGCATGATTCTCAGCAACATAGATCCCTGTACCTGGTAACGTTACATTCTAGGACAATCATGTGATTAAAACATGGAGGCCACACATCATTGAGTGTTTAAGTGATGTTTATTAACAGGTTGTGGATTGATGTTGGTGCATATTTACAAAGAAGTGTTGGGGGGAGTGAGAGTTGAAGGTCATGGCAGATGAAAACACCGTGGGGACACCACATTGTGTGATGTCCAGCTAGTCCAACAGACGTGTGCCAATTCTTTGCACTGTGGGGCAGGATAGTTGGCAGGGTGAATGGCAGGCTAAAGCAAGGGTGAAGTCATTGGCAGCCCCTCTTAGAGCGGGTAGATGGGGCATTACCACTGCTCTCACCGGGATCCAGCCTCGGACGGCCCCTCCGTCTTGGAGCCGGAGCGGAGACAGCTGTGGGGGCAGGTTGGTCAGGGGCCACCTCCCTGTCCATGGGCTCAGGTGTGGGTGGCGGTGGTTTTTGGTGACCGGTCCCGCTGGGCACTTGGATGAGGGGGTGGTGGTGTGGCGTGGGATAGCCAGTCCCTCCACAGAGCAGTTTGCTGGTCCATGAGGTCCACAATTTGGCCTATGCGGGTATCAATGGACCGCAACAGATGACTGCTCTCTTGTGAGTCTTGGTGGGCCCGATCAGACTGTGCCTGCGACCGCTCATAGGAGGCATTGACTCTGGCGATTGCTTCCAGAATTTCGGCGCCAGGATGGGGAAGCTACTTTGTGATTAACAAACAGTTTTTTGCTAATCAAATCCCTTGCAGGCTCCTTTTACCGTCTACATTGTTGCCCAAGCCTACAAGGGTAAATTAGGTCCCCAAACTATTGACTGTATGGGGTGTTGGGGGCACCAACAATGATTGTCGCACTGGGCGCCACCAGTGCTAAAGCCAGCCCTGACCACCACAGCACCATCGTCTCTCCATGGGGACCAGGAGCCGTGGGGACAACATGTGCTGGTCGAGGCGGGCTAAGTCCAGCACCAGCCTTTCTGAGAATTCAGGCTCACCATCGTCAGTGTCCTCTGGCTCTGGCTGCCTCTTTTTCCTATGCGAGAAGGGCATTGGTCAGGTTCGTGAAAGAGAAAGTCCACTGACAGGTTTGCCCGCTATTTTGTTTGTTTCACATTGCTGTTCAAGCAGTGTAATTCCAAAATCTTGTTTCTGGAGCATCTATTGGCAGATAGTCCTTTTGGACTCAGTTGGAAAGGTCTTTAATAGAAGTATCCTCCTGGTCCATTTCACTATGTTCCAACTGATTTCAGAAAAATATGTTAAAAAATATGTTAGAACTTGCAGTCACCCAGCATATACAGCTTTTATAGATTTTCCCACTGTATTTGATCATCTCATTAGACCTATGCTTTAGAAAAAACTGTATAGGTTATGTACAGGACTGGGTGGAACTTGCGGAGTTTCCCTTCTCAGAGTTACATGAACACTCCACGACATTCCATGGAGTTCCGTGCACAGGTGGAATTAGTCAAGTCGTGCTGCTCGCACTGATTTTTAGCACCGGGATCTTGTTCCCTGCTGTAAAGTTAGCGTGAACTTCACCATGCGGTGCACCAGAGGGTGCTGTTTCTTGAGCTGATCTTGCTTCCATTTGAGTAGAATTTCTACTCAAGCGGCATCTTTCTAACTGCAAAGAGTCGGGACTGCCCAGTTTGGGGAAATATCACCGGGTGTCCTCCTAATGACCAAAAATCATACTAGGGGACGCCAAATTTTGCTCGTGTTTGCCAACTTACTGTTGGTGAGCTGCACGTGAGAAAAAAATCTGCCACATGGTGAGTGGCAGAATTTCGCCAGAACTCCGCGTTACATGGGTAATGCAGAGTGGGCAAAACTCTGTCAACTCTGCCGGCAAACAGTAATTTAGCGCCCAACCGGTTTTTATGTATCCCTCACTCCTTACTCCAGTTAATCATTATGTTACATACGTGAATCAGGTGTCATGTTCTATTAGGGTAAAAACAAGGCCTTTTATCGATCGTTCCCTTAGAAAACGGTCTAAAAGACGTCTGTTTATCGGCCCTTTATTGTTCTCCTTGCACCTTTATGCTTTGCCCTGTGCGCTAGCGTATGCAAAAGTCCGGTCTGGACTGTTCCCATGAGGCACAGGGTGAAGACTGATTTGCATATGGCTGGGTCCAAACTGGGGTGGCATGGTGAGCAAAAGAACGATGGATTTAACCCAGAACTCTTGACTGGGGGTGAATGTTTGAATCATTCATCATTCCGTCCATCAATTGTTGCAGTTACACTCTGCGCTATCGAGCCAAGAGGGAGCTCCCCCGATACTAGGGAATCAAACAATCTCTTGTCTGTTGTATGCGGATGACATTGTAATTTTAGATTTAACAGTAAAGGGTCTATAAACATGATTGACTGCTTTCTGCAAGATGCTGAAGGCCATTATTTAAAGATTTACACAACAATAAAGCAAAATATTAACCTTTAAGGGAAAAGATTGCAGAAGGAAATAAAGTTCAAATGGTTTTAGGGTGGAGAGAAGTTGGAGGCAGTAAAAACTACCCTCCTATGAGTAAAAGCTTCTCTAACAATCGGAATAAGAAAGAGCACAATCAGCACTTATGTAGTAAAGCAGCGTCCCACGCTAATGGAGTGAGAATGTTTTAGTGCCCCTACTCTATAGTATGCAATTGAAACCACTGATGTGCTGAAACTGTCCTTTATGAATGTCATTGAGGAGCAAATGTTAATAAAATTATTTCATTTGACTTCTCTTGCTGCTATCAGGCAAGAGCTTGGACTGAATAGCATTTTTGTGCTGGACATAGCACCATAGAGAACTCTTTACAGTAGCTACTGTATTTATACATTTTGAATACAAGAGATTTGATATTATCTGATTCTTTTATAGAAATCTCTTTTACGCTCTGAATGTATTTAAGACTGAGCAAACTGTCTTTGAAGGTATGTCAACGTTGCAATTGAAATATCTGCTAAAACAGCCCTCTTGTAAAATCAGTGTTGGGTTATATGCAGATTTCTGCTAAAAAAAGTGGGCAAATATAAATCAATTTTATCTTCCTGTATTGTGAACAAACCTCAGTGGAATGTACTATGGAACCTAGATCATGGAATTCATTGTTTGTTCCTTTTTATAAGTAGAGTATTTTTTTAATCCTGAAGAATGTAACAGTTGTGTATTTACACCATTTAACTTTTGTATGTTCCAGAGAGCTCGTTATGTGTTGTTTATATCTTAAGCCTCTTTGCATAAAATTTGGGGCCATATGTACGAAAACATTTCTGCCTAGACACTAAGGGGCTAATTCTGGTGAGGGTTGGTAATGCTTCCCGACTGAATCGGGTTGGAAATGGTTTCCAACCCACTCTGATCGGGACAGTCCGACCGACGGAGCACAATGCATCAAGATGCTTCCCGATAACATTTGGTTGGACTTATGTTCCTAACCGTATCATAATTGGACCCTGGGTCGTTCCCGATCCGATTTGGAAGGAGCAAATGCCATTAGGAGGCCTTCCTAACCACATCAGAATCAGGCCCTAGGTGGGAATGCTTTCCTAACCGCATCAGAATCAGGCCCAGAATGGGTAAAACCCTTTGATACATCTGCCCCTTAATGTTTGCTCTGTTGAAAAAGCATGCCGACGTTTATCATCTCCAAAAAAACAAATGACGTGTATGAAAATGTTTTACATTTTTTTAGGGGTTTTATATCTATGTAAATATAGAATCACTTGTAAGATATGTCTGCGGACTTCTTTGGAGATTCAAATATTAATAATAATACATTGTACCGCATTGATTTATTAGTGTGTGTCTTTCACCAAAAACCTAATGCTTATTAAGCAAATGTCACACAAAAATATAAGCATTTTCAAACAAAGGTAATTACCTCCACGTCGCTCATCCTTGACATATTCACAGGAATGCTAATACAAACGCCACCCACCCTCATCTGTGCTGGGTGATATTAAAGTATGTATTTCCCTTAGCATGTCCTGTTTTGTTTCCTGTCCTGTGGGCTTGGATGAGAACAAGGAGTGTTGAGGTGGGAGCCGGGACCTACCCCCCAACTTGTGGCAGAGTGCTAGGCCTGTCTGCTATGTGGTGGTCTTCCCCCTGACTTCTTGCCTTCCTCCTCAATTTATCTTACTGTGTGTTTGCTGGCCATAGGACTCTGAGCACTTTACCACTTCTAACCAGTGCTCAAGTGCAGGTGCTCTCTCTTCTAAACATGGTAATTTTGGCACATACTCAATTGGCATATCTAATTTACTAATAAGCCCCTAGTAAAGTGGTACTATAAGTGTCAAGGGCATTAATTAAATGCTATTAGTGGGACTGCAGAACTGATTGTGCCATCCACTTAAGTAGAACAAGGGGTGGTGATGGACAGAGTCTCTGAATTAAGCAGAGTACTCTCACCCAGTCAAGAGATCAGGGTTAGATCCAACACCGTTTTTTAGCTCATTGCACCATCCCAGTTTCAGAACCTGGCTGTATGCAAATTAGTCTGTCCCTGGCCCAGTGCATCATGGGAACAGGGCAGACCAGACTACAAAAGCCAATTCTTACACTGGGAAGGAAACAAGCTTCCGGGGACCGGTTTATGCCATTTCAGGCGTCTTCGGCCCGGCTTGCTTGAATCCTGATGGTGCAATGAGCAAGGGACTCACATCTGAGTATACCCTTCCACGCTTAGGGTGGACAAAATTATTTACAACAAGGGGTGGTGATGGACAGAGTCTCTGAATTAAGCAGAGTACTCTCACCCAGTCAAGAGATCAGGGTTAGATCCAACACCGTTTTTTAGCTCATTGCACCATCCCAGTTTCAGAACCTGGCTGTATGCAAATTGGTCTGTCCCTGGCCCAGTGCATCATGGGAACAGGGCAGACCAGACTACAAAAGCCAATTCTTGCACTGGGAAGGAAACAAGCTTCCGGGGACCGGTTTCTGCCATTTCAGGCGTCTTCGGCCCGGCTTGCTTGAATCCTGATGGTGCAATGAGCAAGGGACTCACATCTGAGTATACCCTTCCACGCTTAGGGTGGACAAAATTATTTACAACAAGGGGTGGTGATGGACAGAGTCTCTGAATTAAGCAGAGTACTCTCACCCAGTCAAGAGATCAGGGTTAGATCCAACACCGTTTTTTAGCTCATTGCACCATCCCAGTTTCAGAACCTGGCTGTATGCAAATTAGTCTGTCCCTGGCCCAGTGCATCATGGGAACAGGGCAGACCAGACTACAAAAGCCAATTCTTACACTGGGAAGGAAACAAGCTTCCGGGGACCGGTTTCTGCCATTTCAGGCGTCTTCGGCCTGGCTTGCTTGAATCCTGATGGTGCAAAGAGCAAGGGACTCACATCTGAGTATACCCTTCCACGCTTAGGGTGGACAAAATTATTTACAACAAGGGGTGGTGATGGACAGAGTCTCTGAATTAAGCAGAGTACTCTCACCCAGTCAAGAGATCAGGGTTAGATCCAACACCGTTTTTTAGGGGTGGTGAAGCTTGTTTCCTTCCCAGTGTAATAATTGGCTTTTGTAGTCTGGTCTGCCCTGTTCCCATGATGCACTGGGCCAGGGACAGATTAATTTGCATACAGCCAGGTTCTGAAACTGGGATGGTGCAATGAGCTAAAAAACGGTGTTGGATCTAGCCCTGATCTCTTGACTGGGTGAGAGTATTCTGCTTAATTCAGAGACTCTGTCCCTCACCACCCCTTGTTGTAAATATTTTTGTCCACCCTAAGCGTGGAAGGGTATACTCAGACATGAGTCCCTTGCTCATTGCACCATCAGGATTCAAGCAAGCCGGGCCGAAGACGGCTGTAATGCCAGAAACCGGTCCCCGGAAGCTTGTTTCCTTCCCAGTGTAAGAATTGGCTTTTGTAGTCTGGTCTGCCCTGTTCCCATGATGCACTGGGCCAGGGACAGACTAATTTGCATACAGCCAGGTTCTGAAACTGGGATGGTGCAATGAGCTAAAAAACGGTGTTGGATCTAGCCCTGATCTCTTGACTGGGTGAGAGTATTCTGCTTAATTCAGAGACTCTGTCCCTCACCACCCCTTGTTGTAAATATCCACTTAAGTAGGCCATTAGATTGCAGAGTATATGTGTGCAGTCTAAACTGCTATTTCGACCTCGCAAAGTAAACCTTTTTGCCACGTCCAAACCTTCCTTTCAAATATTCTAATCAATATAAGTCACACCTTGGGTAGACCCTGGACAGCCCAGAGGCCAGGGTGCATTGTACTTAAAAAATTTGACACGTACGTTTAAGTTTTACATTTCGTGGTAGTGAAAAACTCTTCCATTCATTCTTCACTACTGCAAGGCCTACCTCTCCCATAGGGTAACATTGGAGATTAACTTATTACATTTTATAAGTGTCATTTCCAAATGGGAAGAGATAATGTATTCAACTTTGGTGTCTCCGGCTTCCTAATTTAAAATTCTAATTTATGGTGATGTTAGATTATAAATTACTCTTCTGAAAAGAAAGGCCACTTTAAAATGTTATTAAACCTATCAAGGGTTCGGCCCTTAATAGGTAAGGCTTGGCCATGTATACTCTACATTAATCACAAAAACAAATGTCAATACTGAAAATCATTTGATCAACCATTCATCTTAAAGATCACACACTCAAATTACTATGATGCTTTGAATTTATTCAGGCAATATTTTTTAATTTTCAAATTATTTTGTAAAACATTATTTTAATCAATACTCATCGATTTTTACAAATGTCATCAGAATCAGTAACCTTACTGTACACAGTGACAAACTGACTTACAAAACATACAACAATGAACAAATCACATTAACAAGGAACACCACAAAAATGACAACAAAATACAAATCCAAATCCAATCTTTACTTTTCTCTTTGGTTCTGTACAGATAAGGATTATTCGATACAGAAGTTATATATATCAACCTTCTCGTGTACCATCCAAAGAATATTTTACATATTTCTTACAAGGTCATACCACCAAACAGTGACCCTACTAAGCTCCAAAAAGATTTGTTTATAATAATTATGAGTCTCTATAATTTAATTACACAAGAGCAACAGTCGTATAACTTGAACAAAACACTTGTTTGACTAAAGAAAAACTGTTGACGCATTTCAAACCCATCCAAGTGTGTTTAAGGGCTCTCCTCAAGATTCAGAACAAAAAGAGCTGAAATATAACAAAATCACACTCAAACATGCTATTCACAACATTCATTCAACCTACTCACATTCACACCACACCCACAAAACCTCTTTTTCATCTCCAAAGGTAGTCACTTCAATTTCTGTGTAACCTCTCCTTTGCCAAAATCTAGGAACACAATCAACAAAAAAGGCCCATCTAGTTACAATGCACCACCACAAAGGTCACCATTCTGGATCCGCAACTTGTCAAATACAAGTAACTTACATCAACCACGAAGCCTATGTGTAGCCATCTTTCTTTCTTTTGTCGTTTCGAAATTAAATTATCCTGAAACAAAACTGAAGAAAACATCACTTAATTTCAATCCATAATTTTTTTTTCCAATTTTATGAATATGTGTCTAGTCCATTACCAGAACCAGTGTCCCCAACACCTCATTGTCATTGTCACTTCAACAAGCAAACTCCTGACACAATGCAACTTCATACTGCCCATAAGTTGCCGAGAATTGTTATCTGAGGTTCGCATCTAGGCTTATCCGCGTCTACAGACTGCCCGAGGTATACGGCACAACATACTAAAGGTAAAACCAACTTAAAAGCTTGTCCTCATGGTAGGCTTTGACGGTGGGTTTTAGAGAACCTATTACTTCAAGATCTCTGGTTCACAAATTGAAATCATGACCTAACTCTTCTGCAGTCAAACTTTCCGTCAACGGCAAATCGTCACATTTCAGTGCCGGGACACTCCAGGGAGTAGCCGTGCGCTTTATAAATATGCGCTAACATAACATAACATAACATAACCTCCGTCTCGATCTGGCTTCAAAAGATGAGCACAAAGACTCGCCGGGTTTGAATGAAAATACGGCTTGAGTTTGTAATTGTGAATGCGGAATTGAAACTAATGTCACGCTCTTTAACAGTTTGCTTCCAGATTGCGCCTCAATCTCTGAAAAGACACACACAAGTCCAAGATCTATTTAAAGTGCAATATGCTGACAATTTATAAAACACTCAGCATATTTACCTAGCGATTGTGCTAAAAACGAATTTTGATTCTGGGATACTGAATTTTTAAAGAATGGGGGTTTCTGGGATTTGAAGTCCACTAATGGAGTTGACTCAAAAGACATAGTGGGATTCGCTCGAAATGTCCTTTTGCAGATAGTTTATTTTAAATTGGGAAGAGAATCAATTCATAAGAATTACATATGCTTCCATACAGGCGTAATAATATGTACTGAAATGAGGAACAAACACTCCTGTGTTGTCCTAGCAACAGCCTTAGTTCACAACTTTTGCAATTCCGTCAATTCGTTCAGATCATCAAATCCAGTATTAAACTTCACTCTTTTCCTTTCAACATCTCCACCACAAATTTCTTGCTCCACTGGTGATATTATAATCCATTGTAAGTCATTTTCTAAGTGTTTTTCATTGATCCAGTGATTGACCAATGGAGCAGTCAGTGCTTTTTAGCGAATTCTGGGCTTATGTTGAGTGATTCGTTGGCGCACTTCTTGGTTAGTCTAGTTTGGCCTCAACTCCTCTCCAAGGATGTTTACAGAAGTTGTAGCCTCCCTCATCTGTATCTCATGGGAATTTCTTTGTTTCCCTATTGAACAGCTGGCTGCTGCAGGCTCCATCTCTTCAGCTGTTTCTATCTCAATTTGCCGGATTGTCATCTCCTTTCATAAGAGCGAGGTTCAACGTGCTACAAATCAAACTCTTCCTTCTGGAGAAAAGACTCTCAGATCAAGAGTGACTTACTATCTCTCTTATCCCAGCCAGTAAGGAAGCTACAGTCTCCAAATGGATGGAGCTTCATGGTCATATGGCTGCATCAGAATTTACAGTACAATGGACAAGGTTGCACTTGAGGCCCTTGTTGTGGCATCTACACAGGTATGAAGCCCCTCAGGGCCAACAACTTGGAGAAGGTTATGGTTACTCGGAAATCAGATCAGACCTGCAATCGAGGGACAGTTTTTGCAAAGGAATACCATTACATACAGATCCTACCCAGGTGCCGACCGCAGACGCTGGCATCTTGGGATGGGGTGCGATGCTGGGGACATGTCTGTACAAGCTAAGTGGACATGAGCAGAGACAATGAGCTCCTCAAACTAAAGATAGTTAATGGCTGTTTCAGACCCCTTGTGCACTTCAAGAATCATCTACTTCATTGCAATGAGTTAAAAAGGACCGCGAACATGGTTTCAGTGACCTATATAAATCACTAAAGCAGTTCTGTTTCCCAGATCCTCAACCAGGTAGCATTCTATCTGGCGTTGTGGGCAGACAAACACCTGGTATCAATTACAGCATTCCATATCAAGGGTCTGGACAACATGCAGATTGACAAGTTGAGCAGGATCTTTCACTCCTCTCATAATTTGATTTTAACCATGATGTTTTGACGGATTTGCAGGCGGTTCGCAGCTCCATATGTGGACCTGTTGGCATCCAGGTGAAATGCTCTGCTTCCAGAATGTTGTTCCTGGTTTCCAGTGAAGGGAGAATGGGGTGCGAATACTCTCTCAATAAAGTGGTCTTATAAGTTGTCATTTGCTTTCCCTCCATTTCTGTTGATCTAATGTTTATTGGCAAAAATCCAAAAAGAAAAGTCATATTTAAAGTGGTCTTTCTCTTTTTTTCCCAGGAGGACCTTGTTCTTTCTTCTCAAGGAAATGGTCCTTCAACCTCTATCGGTCCTTCCTCAAGTTCCATCTCCCCTGAAGAATGCCAATCCTTTTCCCTTTCATCTCACGGTCTGGAGGCTGCAAGGTGACATCTTAGGAAGTGGGGCTTATATCCCAAGTTACTGAGATGGTTCAAGGATCTAGATAGTCCTACTCTAAAAATTGGAGCACTTTTTATTCTTGGTGTGTTCCATGCTATCTCTCTTTGGTGTCTTCCTCTTTTTCTTATATCCTTCAATTTCTTCTGGATGGGCTTACCAAGGAGTTGTCTATTTCTACTTTGAAAGTGCAGTTGTATTCTATCAAGGCCTTTTGAGAGAATGTTAGCATCAGAAGCAGAGTCCTTGGTGGTGAGAACGTTTAAAAGCTTTTCTATCTCTCGGCCTCCTGTTCATAATTCTGTTCTCTCTTGGGATCACCCTCTGGTTTTAAGGGTGCTCAAGTGTGCTCCTTTTGAACTATTGGATTTTGTGGATCTTAAGTTTCTTTTTTTCAATGACTCCTTTTTAGTGGCAGTTTCTTTGCTACACAGGTTGGGAAAGTTATCTTGCTGGGTTATTCTCCGTTTCTTGTGATTTTTGGAAGATGCTGTGGTGTTAAATTTGGATCCTTCATTTCTGCCTAAAGTGAACTTGAGATTTCTCACCTCTCAAGCGTTGATTCTTCCAGTTTCAACCCTTCTCCCACCTCTGAGGATAAACAGTTGTTAAGTCTGTTAGATCTTATTGAGCTCTGTTTATTTATCTCAACAGATCCCATGACTTCAGGAAGACAATTTTTTTATTTGTTAACTTTAGGCCTTCTGGGAGAGGCAAAACAGCTTATAAAGATGCACTCAATCAGGAGTTTCCTGCACTGCACTGAGCAGGAGAATTACAGAAATTATTCTGTTGGCCTAATCTTTGGCAGATGAGTCTGTATCAGGCAATATCTTGGGACATTCGACTTGTGGTGTTGTTGCTTTTTGGCGTTCCTCTAGATGAGATTTGAAGTATTGCAGGGAGCAAAACCTTAGAGTGTTATTGTAGACTGGTTTGCTTATTGTTCAATTACATTTTGGCTGGGAATCCCCATGAGAGCATAAAGCTGTGGTTATTTGTCTTTGTTGTGGTCAAGGACCTTGTTTGATTTATTTATTTATTTAGAAGTTTTACATAGCGCTGGCTGGGCCCAAAGGTATCAGAGCGCTTTACAAGGGTAGGACAGAGGTCATATTACGGAACAATAAATAAACAGTAAAACCAAACAACATGTTAAAAAATTAGGAACTGCTTAAGTCAACAAACATTACAGAACCCCAAAAGAGAGAGCGAGGGCAATATACATCAGTGATATCAAGATGCGGGAGATGATGTTTAGAGTGGTGGCGTGAAAAAGGGGGGAAAGGCAGGCGAACAGCTGGGGGTGAGAGGATTGGACGGTCAAAAGGGAGGGGAGAGGCAAAAGGGAATACTTAGGAGGGAAGGGACAGGAGAGAAAGAGAACTGAGAGAGATAGAGGAGGAGGGAGGAGGGTAGGAGGGGAATCAGTCTCAGTATTGCTCTGCAGTAGCAGCCCGCCCCCTTCCAAAGTGGGAGGGCGGGCCGGGCCAGAGGAGGAAGGGGGAATGGTTTTGGGTGGGGAGTGTTTGGGGGGCAACAAAATAAAAACAAAAATAAACTTACCTTGCGGCCGCTGTTTCTCCCGCGTATCGCCTCGTCCTTCATCTGGTCCTGGGCACAGGCTCCCAGCCTGCCCAGCGGCCAATCCTGAAGCTGCTCTTGCAGGAGAGCAGCTTCAGGATTGGCAGGAGTGCCGGTAACTTGCGCTCCCCGGCAGACTGAGTGCCTGCTCTCTTCAGCCCCAGCAACGCAGCTGGGACTGGAGAGAGCTTCACTGCCCAGGAGGTGTTTGGTCGGCCTCAGACGGCCGGGCAAACACCTCATGCGTAGTGAAGGGAGTAACCACCACTCCCCCACCAGCAGTCATTCCCTGGACCTGCCCCCAAGACTCGTTAGAGACCTGGGGCGGGTCCACAGGATAAAAATAAAATGAAAATAAAACAGGTTTAAAACCTGTTTTCTTATAGTTTTATTTTCTGCTGGTGGTAGGGTGGGGCAGCGCTCCTGTGCCCAAATGGAGGAGCGGCCCCTGTTGCTTTGATATATCTTCAAGGTTAATGACTGGATCAAGGATGAGGGACGTGGAGGAAATGTCCCAATACTTATTGGTAATCTTCATTACTCCTAGTCCTACTCGTCCTCGACCCATTTGTTTCATCCCACACACCATCCCTCCCTGATTCCAGGCCTTCGACAGAATATTGGTATTTCAGGACGTGCTGAGGGAATGCTATACTTTAAAACCACCCAGCCAAGGATGGGGAGGAAGGTAATATCAGCAATCCTGTTTTCTTTCCCGTCCTTCGATTCATTGCAAGTTGGTGAGTGAGCCGAGGACAAGTAGGACTTGGAGTAATGGAGATTACTGGTAAGCAATTGGAGCATTACTTTGAGCGTCTCAATCCATCCTAAAAAAGAAAAAAAGCTGCATTACAGGCGCTGATGACCTCACAGCCAGCTGGAGGCTCAGAGGTAAACTCGGAAAACTTCAAAAAGACAACAAACACCAGATCAATCCATCATCAGAAAAGGAACAGGAGACACCAGTGACAAATCAAAGGGAATCTTGAAGCACGAAGAAGTTCACAGTAGTAAAGTTAACAAAACACTTCTTATCAAGACTACACTGAAGCACACAAACGACAACATGCTGTGTATTTATTCTCATACAGTAAGCACCATATATGGCTGGATACAATACACAGAACCCAAAAGCAAGTCTATGGTTACCTACTTAGACAAAACACAATCTGTCCATCTCACAGGTAATTTGTTTTGACGCTCGCCCCTTCCGCAAATTCCTTCATGTGACATGAGCTGATTACATTTCCTTACAGATATCTGCACTCCTTCAAACTCCGAAACCACCCTTTCATTACACTTGATAACATTACTCATATTTAATTCTTTCCATCTGCCAATATTACTGTGAATTTATCTCCACAATTGTTATTTGCACAGACCATTTTGATGTACCTTTTTTTGGACCACCCAACAGTCTGGCAATTTGATGGTGACATTACTTGAAGGGTATGTCGCCTGTCTGCCATGAAAAAGAAAGTGAGACGGAATTTTTGGGGGCCAAGCCTACATTGAAATGTTGATAGATTTGTGAGGGGTTGTTTGGTGTGTGCTTGCAGTGTTAAAAGTCATGTGTGAGGGGAAACTCCAGTAATTCCTATAGAACGTCTGTAGGGGACGTGGCAAAAGTTTGAATTTAGAGGAGGCGGAAGAAAGTATGGCATAGTGCTCATAGACTATTTTCTGAAATGGCCAGAGTCGCTTTAGTGAGTGATGTGAAGTCTAGATGATAGTAGAGTTGTGTAAGGAAGTGTTCCTAAGAGATGGGTACCCAGAGGAAGTGGTAACCAAGAATGGCCTTCAGTATGTACCTGGCAAGTTTAAAGAATACTTTGTAGTAAATGGAGTGAGACATAGGAAAACTGCGAAAGACCACCCTCATGATAATAGACTAGTGGAAAGGTTCAATAGGATGTTGTGAGAGACTGTACCATTGGCAGTTCAGAATGGTTTACCGGTGTCGGGGTGGACAGAGAAGATCATGATTTTTGGCTTGGATCACTTGTTTGAAATCACTGTTCCTATAACCATTGTACCCTCATGTGATGCTGCTCGTCTTTACTGCATTCTGTGTCCCCCTTCGTTGCCTGTTATTTTCAGGTGTATCATATTTCTCTCTGTGATTCCCTTGTCTTGGAAATATGCGAGTATTCCTGTTATGTATTCATACCTGATGTCCATATGGGATCTATGGTCTTTTTTCCACATTATATACCCCCTTTCTTAGATTGTTACATACTCGTTTATTGTACTATTCTCCTTGTTTCATTTGTCTGGAAACTATGCATTTATTTGTCTGGGATATATGCGAATATTTCTGTTGTATTTCTTACTTGTTGTCAATACAGAATTTATGTCCTCCTTCCTTCCTTTGTAAAGCACTCTGGTATCCCTCGTGATCTTGTTTGCGCTATATAAAACTTTATAAATAAGTAAATAAATGATGGACGTTGTGTAAGGTTTTGGAATAATTTGGAAAAAGCTGGACTCACTGTAGAAAGTGAGAAGTGCAGATTTGCTGTGAAGGAGGTGGAATATATAGATCATAGCTGGCTGATGCTGAAGCTAATCCAATGACTCGTTCAGTCTAATGAGTGTCACCAAATAGTGCTACACCCCCACTCCAAACATCTGACTTCATTTGTGACAGAAACCACCTAGGGCTCCAACATTCTATTTGGAAGTGGGGGGAAGGAATACTTGTCCTGACTTGTATCAAGTCAGACCTCTTCTAGGAGGGCTCAGGGAGTGCTCCGCAAAGACATGTTTGAATAAAATGAGGTCACATAGTGTATTTAAAAGCACAATGTTCTCTCAAATTACATAAAAAGCCACAGGCCCTTATGGACAATTTCATATTCAAGTCCTTTCATGGTGTGCCAACCCAATGAAACCTGACGCTTCAAAGGAGTTGACTCCATTGTTTTCACAATGTGCTATGGGTGTCCCCATATGTCAAAAATCATCTCCATTTTGTCAGGGCCTGCATTTTTTTTTATGTGTACCGTTCATATGCCATCGGTGCCACCTAATGTCAAAAATTGCCTACAACATTCCAGCGCCAGATTTTCGCAATTAATGTTATAAATATTTCTTATGTCAAAATTAACTCTATTGCGTCAGGGCCGGTATTGTGTCATGGTTCCCCCCTTCCATATGCCTTGACTTTCCTCCCTTATGTCAAGACGTATCTCCAATAGGCTAATGTCAGCTTTTTGCAACAGGTACCCCCATCCAAAAATGTCCTCAAGTACGCCAGTGCAAGCATTTCTCAGTGGATGCCCCGTATGGCAAGAATTGCCTTTGGTATGCCGGTACCAGTATTTTATCAAGGGTGATCAATCAATCAAACAAACAGGGGTTTATAGAGCGCTCTACTTACCAGTGAGGGTCTCAAGGCGATAGGGGATGGAGGTGATCATTATGCTAAGAATTAACTCCAGCTTGCCGGAGACATAATAACCCTAAGAATGTGACAGAAATGGTTATTCTCCACCGTATAAGTATAAACTGAGGAATTTCAATCTACTTGATGCCTTTTTCCAGAGGGTCGAACTGCCCTACGCCCGCCGTATTCACACATAAGAACAATCACACAAAGGGGAAGAAACTCAACAATCCAGTCCAATTTTCACATTAATCAATCACTTTCTACCTCAACCATGTTCTCAAACATCCATAAAGTTGAGGTGCAGTCATCCATCCACATGAAACATCCAATAAGGAGTCTTGGATGCCGCTGATTAAAAAGACATGACCAATCTTTATTCTTAATTTCTTCATATAAAAAATAAGCAATGACAGCCCCGGGCTATGTAATATGTGATTGATTAATGGGAAGAGTAGAGTGGATGGTTGAATGCTTCCATGCTGAGAGATTGTTCTTATGTGTGAATCCAGCATGCCAGAGCCAGGGTTTTCTCATAAGCTCCTGAAATGCTAACAATTGCCTCCAGCATGCCAGCAGTAGTCTACCTGTCACTGACTCTCACTCACTATGACTGATTCTCACTCATTTTCACTCACACATGCTCACGCATACAGATACCTCTCACAAGCACAAACTCTCTTGCTCACACTTTCACCCACAAAACGTAGTTAAATAAAAAAAATCCCCTCATCATTTGCTCCAGGAGATCTTAATCCAGCTCCGGTGCTCCATTTCTATTACACTAATTGTGAATAATATTATTATGCACAATTAGCGTAATCAAAAATGGACAGAAAACAAGGGTGAGCACTGATGCCCGTAAGGACGAGCTGCCTCAGTCTTTTCAGCACTGACTTTGCTTCCCCTGAGGCCAGGGGTCGCAAGAGGCAACCCAGGGGTCACAGCTGAAACCCTTGGTGACCCATAAATGATGTCCAAGTTCGAGTTAATCTTTCTTTTGCCCACCATATTAAAAGGCTGCTAGGCAGCACCCTAACCTCATCTGGGTCACTCCCCTTTAGTGTGGAGACCTATTTTTCGAACGCTGAGGCAAGTTAGCGCAGCCGGTGCGTGCAGATGGCATGCGGGTGGTACACTCATGGCAAACCTTTCTGCACCCAAACTGTGCCAGGCATCAGGGACACTGCTGATTCTACAGACTATCTACATAGTCTTCCCACAGGAATTATTACACGCGAACGTCCTCCACGCTTGTGATGGACGTGGTGAACTGATGGAACGCCTCCCTGGGGCAAAGTAAAGCATGGCTGCGATTTGCGCTGATTTGTGTTACTCTAGATTTACCAAGCCACGCAGGGCCAAGCAGGGCCATGCGGGGTGGGCTTGCGTGCCCGGATAAATATGACTTTGGTTTTGCAATGCCCTGCACCCCCTTTCATGCTGCAAGGGCAAAACAAAAGCTTCATAATTCTGTCCCCTTGTTTTTAGCTCTCTTTATATTTATATATAGTGCTAACGTGACCCAAAAGGTACTGTGGCGCTTTACATGAGCACCAGTAAATTGCACTAGGTCATATTCCATTGTTATAGGCATGGGGAGAGTACGTGATTTGCCCAGAATTACAGGATGTTGCGTAGATGCTGAGACTCGAACCTGGTTTATCAGTCCAAAGTTGTCAGCTCTTGCTGTAATGCCCCATCTTGGGTTGAGGGGGGGTGACAGGCAGAATCCTTAAATCTTGGCCCGTTATGGGCTTGAGGTTTCCAGAGGAACTTGAGCTAAGCCAACTCAAGCCAGGTTTCAGGCTTGAGTCTGGCTCCAGCTTTCAGTGCCTCGCCGACCCCTAAACAAACATCATGTAAAAATATGATAGTCTTTTAAAATGAAAAAAGCATTTCTTTATGATGCAGAAGGTTTTCCCCATAATAATCTTATGATGCAGAAGGTTTTCCCCATAATAATCTTATGATGCAGAAGGTTTTCTCCATAATAATCTTATGATGCAGACGGTTTTCCCGATACTAATCTTATGATGCAAAAGGTTTTCCCCATAATAATCTTATGATGCAGAAGGTTTTCTCCATAATAATCTTATGATGCAGAAGGTTTTCCCCATAATAATCTTATGATGCAGAAGGTTTTCTCCATAATAATCTTATGATGCAGAAGGTTTTCCCCATAATAATCTTATGATGCAGAAGGTTTTCTCCATAATAATCTTATGATGCAGAAGGTTTTCCCCATAATAATCTTATGATGCAGAAGGTTTTCCCCATACTAATCTTATGATGCAGAAGGTTTTCCCCATAATAATCTTAAAATGCAGAAGGTTATAATCTCCCCATAATAATCTTATGATGCAGAAGGATTTCCCCATAATAATCTTATGATGCAGAAGGTTTTCCCCATAATAATCTTATGATGCAGAAGGGTTTCCCCATACTAATCTTATGATGCAGAAGGTTTACCCCATATTAATCTTATGATGCAGAAGGTTTTCCCCATAATAATCTTATGATGCAGAAGGTTTTCCCCATACTAATTTTATGATGCAGAAGGATTTCCCCATAATAATCTTATGATACTAATCTTATGATGCAGAAAGTTTTCCCCATAATAATCTTATGATGCAGAAGGTTTTCCCCATACTAATCTTATGATGCAGAAGGTTTACCCCATACTAATCTTATGATGCAGAAGGTTTTCCCCATAATAATCTTATGATGCAGAAGGTTTTCCCCATACTAATCTTATGATGCAGAAGGTTTACCCCATACTAATCTTATGATGCAGAAGGTTTTCCCCATAATAATCTTATGATGCAGAAGGTTTTCCCCATACTAATCTTATGATGAAGAAGGTTTTCCCCATAATATTCTTATGATACTAATCTTATGATGCAGAAGGTTTTCCCCATAATAATCTTATGATGCAGAAGGTTTTCCCCATACTAATCTTATGATGAAGAAGGTTTTCCCCATAATAATCTTATGATACTAATCTTATGATGCAGAAGGTTTTCCCCATAATAATCTTATGATGCAGAAGGTTTTCCCCATAATAATCTTATGATGCAGAAGGTTTTCCCCATACTAATCTTATGATGCAGAAGGTTTTCCCCATAATAATCTTATGATACTAATCTTATGATGCAGAAGGTTTTCCCCATAATAATCTTATGATGCAGAAGGTTTTCCCCATAATAATCTTATGATGCAGAAGGATTTCCCCATAATAATCCTATGATGCAGAAGGTTCTCCCCATAATAATCTTATGATGAAGAAGGTTTTCCCCATAATAATCTCATGATGCAGAAGGTTCTCCCCATAATAATCTTATGATGCAGAAGGATTTCCCCATAATAATCTTATGATGAAGAAGGTGTTCCCCATAATAATCTTATGATGCAGAAGGTTTTCCCCATAATAATCTTATGATGCAGAAGGTTTTCCCCATACTAATCTTATGATGCAGAAGGTTTCCCCCATACTAATCTTATGATGCAGAAGGTTTTCCCCATACTAATCTTATGATGCAGAAGGTTCCCCCATAATAATCTTATGATGCAGAAGGTTATAATCTCCCCATAATAATCTTATGATGCAGAAGGATTTCCCCATAATAATCTTATGGTGCAGAAGGTTTTCCCCATACTAATCTTATGATGCAGAAGGTTTTCCCCATAATAATCTTATGATGCAGAAGGTTTTCCCCATAATAATCTTATGATGCAGAAGGTTATAATCTCCCAATAATAATCTTATGATGCAGAAGGATTTCCCCATAATAATCTTATGATGCAGAAGGTTTAATCTTATGATGCAGAAGGTTTTCCCCATACTAATCTTATGATGCAGAAGGTTTACCCCATACTAATCTTATGATGCAGAAGGTTTTCCCCATACTAATCTTATGATGCAGAAGGTTTTCCCCATAATAATCTTATGATGCAGAAGGTTTTCCCCATAATAATCTTATGATGCAGAAGGATTTCCCCATACTAATCTTTTGATGCAGAAGGTTTTCCCCATACTAATCTTATGATGCAGAAGGTTTTCCCCATAATAATCTTATGATGCAGAAGGTTTTCCCCATAATAATCTTATGATGCAGAAGGTTATAATCTCCCAATAATAATCTTATGATGCAGAAGGATTTCCCCATAATAATCTTATGATGCAGAAGGTTTAATCTTATGATGCAGAAGGTTTTCCCCATACTAATCTTATGATGCAGAAGGTTTACCCCATACTAATCTTATGATGCAGAAGGTTTTCCCCATAATAATCTTATGATGCAGAAGGTTTTCCCCATACTAATCTTATGATGCAGAAGGATTTCCCCATACTAATCTTATGATGCAGAAGGTTTTCCCCATAATAATCTTATGATACTAATCTTATGATGCAGAAGGTTTTCCTCATAATAATCTTATGATGCAGAAGGTTTTCCCCATACTAATCTTATGATGCAGAAGGTTTTCCCCATAATAATCTTATGATACTAATCTTATGATGCAGAAGGTTTTCCCCATAATAATCTTATGATGCAGAAGGTTTTCCCCATACTAATCTTATGATGCAGAAGGTTTTCCCCATAATAATCTTATGATACTAATCTTATGATGCAGAAGGTTTTCCCCATAATAATCTTATGATGCAGAAGGTTTTCCCCATAATAATCTTATGATGCAGAAGGTTTTCTCCATAATAATCTTATGATGCAGAAGGTTTAATCTTATGATGCAGAAGGTTTTCCCCATACTAATCTTATGATCTTATGATGCAGAAGGATTTCCCCATAATAATCCTATGATGCAGAAGGTTCTCCCCATAATAATCTTATGATGAAGAAGGTTTTCTCCATAATAATCTTATGATGCAGAAGGTTCTCCCCATAATAATCTTATGATGCAGAAGGATTTCCCCATAATAATCTTATGATGCAGAAGGATTTCCCCATAATAATCTTATGATGAAGAAGGTTTTCCCCATAATAATCTTATGATGCAGAAGGTTTTCCCCATAATAATCTTATGATGCAGAAGGTTATAATCTCCCAATAATAATCTTATGATGCAGAAGGATTTCCCCATAATAATCTTATGATGCAGAAGGTTTAATCTTATGATGCAGAAGGTTTTCCCCATACTAATCTTATGATGCAGAAGGTTTACCCCATACTAATCTTATGATGCAGAAGGTTTTCCCCATAATAATCTTATGATGCAGAAGGTTTTCCCCATACTAATCTTATGATGCAGAAGGATTTCCCCATACTAATCTTATGATGCAGAAGGTTTTCCCCATAATAATCTTATGATACTAATCTTATGATGCAGAAGGTTTTCCTCATAATAATCTTATGATGCAGAAGGTTTTCCCCATACTAATCTTATGATGCAGAAGGTTTTCCCCATAATAATCTTATGATACTAATCTTATGATGCAGAAGGTTTTCCCCATAATAATCTTATGATGCAGAAGGTTTTCCCCATACTAATCTTATGATGCAGAAGGTTTTCCCCATAATAATCTTATGATACTAATCTTATGATGCAGAAGGTTTTCCCCATAATAATCTTATGATGCAGAAGGTTTTCCCCATAAT
Organism: Lissotriton helveticus; assembly: GCF_964261635.1. Classification (NCBI taxonomy): domain Eukaryota; kingdom Metazoa; phylum Chordata; class Amphibia; order Caudata; family Salamandridae; genus Lissotriton; species Lissotriton helveticus. The sequence goes on along the minus strand of NC_136072.1, from coordinate 1,162,751,997 downwards.
AATCTTATGATGCAGAAGGTTTTCTCCATAATAATCTTATGATGCAGAAGGTTTAATCTTATGATGCAGAAGGTTTTCCCCATACTAATCTTATGATCTTATGATGCAGAAGGATTTCCCCATAATAATCCTATGATGCAGAAGGTTCTCCCCATAATAATCTTATGATGAAGAAGGTTTTCTCCATAATAATCTTATGATGCAGAAGGTTCTCCCCATAATAATCTTATGATGCAGAAGGATTTCCCCATAATAATCTTATGATGCAGAAGGATTTCCCCATAATAATCTTATGATGAAGAAGGTTTTCCCCATAATAATCTTATGATGCACAAGGTTTTCCCCATAATAATCTTATGATGCAGAAGGATTTCCCCATAATAATCTTATGATGAAGAAGGTTTTCCCCATAATAATCTTATGATGCAGAAGGTTTTCCCCATAATAATCTTATGATGCAGAAGGTTTTCCCCATAATAATCTTACGATGCAGAAGGTTTTCCCCATAATAATCTTATGATGCAGAAGGTTTTCTCCATAATAATCTTACGATGAAGAAGGTTTTCCCCATAATAATCTTATGATGAAGAAGGTTTTCTCTATAATAATCTTATGATGAAGAAGGTTTTCCCCATAATAATCTTATGATGAAGAAGGTTATCCCCATAATATTCTTATGATGCAGAAGGTGTTCCCCATAATAATCTTATGATGCAGAAGGTTTCCCCCATAATAATCTTATTATGCAGAAGGTTTTCCCCATAATAATCTTATGATGCAGAAGGTTTTCCCCATAATAATTTTATGATGCAGAAGGTTATAATCTCCCCATAATAATCTTATGATTCAGAAGGATTTCCCCATAATAATCTTATGATGCAGAAGGTTTAATCTTATGGTGCAGAAGGTTTTCCCCATACTAATCTTATGATGCAGAAGGTTTACCCCATACTAATCTTATGACGCAGAAGGTTTTCCCCATAATAATCTTATGATGCAGAAGGTTTTCCCCATACTAATCTTATGATGCAGAAGGATTTCCCCATACTAATCTTATGGTGCAGAAGGTTTACCCCATAATAATCTTATGATACTAATCTTATGATGCAGAAGGTTTTCCCCATAATAATCTTATGATGCAGAAGGTTTTCCCCATAATAATCTTATGATACTAATCTTATGATGCAGAAGGTTTTCCCCATAATAATCTTATGATGCAGAAGGTTTTCCCCATAATAATCTTATGATGCAGAAGGTTTTCTCCATAATAATCTTATGATGCAGAAGGTTTAATCTTATGATGCAGAAGGTTTTCCCCATACTAATCTTATGATGCAGAAGGTTTTCTCCATAATAATCTAATGATGCAGAAGGATTTCCCCATAATAATCCTATGATGCAGAAGGTTCTCCCCATAATAATCTTATGATGAAGAAGGTTTTCCCCATAATAATCTTATGATGCAGAAGGTTCTCCCTATATTAATCTTATGATGCAGAAGGATTTCCCCATATTAATTTTATGATGCAGAAGATTGCCCCATAATAATCTTATGATGAAGAAGGTTTTCCCCATAATAATATTATGATGCAGAAGGTTTTCCCCATAATAATCTTATGATGCAGAAGGTTTTCCCCATACTAATCTTATGATGCCGAAGGTTTTCCCCATAATAATCTTATGATGCAGAAGGTTTTCCCCATAATAATCTTACGATGCAGAAGGTTTTCCCCATAATAATCTTATAATGCAGAAGGTTTTCTCCATAATAATCTTATGATGAAGAAGGTTTTCCCCATAATAATCTTATGATGCAGAAGGTTTTCCCCATAATAATCTTATGATGCAGAAGGTTTTCCCCATACTAATCTTATGATGCAGAAGGTTTTCCCCATAATAATCTTATGATGCAGAAGCTTTTCCCCATAATAATCTTACGATGCAGAAGGTTTTCCCCATAATAATCTTACGATGCAGAAGGTTTTCTCCATAATAATCTTATGATGAAGAAGGTTTTCCCCATAATAATCTTACGATGAAGAAGGTTTTCCCCATAATAATCTTATGATGCAGAAGGATTTCCCCATAATAATCTTATGATGCAGAAGGATTTCCCCATAATAATCTTATGATGAAGAAGGTTTTCCCCATAATAATCTTATGATGCACAAGGTTTTCCCCATAATAATCTTATGATGCAGAAGGATTTCCCCATAATAATCTTATGATGAAGAAGGTTTTCCCCATAATAATCTTATGATGCAGAAGGTTTTCCCCATAATAATCTTATGATGCAGAAGGTTTTCCCCATAATAATCTTACGATGCAGAAGGTTTTCCCCATAATAATCTTATGATGCAGAAGGTTTTCTCCATAATAATCTTACGATGAAGAAGGTTTTCCCCATAATAATCTTATGATGAAGAAGGTTTTCTCTATAATAATCTTATGATGAAGAAGGTTTTCCCCATAATAATCTTATGATGAAGAAGGTTATCCCCATAATATTCTTATGATGCAGAAGGTGTTCCCCATAATAATCTTATGATGCAGAAGGTTTCCCCCATAATAATCTTATTATGCAGAAGGTTTTCCCCATAATAATCTTATGATGCAGAAGGTTTTCCCCATAATAATCTTATGATGCAGAAGGTTATAATCTCCCCATAATAATCTTATGATTCAGAAGGATTTCCCCATAATAATCTTATGATGCAGAAGGTTTAATCTTATGGTGCAGAAGGTTTTCCCCATACTAATCTTATGATGCAGAAGGTTTACCCCATACTAATCTTATGATGCAGAAGGTTTTCCCCATAATAATCTTATGATGCAGAAGGTTTTCCCCATACTAATCTTATGATGCAGAAGGATTTCCCCATACTAATCTTATGGTGCAGAAGGTTTTCCCCATAATAATCTTATGATACTAATCTTATGATGCAGAAGGTTTTCCCCATAATAATCTTATGATGCAGAAGGTTTTCCCCATAATAATCTTATGATACTAATCTTATGATGCAGAAGGTTTTCCCCATAATAATCTTATGATGCAGAAGGTTTTCCCCATAATAATCTTATGATGCAGAAGGTTTTCTCCATAATAATCTTATGATGCAGAAGGTTTAATCTTATGATGCAGAAGGTTTTCCCCATACTAATCTTATGATGCAGAAGGTTTTCTCCATAATAATCTAATGATGCAGAAGGATTTCCCCATAATAATCCTATGATGCAGAAGGTTCTCCCCATAATAATCTTATGATGAAGAAGGTTTTCCCCATAATAATCTTATGATGCAGAAGGTTCTCCCTATATTAATCTTATGATGCAGAAGGATTTCCCCATATTAATTTTATGATGCAGAAGATTGCCCCATAATAATCTTATGATGAAGAAGGTTTTCCCCATAATAATATTATGATGCAGAAGGTTTTCCCCATAATAATCTTATGATGCAGAAGGTTTTCCCCATACTAATCTTATGATGCCGAAGGTTTTCCCCATAATAATCTTATGATGCAGAAGGTTTTCCCCATAATAATCTTACGATGCAGAAGGTTTTCCCCATAATAATCTTATAATGCAGAAGGTTTTCTCCATAATAATCTTATGATGAAGAAGGTTTTCCCCATAATAATCTTATGATGCAGAAGGTTTTCCCCATAATAATCTTATGATGCAGAAGGTTTTCCCCATACTAATCTTATGATGCAGAAGGTTTTCCCCATAATAATCTTATGATGCAGAAGCTTTTCCCCATAATAATCTTACGATGCAGAAGGTTTTCCCCATAATAATCTTACGATGCAGAAGGTTTTCTCCATAATAATCTTATGATGAAGAAGGTTTTCCCCATAATAATCTTACGATGAAGAAGGTTTTCCCCATAATAATCTTATGATGAAGAAGGTTTTCCCCATAATAATCTTATGATGCAGAAGGTTTTCCCCATAATATTCTTATGATGCAGAAGGTTTTCCCCATACTAATCTTATGATGCAGAAGGTTTTCCCCATAATAATCTTATGATGCAGATGGTTTTCCCCATAATAATCTTATGATGCAGAAGGTTTCCCCCATAATAATCTTATGATGCAGAAGGTTTTCCCCATACTAATCTTATGATGCAGAAGGTTTTCCCCATAATAATCTTATGATGCAGAAGGTTTTCCCCATAATAATCTTACGATGCAGAAGGTTTTCCCCATAATAATCTTATGATGCAGAAGGTTTTCTCCATAATAATCTTATGATGAAGAAGGTTTTCCCCATAATAATCTTATGATGAAGAAGGTTTTCCCCATAATAATCTTATGATGCAGAAGGTTTCCCCCATAATAATCTTTATCATTTGTATATAGTGCACGCTCCAAACTTGTATATTAGAAAATGCTCTCATAAGTCATTACGCAAAACTATGCAAAATAAAATATTTGACCAGGATCACACAATTTGGACACGTGGAGATGCCTGGATTGGTTCCAGGTTTTCTGGTTTCTTATGTGCAAGTCACCTACTAGGTGCCTCACTCTTTCTTTCCTTTTTAACACCAAAGGTTTAAGCTTTGTTTTTAGTTCTTGCCATCTGATGGTAGAGCATGGGTTCGACAGCCACTCTCGCGATTCTCCTTTCTCCACAATCACTAAGTGTTACATGATTTGACCTGGCTGAACCGTTCTCATTGTCATGCTCAGACTTGCTCAGCTTCTTTCACTCACTCCTTGGGCCCGATTCACAGAACTAACTTATGACAAAATCCTAAACTTACTACTCATGGTATTCACAGAATGCACTTACAACTGTCCTAAGTTTACGTCCGCCCTCGGGCCGGAATTGCCACACCCGGAGTGTAAGCTCCGTACCCGGAGTGTAAGCTCCACACTCGCAGTGGAAGCTTCACACCTGGAGCAGAATTTGCACCATCAGGCCGGAATCTCTGCTTCCGGGCCGGAATACCCACAATCTGGTGTTAATTGACTATATCTGATGCATTGTGGGTATTCTGGCCTGGAAGCGGAGATTCCGGCCCAAAGGTGGACATTCCGCTCCGGGTGTGGAGCTTACACTCCGGGTGCAGAGATTCCGGCCGAGTGTGGATGTAAACTTAGGAGAGTCCTAAGTGCATTCTGTGAATAACATGAGTAGTAAGTTTAGGTTTTAGTGGTAACTTAGTTCTGTGAATCGGGCCCCTTGTGTGTGGTTTTCCAACTAGATTTGAAGCAATAGTCTTTCTCAGTTTTTCTCTGCTCCCTATGACATCAAACATGAACGCTACAGATTACACTTTCAAAGACTGGCACACAAATGCCATCAATTCTCATGCCTCCTGGTGTCCCTACCGCATCACGCACCTGGGTACGCTCTTGGGTGATTAGTGTGCTATACAAATCAACATAACATAACATGGTACTCTGAGAAACTTCGACATGACAAGCACAAATGCAAGACTCTTGAGCCATGATGGCAGAATTCCTATAAAATAATAGAATTGTCCAGAGTTTTTCAGTCCTGCTCTTCTCTCTGCAGAGGATGACCTCAGACTTGTCCTAGACACGAGTGGATCAGCTGCCCTGCCCTTCTGAGATCGGCTGCAGCTTTTGAAACTGTGCACCATTTTTCACTAATTTCAACTATACAGAAGCCTCGAATTTACAAATCTTCATCCAAATCATTCTGTTCATTCCTGTCTTCTATGCCTGAGTCAGTATTCATCACACCCTTCGCCTTTGACAGAACCCCGATCGACTGCCTGGCGCCACAAGGTCCATCCCTCAGTCGTGCCCTCTTCAACTGCTACATTGTCCCTCTTGCAGAATTGGTTCGAACTTTTGGATTCAGTATTATGACATATGCAGACGGCACGCAGATCACCCTTTCCCCCAATATGTTGTCCAAACTTGGGTGCACTTCAAGGCCTGTTTGTCCCAAGTTGCTACCTGGGTGGAAAAGCAGCTACTCAGGGACCAAACAGAGGTCCTGTTTTGGAGAGGACCCTTCAATCTGGTCTTCAGGCTGGTGACCTGCTGATCTCACCTTCCCCCCCTTCCATTGCCCTCTTCATCAGCCAGAAATTATGGAATACTAGTGGATAGGAAGCTCTCCTTTTCATCCCAGATATGTCACTCCACTGTCATTTACAGCTCCATTATTAAAATGCTTAGAAAAACCCTCCAGTTTCTCCCTGATGCTTCCTGGAAAGTGGTTGTGCAAGCCTGGATTGTGAGAACTCCCTGTATTTGGGCATCTCTAAAGTCTTACTTCATCAGCTGCAGGTCATTCAAAATTGAACTGTTGGTGGAGACTGAAACTCACCCCTCATCCTTCTGTCTCCTCCAGACTTAATGAACTTCATTGAGAATCACAAACCTCTCAAGGCCCTCTGCAATGGACATTGTGGTGTCCACCGTGCCATCCCCGTGTCACTTGTACTCTCCCGCTTCCCCATCCTTCTTAGGCCTTCATGCTCTTGGTTCCTCGTATTTTACAAAACTGCCCTGGTGGCCACACATGCTCCTTGTTGGCATTCAAGCTTTGGAACTCTCTTCCAACTCACCGGATACTTACCCGTTGCCATCTTGAATTCATAGGATTCCCAAGACCACCTCTCCTTCAGGAAGCAACTCAAGACCTGGCTGTTCGAGCAGTAGCGGACCCACCCACCCCCCCCCCCCCCCCAGCGCCTTGAGACCCTCTGGGTGAGTAGCACGCTATACAAATTTCTTGATTGATTGATTGATAGGATGACATTGAAGAGACAGTGTCAACTTGGAAGCATTAGCTCCACTCACTTGCTCTGCACCGGGACAACCTCCTTGCCATGCTACATCCATCTTTCATTCAGTGCAGACAATGGCAAGGGGGGTGGACTGAGAAGGAAGCCCCCTGATGCAGGTCTTCATCTAGAGATCCCTCCCCAAAGAGGAAATGATGTCATGTATACTATATTCACATTAATGGCACTTTTGAATCGCTCATCCTTGAGTACATGTGCATGTTATCTGCATCGGTTGGAGAAAAGCAAATAGAGAGTCAATGTCATCACACTCTGCACTCCCAGTCGCAAATACTTTGCGTCCCTCCTCTCTCCAAGCACATCTTTCAACAGCTCCATCACCACCTTGTGTTTGTGGTGCTCACACTTCTCCACACTGTTCTCAGTTTCATCACCTCCTCTTTGTCCTCCGCCTCAGGTCAATGACGCTGCACACGTCTCTGTTGTCTAAGGCAGCCCAGGGAGCTGGGGTTTTTCCCCATACTAAAGGCTTTCACCGAAGGGCTCCACAGGTCTGTGGATACACCTAATTCTAGATGTTGTGATGTTGTGATATCAGATGTGCTCTCCACCCTGGTCCTTCTCTGAGGGCTGCGGTGTGTGTGCTTCCTGCCTTAGGGAGTCTGCAGGTGAGGGAGGGGATCCACCCATGTGTGTCATAAACACGGTCACCTTAGAAGAAAAGCATTGGCATTGCAAATGTGGAGACACTTCCAGGTCTTACTTGAGAAGACGTCAGCTTCAGGTCCCTTATGTATTGCACATCCAGAAGATGACGGTGACGTGTGCTGGCGGGACATCTCGTCGCCAAGCCAGCTATGATGCAACTTACATCACAAACCACCTGAACATTCAGCAAATGTTAGCAATCCCTGTGTGTTCTTTGTGAGGTTGGTGTAGGATGCGAGAGCCATCTATGGATCCAGTAACAGGAGAGAGTGCAGTGTTGACCTCCTTCACAATCTGAATATCACCAGGAGGCTCCTTGAAGTGATGGGTCTGAGGCTTGTGAAGATGGCACCTAGGAACTGGGGAAGTGAAGTGGACAGTGCAATCTGGGAGATCCCACCTGCCAGGGCAACCCAGAGGCCAGTAGAGGCAAGGATGTGAGTCACTGTGCATGAGATGAGACTGAACAACGTCTTTGAGATACATTAGTAGAAATATTTCATGGATTAGATCTAGCATCCCTCACTCACGCTGCTGACGTGACAGAGGTTGGTCTGACTCTTCCCTATCATCTCCTCTGTCCTTATCCTCAGCAGCATTCAGCCACATGCATCTCACCACCATGGCCCTCATTTGGATGCACTGGTGTCACAAATCTTAGGGGGTCTTTAAAACCTTGTGGGCCCTTGTGAAAACCTTGAGGTGGCCCGACCACCTGTCACCGCTCCGTTTTTGTCTTTTCTTAGTCGGTTCTTATGCTGCAAGCGCCTTGAGACCTTGCGGTGACAAGCTGCGCTCTATAAAAACCTATGACATTGACATTGACATTGACATGCCCGCCACATTCCCTACAGCTTTACTTCACCTCTATTTCCCAGACAGTGGGGAGGAGAAGACATCTACAGGAATTCGAGGGATAAGAGCTAGCTTCGGATGACTGGGTGGATGGACGGGGAGTGGATGGATGGTTGATGGGTGCTCAGATAGATGTGGTGTAGCACGCAGGGTGACAAGAAGAGGTAAAGATTCCTAATGAACAAAACCTTACCTTAATTGGGTGTAGGCATCTTCTGTTCGAATTCATTGATCCTACAACCATTGCACCATCATTGGTTGCTGCTATCCTGTACCGCGCTGTGTGTGCCCCCTCCAAGCCCGCTATATTCCCATTTATTTTACTACTCTTCTTGATTTGATCGTCTGGGTATTATGTGATTATTCCTGTTGTGTATTCTTACTTGATGTCGATATTTATTGTATGTCCTTCCTTCCATTCATTTGTAAAGCGCTCTGATATCCTCCGGGATCTTGTTTGCGCTATAGAAAACTTTATAAATAAAATAAATAAAATAAATAGGAAAGAACCCAGAGAGAAAAAACTGTCAGAGTACTGCATAAGGGGGAGGACGATTCAGAGAGATGGAAACAAAAAGAAAAGAACTGAAGGGAGCAAAGTATCTGGATGGAAGGAAACGGACAGAAGGGAGGAGAGGAAACGGGGGCAGGAGAGAAAAACAGAGAAGAAGAGGTAAAGAAGGTGACGTGAAGGAGAGAAAGAGCAGATAATAGACTGAGGGCAGAGAGTGGGGAGTAGCACAAGCTCACACAGCTGCGTTCTTGCCTGGCTAGTAACACTCCCATCAGATTCATATAGAAAAGACTCTTTCCATGAGCTGTGCCGCCCAATCTGCCGAGGGGCCCTCCCACACCCAGACCTTGGTCTACTGAGTATGAAAGTGACAAGATATTATTTTGCTTCTTTCAATGAACGCATCATAGCGGCTCCAGCTGCACCCAGCTGCATCAGCAGCTGTTTCTTCGCACCGTCTCATTTTAAGGCAGCAGACCTGACTGAGAGGCCCGCAATGGGATGGGCAAGTATGGGGACTCCTGCACCTCAGAGATGGCGAGGCCTTGTGTTTTTATTATTATTGTGATGGCTCTATCATTCAGATCCATGAAACATTGAAGGTTTGCGTCCAGATTGGGATTAAAATATCTGCTATATTACCGTACTGTCCAGTAGGTTTATTTTGGACATCCATTGGGGATCACCATAGGTCGCAGCTGAGACCCTTTGTGACCCCTGGCTCAGAGGTCACCGAGCAGTGCAACACAACTGATAGAGCGTAACGTTGTCCTTTATTTTGTAGGGGTGCATTATAATCATGGTTACTCCACATCTACGTATAATCTAATGTTGTTTTAACATTAAGGCATTAGTACGTGAATTGTAATAACATGTACGTGAAGTTCTATATATTTTCTTCATGTAATCAAAGAATTAAAGTAGTAAATGTACATGCTTAGGTGAATTATGTACGTGTGAAGTGCATTCATGACTAATGATTTTTTCATATAAAGGCTCATAAAATGTGTGCATATTAATGGTTCACATATGTTTGTATTTTAAAAGTGGGCACTCTTCTTATGTGGATGTACGTCGTTACAACGCATGCTTTTTCCACGCATGCCTTTACAATGCAGGTATTACAGCGCAAGTCGTTACAATGACTTGCGTTGGGGGGCGCTGGATAGTGGAATAGTTTAATTTACTATTCCAACTCCAGTCCCCGTGGATAGTAGGGAAGGTTTTGGATAGTAAATTAAACTATTCCCTATCCTCCAGCGCCCTCCAGCGCAAGTCGTTGTAACGACTTGCGTTGTAATACCTGCGTTGTAAAGGTCCTGCTTGGTAAAAGTTTCATTGTAAAGGAAGTTTCCCTCTTATGTTAGCTGAACTTGATAGGCCTAAAGTTCTTTTCTCCCTGCTTGCTCTAAGTGAAACTGTTAATTAGAGCTTATGTATATTTTCCTTTTCACATCCCTCCGCATTACCTAGAATAACCTCTTTGTCTCAGGAGTTAGTCAGACACTGGTGGGAGAAGATGCCTTTGATTAAGCAGAGCTGATAATAAGGGAGGATGTCTTTCGTGTCTGGAAAGGCCAGGGAACCAAGGTCATCGAGCAAGAACCCGGATGTACTATTGCTTCATGGAAAGTTACCTACAAGGCGGTGTTCAACTGGACAAAATAGTCATGTGATGTATTTGTGGGTGTGATTTTCACCTTTTGTATGAAGGATACGGACAGAACCCAGGGGGCTTGGGCCATAGCTGGAGAAGAGAGAGCATCTTAGAACGAGCTCTGTCGCTTTAAGCTACTCGAACCATAAACCTTGAGTGTGCTTCTTAGGAAGGCTTCACGTGCTCACACCTTTCTAGGGCTTGCCTGGGAAAAGCTAAATAGGGATGCCACAATATAGGTAGTGTGGGGACAGATGGTGTTGTGTCTATTATCCATTTATGAAGAAGACCCTGGATGTGGTTACTATGATCATTTGCATCTTAATTTTGGAATTGGCTATTCTGTGCCTGTTGCATCGCCTAAATATTATTCGTAGCTTTGCTTTTGTGTAAGTGCCCAAGTATTTCTACACTCTCGTTTTGAGGTGTTTATATGTTCAACTATTTCTGGCTTTATGATAAATGTATAAACATTTGTATTTGGAGTCTGTGGTCCTTCGGGTTCAGGGGGATTTGTAAACTCAAAGGCTAATGAGTTTTCCTCCCCTACACACTTGCGAAGCAGGCAAAAAGCTCATCGGTGTGGGGTTGCAGAGGAAGTCTAGCACGTGGAACCTGGCTCCTGAAAGTGCCATATTTGGAATGGAATGGAATGGAATGAGGATTTGTAAAGCGCGATGGCTACCCAGGGGCGTCCCAGGTTTGCATTATGCAGTTCCCACTCTGTGTCCCAACACTTCAGAAACTAAAACAAGGATAGGCAAGGCCGATAGTTCATGCTTTGGGACTTAATAGCTTTGTTGAAGGTTTTTAGCTATGCTGTAATTGTACTGCACACCCCAAACTAGTGCAGAAGGGCTAAAAAAGAGAAAAAAAGAGTAAAAAAAAGAAACAATGATACTACTGCTTGCCTGGAAATTGATGTAGGCATTTACTTTCTGTTTAGTTACCGATCTGAATTGGGTTTGTAAATAAAATGACCTGTGCCAAGAAGTGGAGCTGCTGAATTTGATCCTCTGCAAAGATCCAGTGGTTGCGATGGTCTGTTGATCCCTGATAAAACAGATCTGAAAAGCCTCAGGGGCATATTACCAAGCAATAGCGATAATTATCGCTATTGCTTGGTTAGAGACAAAATTTTACCGCTGAGCTGCAGCGATTTTTATCGCAGATAAACCTTGGTATTACCAAGGTTTATCGCAAATGCGATAAAAAACGTCCGCAATGCATGAATATCACTGAAAAGTCAGCGATATTCATGCATTACTGAGCTAATGCTCTTAGCCATGTTATCCACCTCCCATTGGATAACATGGCTAAGAACTGCTCAGGGCAGGTGCTAGCTTTTGGAGATATTCTCGCTTAGCGCGAATATTTCCAAAAGTTGGTAATAGGAGATAGCGATGTTAGCGATTGTTTCCAGTCGCTAACATCTTGGCACGCCCACTTTGCATGTCATTAGTGATAAATATCTCTGACATGCAAAGTGGGGCCCAAGATGGTCGCTATCTCCTACTAGCTGTCGCTAACTGGTGTTAGCGACAGCTAGGTAATAGGGAGATAATTTTATCTCCGCTTTCTTGGCTTTTAAAGCCAAAAAAGCGGAGATAAACCCCCTTGATAATATGCCCCTCAGTTTCTCAGGAAGTCAAGCAAAAAGGGATAAACGAGGGCGAGAGACAGCAAAATGGAGAGGGGAAACAGAAGCAATACAGAGGGTGTGGGTCAGAATGAGGGATGATGGGGGTGGGAGGAAGCAACAGGAGGTCGGTAAGGCAACAAAGAGGGTGTGTTCTAAGCAACACAGTGGCACAGGCAGGGGGAGCAACACAAGGGCGTAGGAAGGGGTGGGCACAGGGAGGACATGAGGAGGGAAGAAAAGCAATGTAGAGCAAGAGCAACATGGAGCGTGGTGGGAGGAACAGTAAATGGGTGAGACAGCAAAAGCAGGAGGCAAGGGAGGAGCACAAGGGAAAGAGAGAGAGCCCAACATGGAGCGTGGGAAGGAAGAGAAGCACATTATAAAGACAGCTGGAAAACACATGCACTCTTGTGGATTGCATGAACAAAAACAAAAAGTAGCCCCTGAAAAAAGAACAGTGGAAGCATGCAAGAAGAAGAAGGAAAGGCAGTATGATCTAATAATTAGAAGCAAGCAAAAGGTAGTGGCAATGAAAGCAACCAACGATAAGCAACAGGCAGACTCTGAGCCCACTGCAAGATAATAAAAGATTTTGTCACAGACAGCACATGTGCCAACTAGTAGGTGACACCAGGCAAAGTCTGCTTGTTCCCACTGTGCCAAGGGCTGAGTGTGTATACTCAATGCAGAATGCACCTTTTTCTGTTGATTTGAGGGGATTCAACCTTTGGAATCGTGATCTCAACTCTTGAAGAATTAAGTTTTCACCTGGCTGTTGGGAAGAAGATTGTCCATCTCAAATCCCCCTGTCTGTGTGGGTGAAGAAGCTCTGACCGGGCCTCGGGTCAGAACTTTGGCGGGCATGGTTTGGAAGCCCGTAAGCATGAGCTCCATTCTTCAGTCAAGGTGCATGTGATGGTTTCCCGCAGGCCCACAGAGTTCTCCACAACTTGGATGGGTTAAGAAACTCTGACCAGAACCCAGGTCAAAGCTCCGGCTGGCACTGAGGTGGAAGCCCCCATCCATGAGGTCTGTTCTGCCCCCCCCCTGAAATGTCCCTTTGCACCCATGTTGCGCCCCCACTAGCCCAGGGATGTCTCCCTACTTCGCTGGGTTAAGAAGCTTCAGCTTCAGCACTCAACCAACGCACGCCACGACTGAACCACCGCCCCCCACCACCACCCTCCGCGCCTGGACCCCGATCAGCACCGAAGATACCATCCGCACGATGAACTCCATCCACTCCGGATCTCCGATCGACCCCTGCCCTCACCATGTCTTCAACAAGGCCGACGCTGTCATCGCACCCCACCTGCGGGACATCATCAACACCTCCTTCGACACCGCTACCTTCCCGGAGAGCTGGAAGCATGCCGATCTCAGCGCTCTACTAAAGAAGCCATCAGCCGACCCCACCGACCTCGAGAACTACCGCCCCATCTCGCTGCTCCCGTTTCCTGCAAAAGTCATCGAGAAGACCGTCAACAAGCAGCTGGCCGCCTTCCTCGAGACGAACGGATCCCTCGACCTCTCGCTGTCTGGCTTCCGGGCCAACCACAGCACCGAGACCGCCCTGATCGCAGCCACCGATAACATCCGAGCCCTGCTCGACAACGGAGACACAGCGGCCCTCATCCTCCTAGACCTCTCCGCGGCCTTCGACACTGTCTGCCACCGTACCCTAGTGCGGCGCCTCAGCAACGTCGGAATCCAGGAGAAGGCACTGGAATGGATCATCTCGTTCCTCGCCGGAAGGACACATAGAGTCCGCCTCCCCCCGTTCAGGTCAGAAGCCACCGAAGTCATCTGCGGCGTTCCTCAAGGCTCCTCGCTCAGCCCAACCCTCTTCAACGTCTACATGAGCCCCCTCGCAGCCATCGCACGCCAACACAACCTCAACATCATCTCCTACGCCGACGACACCCAGCTGATCCTCTCCCTCACTAACGACCCCGCCACCGCCAGAGCCAACCTACACGAAGGGATGACAGACGTAGCCAAGTGGATGACGAACAGCCGCCTCAAACTAAACTCGGACAAGACGGAAGTCCTCATCCTGGGATCTTCACCCTCCGCCTGGGACGACTCCTGGTGGCCCCCCGCCCTGGGCAGCGCACCCAAACCAACAGACCACGCACGCAACCTGGGCTTCATCCTGGACTCCTCCCTCTCCATGACCAGACAAGTCAACGCCGTCTCCTCGTCGTGCTTCAACATCCTGCGCATGCTACGTAAGATCTTCAGGTGGATCCCCACCGAGACCAGGAAAACGGTCACCCAGGCCCTAGTCACCAGCCGTCTGGACTACGGCAACTCCCTCTACGCCGGAACCACCGCCAAACTCCAGAAGAGACTCCAGCGGATTCAGAACGCCTCAGCACGACTCATCCTGGACATCCCCCGCCGCAGCCACATCTCTGGACACCTGAGAGATCTGTACTGGCTCCCGGTAAACAAGAGAATCACCTTCCGTCTCCTCACCCACGCACACAAATCCCTACACAACCAAGGCCCAGGATACCTCAACAGCCGCCTCAACTTCTACGCTCCCACACGCCAGCTTCGATCGACCGGCCACGCCCTCGCCGCCGTCCCCCGCATCCGAAGAGCCACCACAGGAGGAAGGTCCTTCTCCTACCTGGCTGCCAAGACTTGGAACTCCCTCCCGACCCACCTCCGCCTGACCCAGGACCACCTTGCCTTCAGGAAGCAGCTCAAGACCTGGCTGTTCGAGCAGTAGCGGACCCCCCTCCCCTAGCGCCTTGAGACCCTCCGGGTGAGTAGTGTGCTATATAAATGCTTTGATTGATTGATTGATTGAACGGGCCATGAGTCAGAGCTCTGGCTGGCCCTGGGATGGAAGGCCTTTGTTCATCAGCTTTGTTCTCCAGTCTGCCAAGTGTCATAGTGCCCAGGACAGGTTCCCCTAGGCCCAGATAAGTCTCCCCTGCCTGTGTGGGTTAAGAAGCTCTGTCCAGGCCTGGGGTCTGACCTCTGCTGGTCCTATCTTGAGTCTGGGCTTTATTCTCCAGACCACTGTGTGTCAAAGTGCCAATAAAGGGGTCCCACAGGCCTTCAGTGGTATCCCCAGATTGGCTTGGTTAAGAAGCTCTGATTTTCCCTTCAGGACAGAGCTTTGACTGACCCTGGGATGGAAGGTAACACCCCTGGGCTCCATTCTTTGGCCTGCCAAGGTACTTAGAGCCCAGGACTGGGTGCCACAGGCCCAGTGAGGTCTCCTCTGCCTGTCCGATTAAATTGCACTGACCGAACTCGGGAGCAGAGCTCCACTAGGCCACCACAGCCCTTTGCCTGCGGCCCAGCTGAGCCCACAGAGTCCCAAGCAAATGCAAGCTGAATCTTTGTCATAAGACATGGTGTAACTAGATAGATGTCCTTCAAGCCCAGTAATTTGGTCATTCCAAACTGGGGTATCTGGTTGTGCCATAGGATGCATGTTATGCTAAATTGACAGAGCTGCCCTCAAAGCCCCAATGAGGGCTCATTTGACTCTACGCAACCAGCCAGGGGTCCAGGCAGTTGTATACATTCTCTCCGACAAACCCTTTGGTCTCTGAGTGTGCATGGATAACAAGAATGGCAGGTAAAGTTTTGAGACATTTAACATGCTGCTGTCCCAGTGTCTTTCGTGCCTCTTCTGTAGCTTGATGCGCTATTACGACTATTTGTGTTTTGCAGTGGCGGCACTTCCGCTAAGGCAGAGCAGCGTAAATAAAGGAGAAATAAAATATTAATAACTCTATTGTTAGACCTGGCATCTTTAGCATGGTTTCCCCCTATCTTTTTGCCTCTACCTCCTGTATTTTCGATGCTGTGCTGGATTTCGTTTTGCTGGTTTAGATGCTTTGGACACTCTGCCACTGCTGATCAGTGCCAGAGTGTAAGTGCTCCCTATGTAAACTGCCATGTCCTCCTGGTCAGTGTCCCCACTGACCAGTCCTAACCCTTCCCTTTTTGTGCACATTGGTCACCCCTATGGAAGACTCAAGGTACCACCCGGGGCAGGGTGCAGTGTATGTGAAAGGTAGAGCATGTACTGGTGCAGGTGACATGCTCTGGTAGTGAATTACAGCCATTTTCGTTTTTCACTATTGTAAGGCTATCTTGCTCCATAGATTAACATGGGGGATGCTGGCTACAGTGGCTACCAGCATTTCTTCTTATAGGAACAAGATAGGACATAAGAGTCTAGTATCCCTGAACTCAGAATTTAATAACACATCTTTTAGGAAAGGTTCTTTTTAAATCCTGTGTTTGAGAACAGCACTTTTAGAAAGCTGCTGTACTCATGTCTGACCCTTCTGTGTGCCTTGGCCTGTTTGTGTATTGACTGTCTGGTTTGAGATTGACAGGGTCTGGGGATTCCCCAGGAGGCTGGCTGAGTCAGCCCTATGCTGAATGACGGCATTTGCAACTTGAGTGGTGGGAGGAGATAGCACCTGGGCCTGAATAGGGCAGTGCCTGCCTTCCACAATGCTGGCTCCACCTCCTGCTGGGCGGCTGACGACCCTGCCCCTCACTCTGAAAGGAAAGAAGAAGCCAGGAAAACAAAGTGTTCAAGAAACACCCAGAACTGGTTCAGACCGGGCTCAGGGCCCACTTGCACAAAGAGAACAAATACTTTTAGGGGTATTAGTACAGTACCACTGACAACAGAAAATTAGATCATCCTGGAATCAAGAAGGAACCTCTGCCAACGAGAAAGCTGAAACTGAAGAAGGAAGATTGTCCAGCTGTTGCTCTGCTGGATTGCCCTGCTGTTGCTTTGCTGCCAAAGAGAGGGGAAGGACTTTGCTTTGTGCTGTGTCCCCTTGCTTGAAGGTATCTCCAAGAGCCTGAGAAGAGCTGGCTCCCTGTTCTGAAGTCCCAGGAACAAAAGGACTTCACCCCCAGCTTCCCCTGAGCTCTACTGAGAGAGTTCTGTCCTTCCTGGAGTGCTTGGCCCATGTGTGGTGCCTCTGGAAGTTGTACCTGTGTTGGGAAGCTGGAAACTAAACTTGAGAGACTTTGCTAAAGAAAAGTTATCGCATCGCTCGCTGCAAAATGCATCCCCGACAGTGCGAGAAGATTCCCGCCACTACGAAGGTCAAGATCGTCGCAGCGCCTGTTGCCGCTGTCAGAGCCGTAGCATCCTTCGTTTGCGGGATGCACCCGATCGGTGCGGGAAGTCTAACATGACTGCGAGTGTCGTCGCAGAGCCTGTCGTCGCTGGGTGAGATCGACGCACCGCCTGCTTGCGGACTGCATCACGTCGCTGCGAGAGTCATCGCCGAAGCCATCGCATCGAGGAGCTGCGAGAGAGAAGATCACCGCTGGTCCGCGCATCGTCACCCCGGATATCGTCGCAACCCCAAAGATCGTCGCATCGTACCTTTGCGAGAACAAACTTCCCATGGAACCTACGCACCGGAATCCATACAAGTGGCCTTCCTCCCCATACAGACCGGATTCGTCGCAACATGCCCGCTGCTGCAGCGGGGCTGTCGCAAACGCCTCCCCAGGGTCTCAGGAGCAACGCATCGCTTGTTTTCCAACGCACAGCTTTTGTAACTTTGTTGCAACTAAAGGTACTGTGAGCTAAACGTGACGCAACTGTGAACTTTTCACGTAACTGTGGATTATTTTATCACAACCTACAGAATTTTATCGCAACCTGAAGAATTTTTATTGCAACCTTAAGAACTCTTTTGAAACCATATTCTTGAACTGTGTATGTTGGATTTTTGATGTTTTGGTCTTGTGAAGTTTAGATTAAATACCTTTATTTTTCTAAAACTGTTGTGGAATCAGTTTGTGGTGTTTCACTGTGTTACTGAAGAGTGTTGGTACAAATACTTTACACATTGCATCTGGTTAGCCTAGACTGCTCGTGCCAAGCTACCTAGAGGGTGAGCAGGGGTTATCTCAGAGGGTTTCCTCCTTGCTCTGACTAGAAGCAAGGGTCCCTATTTGGACAGTGGTACCTTCCCCTGCCAACTAGAGACCCCCCTTTCTAACATTGTTGTTTAGCGGTGGGGATTTGAACTTGTATTTGTACTAGACCCACAGTGATTGGTGTACATCACTAGTGAGTGCAGACCACTACGCCACCGCACACCCCTGGTTTTGATTTTTGATTCTATTTTTGAGTAACTCTTCCAAGCATCATGT
Source organism: Lissotriton helveticus (assembly GCF_964261635.1). Taxonomy (NCBI): domain Eukaryota; kingdom Metazoa; phylum Chordata; class Amphibia; order Caudata; family Salamandridae; genus Lissotriton; species Lissotriton helveticus. Next base: position 1,162,733,714 of record NC_136072.1, on the reverse strand, counting down.
CTACAAAAGGAAAGGCACTCAGTGAGGGGGCAGAAGTAGAATTGGAGTTTGTCATTGGAGACTTGTATTCCTACAAAGTTGAGGAACTTAGGAAATTCTGCCGCGAGTTTGAGTGCCCCATAAAGAGCGCCTTCAGGAGGGATGAGCTACGCGAAATCTTAAAAGCCCATTGGGAGGCACAAGAGGGAAATGATGATGTGGATGCAGAGAATGGTTTTCATGTCACAGATCTGCCAGTGGGCAGAGTAGGCTCAGGAGCTGGCAGCAACCATTCCGGTAGGGGCCTCACCCCAGACGAGTTACAAGAAAATCAGAGAGTAAGAGAATATGACTTGGAAGTCATGAAAATGAAACTGAAGCAACTGGAAATGGATAAAGAGAGAGAAAAGGCAGCGGAGGAGAGCAAACGTGCCCGCGCCTTGGAGGAAAAGAAAAAGCTTTTGGCTCATGAGTTGAGCATGAGAGAACTGGTTCTTAAAGCCAATGAGGTGGATGCCAGTTCAAATGGTGGCAGCGCGCAGCCAGTGCATGGGGGTAAAGTATATATTCCCAAGGATCTGGTACAGAATTACAATAGGAGTGAGGATATTTATGCCTGGTTTACTTCCTATGAGATTGCATTGAGGATGAATGGTGTGCCTGAACAACATTGGGGGGGGGACCTGTGAAAACATTTTGAGGCTTCTGGGAGGAGTGTTCTAGAGCCCTTAGAATTAACAGGTGCCATGACCTACCCCAACATGAAGGAGGCCTTATGTCTCAGGTATGGACTTACTCCAGAGCAGTACAGACTGCAGTTTAGAAATTCTAAGAAGAAAGAATCTGAGACTTGGATGGAGTGTGTGAATTTGTACTCGCGTGCACTGGAAGGTGGGATGAAGGGCAACAAGGTAACTGATTTTAAGGGGTTGTTGCATTTAATCAGTTGGGAACACTTGAATAGTATTTGTGTTCCAGAGCTGCGCCAGCATCTTTTAGACAGCAAGCTGACAGACCCCACTTGCTAAGGAGGCGGACCGCTGGACCAGTACCAGGGTCCACAGAGGAATCGTGGGTACCGCAGCCAAAGGTGGGCAGGGTCCCCAGCAAAAGAGTGGGGGGGACAAGGGCAATCAAAAGAAGTCCACACCAGGGCCCCAAAATAACTCCCAGGAGAAGGAATCCCAACCCCCCAAAACTAGGCAGCCATGGCCCCCTAGGTAGGTGCAGGCGGGACTACAGAGATCCCAGGGACAACAGGGGCCCACCTACCTGCTTCCACTGCAATGACGTGGGACATGTTATCAGCCGGTGCCCCAAGAGGCCCCCAGCACCCACTGGTGCTCCAGTCCCAGGGTTAGCAAGTGTAGCTTTGGGAGGGGATTTGGTTTCTAGTGGGGAGGTGGGGCTAGCAGTTATGTCCCTTGCCTATTTAGGAGACCAAGAGATGGTCCAGGAAACCTTACTGCCCATGAACACTAAGAAATATGGGCAGAAGGTGACCGTCAATGGGAGGGAGATAGAGGCTCTGAGAGACACAGGGGCCAGCGTGACATCCGTGAGGTGTCAGTGGATGTCTGAAGAGCAGTGTCTCCCTAATGTACTCCACCCTGTAGTAGCAGCTGACAGTTCAGTGCGCCTCTGCAAAGTGGCACGTGTTCCCTTTGAGTGGGGGGAGTATCTGGTCTTTTGGAAGTTGTTGTCAGTGATGCCTTGCCTGTAGACTGTCTGCTAGGTTATGACCTGGAGAGGTCTCCATGGAAAGACGTAGAACACCGAACTCATTTGGAGATGTTGGGGTTGCCTGCGTGGATCTGTGTGACCACGCGTGCTATGGCAGCCAGTAGGGGTGGTTCAGCAGAACTGGAGCCTGAAACAGTGGCCCAGAGACCTGCCAGGAGAGGACAGGGCAGAGGGCACGGGAAAACAGCCCCAGCCGTTCTCACGGTCCAGGAGGAAGCAAACCCTGAGGGGGATGCCCTGGAACCTACAGGGGAGCAGGTGGCCGAACTGGGCGACCTACCTGAGCTGACCCATTGGCAGCAAGAAGGTGGGCCCTCCAGGGAGGAATTCTGCCAGGAGCAGAAAGAGTGCCCATCCCTCGTGGGTCTGCGGCAACAGGCTGCAGACCAGAGAGCAGGTTGAGCGGCCAGAGATCACTTCATCTACTGGGAAGATGACTTATTATATAGCGAGCCTAAGTTTGCTGAGCCCAGTGCAGCCCGTGTGCTGGTGGTACCCGAGCGCTTCAGGAACTTCCTACTGGGTCTGGCTCATGACGTGCCTCTCGCAGGACATCTGGGGCAAGACAAGATCCTACACCGGCTTGTCACCTACTTCCACTGGCCCCAGATGAGGAAGCAAGTTGGTTCCTTCTGTAGGTCTTGCCAAACATGTCAGGCCAGTGGCAAGACTGGAGTGAAGTACAAGGCACCCCTCCAACCCTTCCCTGTGGTGAGCACCCCTTTCTTGCGGGTGGGCATCGACATCGTGTGGCCCCTGGACCCCAAGACAGCCTTAGGCAACAGGTTCATCCTGGTCTTGGTGAACCATGCCACCCGGTACCCGGAAGCAGTCCCTCTCAGGACAATCACAGCCCCCGTGGTGGGCCGTGCGTTGATGGGGATCTTTTCCCCTGTGGGGTTCCCCAGAGAGGTGGTCTCCGACCGAGGTACCAACTTCATCTCTAGGTACATGAAGTCTCTGTGGGAGGAATGTGGGGTAACTTATAAGTTCACCACTCCTTATCACCCTCAAGGAAATGGGTTGGTTGAAAGGTTCAACCGCACCCTGAAGGGTATGATTATGGGCCTTGAAGAGCCCATGAGACGGAAGTGAGACGTCTTGTTACCATGCCTGTTGTTTGCCTACAGGAAGGTGCCTTAGAAGTCCTTAGGGTTCAGCCCCTTTGAACTCCTGTATGGCCACCCTGTTAGAGGACCTCTCGCGCTGGTGAAGGTGGGGTGGGAGGAATCCCGTGGGAAAACCCCCCAGGATGTGTTCAGCTATGTGTTGGCCACACAGCTTCAGGAAGCTCGCTCAGAAGAACCTGGAAGCTAGCCAGGAAGAAATGAAAAGATGGTACGACCAGAATACCACTCGAATTTCAACCTGGGCAGAAAGTGTGGGTGATGGCCCCAGTGGAGCCATGTGCGCTCCAAGACAAGTGGACTGGGCCATATGAGGTGGTAGAAAGGAAAAGTGAAGTAACCTACCTGGTTAACCTGAGGACCCCCAGGCAGCCCCTGAGGGTCCTGCACGTGAACCGCCTCAAGCCACACTTTGAGAGGTCTGAAGTGACAATGCTCATGGCTACAGATGCTGGAGGGGAAGAGGATAGTGATCCTCTCCCTGACCTCCTGGCAGCTAAGGAGCAAGACGGGTCAGTGGATGGAGTGTTCCTCTCGCCCACCCGATCCCAGAACAGCAGAGGGACTGTCACCAGGTGCTGGGTCAGTTCGCGCCCCTGTTCTCCCTGACCCCAGGTATCACCCATTGGTGCGTCCATGATGTGGACACTGGAGATAGTTTCCCTGTGAATCAAAATTTTTTACAGGGTAGATGACATGGTCAGGGCCAGCATCAAGGAAGAGGTTTCCAAGATGTTGGCGCTAGGGGTGATTGAGCCCTACAGCAGCCCCTGGGCTAGCCCAGTGGTCTTAGTGCCAAAAGCTGCTGCGCCCGGAGCCCCTCCAGAACTCAGGTCTTGCATGGACTACCATGGGCTCAATGCGGTCACGAAGACTGATGCACACCCCATCCCCAGAGCTGATGAGCTTGTGGATCGGTTGGGAGCTACCCAGTACCTCAGTACTTTTGATTTGACTTCTGGGTACTGGCAGATTGCCTTAACTGAAGGGGCCAAAGAGAGGTCTGCATTCTCAACGCCAGAGGGGCACTTCCAGTTCCGAGTCATGCCCTTTGGGTTGAAGAAGGCCCCTGCCACCTTCCAGAGACTGGTTAACCAGGTACTGGCCGGGCTGGAGGAATTCAGCGCCGCATACTTGGATGACATTGCGGTGATCAGCTCCACGTGGGAGGAACACCTGCAACACCTCTGTGAAGTGTTGAAGGCTCTGCAAAGGGCAGGCCTCACTATCAAGGCCAGCAAGTGCCAGATAGGGCAGGGATCTGTGGTGTATTTGGGACACCAGGTGGGGAGCGGCCAGGGTGCGCCCCTACAGGCAAAGATTGATACCATTCTGGCTTGGGAGCCCCCCAAGACACAGACAGAGGTGAGAGCCTTTTTGGGTCTCACCGGGCATTACAGACGGTTTGTCAAGGGGTATGGCACCATCGTTGCCCCCTTGACAGAACTCACTTCTAAGAAGTTGCCCAAAAGAGTGGACTGAACCGAAGCCTGCCAAACTGCTTTTGATGCCCTCAAGACTGCACTGTGCACAGCACCGGTGCTCAAGGCACCTGACTTTTCCAGTGAGTTCATAGTGCAGACAGACGCTTCAGAGCATGGTGTGGGAGCAGTACTCTCACAGGTCACTGAGGATTGTGGAGACCAGCCAGTAGCTTTCATTAGTAGGAGGCTACTCCCCAGGGAACAGAGGTGGAGTGCGATTGAAAGGGAGGATTTTGCTGCGGTCTGGGCTCTGAAGAAGCTGAGGCACTACCTGTTTGGGACCCACTTCCGTGTTCAGACAGACCACTGGCCCCTCAGATGGTTAAAGCAGATGAGGGGTGAGAACCCAAAACTGTTGAGGTGGTCCATCTCCCTACAGGGAATGGACTTTACGGTGGAACATCGCCCTGGTACAGAACACGCCAATGCTGATGGTCTGTCCAGATTTTTCTGCCTTAGTGAAGAGGACTCCCAAGAGGGTGGGTAGTTCTCCCCACTTTCAGCTGGAGGGGACACGTGTTAGACCTGGCATCTTTGGCATGGTTTCCCCCTATCTTTTTGCCTCTACCTCCTGTATTTTTGATGCTGTGCTGGATTTCGTTTTGCTGGTTTAGATGCTTTGGATACTCTGCCACTGCTGATCAGTGCCAGAGTGTGAGTGCTCCCTGTGTAAATTGCTATTATGATTGGATATACATGATTGGCATATTTGTATCACCATGAAGTCCCTAGTAAAGTGCACTGGGTGTGCCAGGGCTGGTGATGACAAATGCTACTGGTGGGCCTGCAGCACTGATTGTGCCACCCACATGAGTAGCCCTAAAATGGTGTCTCAGGCCTGCCACCGCAGTGCCTGTGTGCAGTCTGTAAACTGCCATGTCCTCCTGGTCAGTGTCCCCACTGACCAGGCCTAACCCTTCCCTTTTTCTGCACATTGTTCACCCCTATGGAAGGCCCAAGGTGCCCCCCTGGGCAGGTTGCAGTGTATGTGAAAGGTAGAGCATGTACTGGTGCAGGTGACATGCTCTGGTAGTGAATTACAGCCATTTTCGTTTTTCACTATTGTACGGCTATCTTGCTCTATAGATTAACATGGGGGATGCTGGCTACAGTGGCTACCAGCATTTCTTCTCATAGGAACAAGATAGGACATAAGAGTCTAGTATCCCTGAACTCAGAATTTAATAACACATCTTTTAGGAAAGGTTGTTTTTAAATCATATGCTTGAGAACAACACTTTTAGAAAGCTGCTGTACTCTTGTCTGACCCTTCTGTGTGCCTTGGCCTATTTGTGTATTGACTGTCTGGTTTGAGAGTGACAGGGGCTGGGGATTCCCCAGGAGGCTGGCTGAGTCAGCCCTATGCTGAATGACGGCATTTGCAACTTGAGTGGTGGGAGGAGATAGCACCTGGGCCTGAATAGGGCCGTGCCTGCCTTCCACAATGCTGGCTCCATCTCCTGCTGGGTGGCTGGCGACCCTGCCCCTCACTCTGAAAGGAAAGGAGAAGCCAGCAAAACAAAGTGCTCAAGAAACACCCAGAACTGGTTCAGACCGGGCTCAGGGCCCACTTGCACAAAGAGAACAAAGACTTTTAGGGGTATAAGTACAGGACCCCTGACAACAGAAAATTAGATCATCCTGGAATCAAGAAGGAACCTCTGCCAAGGAGAAAACGGAAACTGAAGAAGGAAGATTGTCCAGCTGTTGCTCTGCTGGATTGCCCAGCTGTTGCTTTGCTGCCAAGGAGAGGGGAAGGACTTTGCTTCGTGCCGTGTCCCCTTGCTTGAAGGAATCTCCAAGAGCCTGAGAAGAGCTGGCTTCCTGTTCTGAAGTCCCAAGAACAAAAGGACTTCACCCCCAGCTTCCCCTGAGCTCTACTGAGAGAGTTCTGTCCTTCCTGGAGTGCTTGGCCCATGTGTGGTGCCTCTGGAAGTTGTACCTGTGTTGGGAAGCTGGAAACTAAGCTTGAGAGACTTTGCTAAAGAAAAGTTATCGCATCGCTTGCTGCGGAATGCATCCCCGACAGTGCGAGAAGATTCCCGCCGCTACGAAGGTCAAGATCGTCGTAGTGCCTGTTGCCGCTGTCAGAGCCGTCGCATCCTTCGTTTGCGGGACGCACCCGATCGGTGCGGGAAGTCTAATATCGCTGCGAGTGTCGTCGCAGAGCCTGTCGTCGCTGGGTGAGATCGCCGCACCGCCTGCTTGCGGACTGCATCATGTCTCTGCGAGAGTCATCGCCGAAGCCATCGCATCGAGGAGCTGCGAGAGAGAAGATCACAGCTGGTCCGCGCATCGTCGCCCCGGAGATCATCGCAACTCCAAAGATCGTCGCATCATACCTTTGCGAGAACTAACTTCCTACGGAACCTACGCACCGGAATCCATACAAGTGGCCTTCCTCCCCACATCCAGACCGGATTCGTCGCAACACGCCCGCTGCTGCAGCGGGGCTGTCGCAAACGCCTCCCCAGGGTCTCAGGAGCAACGCATCGCTTGTTTTAAGTTAGGTTATGTTATCTTATGTGGTACTGATCCCAGTGTACTGGAACTAGTGCAGAGAGCATTGCAGCTTGCACTGGGGTGCGGGCGTGAGATGGATGGCATACCACATCTCCTACACATTAATTAACAGTTTTCAATTGACAACCAATCAAAACCTTATAAGGATACCCCACCTAGAGGTGATATGGGAGTACCCATGCCAGCAGTATTGAGCATCAGCTTCACTGCTGCTCCTGCCCTCTTTTGCTGTTTGGGAAGTGTGGAATGGTTTGGTTTATCAATGAATGGCTGGGTTGCTTGCAGCACAGACGATATCGGTGTACAGCAGTGCACGACACAACAACCTAAGGGGAATATGTACAACAGAATTAGGCAGCGTGATGTTAAGCAAAACTTGCTAACACCACACTTCGCCATTCTGAAAACACAGGGATGCGCCATTTTTGCAAAGATATGGTGCACCCCTGCATTTCTCCCTGCGCTGGCGCTAAATTTAGCAGCCTAGTACCGACACAGGCACCCTTGCATCATAGTGCAAGGGGCCTGCGTTCGGGGGAATGATTGTGTATCTGCACATAAACAATCACAAATGGCGATTTGTGACTCCTACGTGTGCTGCTGCATTGTGCAGCACACATAGAAGTTGCAAATCGTCATTTTTAAAATGATTGCTTATGTGCAGAAAGGAACACCTTCCTGCACATAAACACTCATGCATGTTTTATTGCTGTTTCTATGTGTGCTACACAATGCAGTACACACAGAAACAGCAAAAACCAGGAGAAATAAAGCATTTCTCCTTGTTTCGCCGTGTAAAGACCAAGGTTTTCCCAGGTCTTAAATTTGGAGCAGCCACATATTTACGCCACCCACGTAAATATGGGGCAGAATGCCCACCACAACGTCCATTGCCCACCACTTTTACTCAAATGATAGCGTGAAAGGGGCCCTTATTTGCAAGGCAGCGTTAAGCCACGTAAAGTCACTTAACACCGCCTTGTAAATAAGGCGGATCCCCTGTCCCCACAGAAGCTCAGAAAAAGTGACGTTCCTGTGGAGATGGGGGTTTGAAAATATGCCCCTAAGTTCTAAAAGACGAGAAAGAGGAGAAATAGAGCCATCCTTCCAGTAGCAGAGGCCCAGAATAATTATAGGTTTGCATAGGTGCCCAAGCGGAGCAGATGGCAGTGTCAATGAACATTCTGGTGTTAAAGTGATTTAGTTGCGAAATCTGCCCCTACTACGGTGCCAAAACTGTTTTCTGCTATGTAAGGTAAGGTAAGCAAAGGGAAATAGAAGAGGCAATGCAAAGCCTGATCAGCTGGAACAGCCTAACGTGGCTTTATAACGGCGGGCGCGGGAAATGTGGCGTACAGAAGACCGACTCCCCGGTGTCGCTCAGGGGGCCCAAGTCAGAACATTACACCAGTTGAAACCAGGTGCAAACAAGGGGCCTAGCTGTGTCTCGTGTGACGTACCTAGTAGAGCTAGGCAAGCCAACAAGTGACCAGGTCAGGTCAGTCACGAGCCAATGGTCTATGAGCCGAGCCCTGAGCATGTTTGCCTTGTAAATCAGACAATGAACAACGCACAAAATATGATACAGTGTCTCCAAACTTCGAAAAGGTGCATTTCTTAAACACGTGGAAGCGTTGACATTAATACGTCATATTATAGCACCGCCCTGAGAACCATTTAGTAAAAGCGATTTGTCAACATGAACTTAGAAGCATTCGTGCCCCGCCCTGGTGACAGTGCCATTAGTGAACGAAGAGGCAAGGCATTTGTGTGAACCCTGTTTGTGGCCCAAGTTCTTCTAGAGAGAGCAACATTATAGTCTATTAAATCAAACACAACAGGTTTCTATACAGGTGGTATGCTGAATTTTCATATTTGAAAGTGCTTTCTTATGGGATAATGAAGAAAAAGGTGAATAAGCGATATAAAATATTTGCCTAAGATCACACAGTTTGTTTATGCAGGGAAGCAGTGATTAACCCAGCCTTTCTGGAATCACTTTGTACAATTCAGCCACTAAATGGGTGTCTTTTTGTCTCCTCTTTTCCCTCAAATATTAATGCTTTGTTTTGGCTTTTTGTGCACGATGGTCGAGCGAGGGAGACAGGCAGAAGCCCCATGAAACCTCGGCTCGTTCTGGGCTCGAGGTTCGAACAGGATCTTGAACTGATCCCGAGCCAGGCTTCAGGCTCGAGCCTGGCTCGAGCTTTAGAGGCTCGCCCACCTCTGATACCCAGGAGCACGGGGGTCTCTTCTTTACACAGAGGCACATGTCAAACTAGGCTGGCCCCTGAAGGGTGTCTTCTTCTTGGAATTCGTACTGCAGGCGCACCTTGCTTATAACTCCTAAGCCGGAGCGCGCCTCGGCGCAGCGCGCAGCCTAGCGCACAGAAGCCTTCTTGTTACGCGCGAGCGCTGCAGGAGACGCTATGAGCAGGTGACTGACAGTACATGTGCTGCTGCCGAGGTTTGTTGTGTTCACATCACAGCGCCTTCATTGTTCCTCTCAGCGCTTCAGTGCACTCGAGATGGCCCATCAGGGCCGGGAGTTATCCGGGGCTCGCATCACTGCGCCCTCCCCGACGCGCCTCGGAGGCTGACAGCTTTACAGCGCCCAGATATGGAAATCGCGGCTTCGAGTGAGTGTTATTGCGCTTTGTCAGATGGTGCTGTTATCAGCTCCTCAAACAGAGGCGCCACTGAGCTGTGTCTGGAACCTGCCTGAGATTGTTTATGGAAATAAAGGACAGTTTTATAAGGCGCCGATTAAATGTCCGAGCACGCTCCGAGACTCGGTAAACGATCATGGAGGAGGGGAGCGAGGCGGCGGGCTGGAGATGATGGCGCTGATGAGGCTGGGATGGAAGAAGGAAAGCACAAACAGCCATCATTGTGATTGCAGGCTTGTTATCATGGTCCTGAGGCTGGCGGGAATGCAAACAAGCTCCGGGCGCAGGCGGGCGCACGTGCGAGCATCAGGCTGCTTCACACCCTCAGCTGCCGGTGGCTCCAGGGACCCCTGGGACAGCTGTGTCTTCCCATCTCAGGGACCTAAGAAGGACACTCACAGCTGGAGTCTGCGCAGTGCAGACACCTTGATTTCCCGCAGCCGCATGCTTTTTCACCCCACCATCTTCCAACCCCTCAAAGCTTGGGGTGCGGTCAGTGAGGCTCCTGAGAGGCAGACAGACGGGTACCCACAAACACTACCGGGCTGAGTCCTAAAGCCTTTCCTTAATTTGAGCCGGCGCTTTCCGGTGCTTGGCACCAGCACGTAATTGTTAACACCGGCACTAATGACAGGCTGCCACACGGTAGCATTCTGTGTCTCACTCAGAGGCGCAACTAGAGCCAAATTTTTTGGGGGGGGGGGGGGGGGTGGCTGAGAATTTTTTTTTGGGGGGGGCAGAACCTTTAATCAGTGGGCAGAGTGGAGCTGCAGGGCCTCCAACAAGGGGTGAAACAACATTAAGGCCTAATTAACATTCAAATGGTCTTTTAAAGACCTGTGAAACGTTCGGGTGTGCCCGGGATCTGTCACATCCCGGGCTGCCACACACGCCATTGGAGTCAAGCTATCCTGGCTGAAGACGGATGATAGCCAGAAACCGGTCCTAGGATGCTTGATTCCAGTCCAGGGAAGACATGGCTTGGCAGGTCGGTCTGGACTGTCCCCATGAGACACAGGGTCAAGGCTGATTTGCATATGGCCATGTCTGAACTGGGGTGGTGTGGTGAGAAAAATAACGATGGATTAAACCCAGATCTGTGACAGGGGGTGAATGTTTTGCCAATGTGCAGCATTCCGTCCATCATCTTGTGTGTTTTGCTGTTTGTCCTATGGGGGAAGGGTATGCCCAGACGTGGGTCCTGTGCTCACTACGCCACTGTTGTCAAGCTATCCTGGCTGATTCAGGCTGATAGCCAGAAACCGGGCCTAGCGTGCTTGATTCCGGTCCAGGGAAGAAATTGCTTGGCAGTTCGGGCTGACTGTTCCCATGAGGCACAGGGTCAGACTGATTTGCAGATGGCCATGTCTGAACTGGGATGGCGTGGTGAGAAAAATAACGATGGATTAAACCCAGATCTGACTGGGGGTGAATGTTTTGCCAATGTGCAACATTCCGTCCATCATCTTGTGTGTTTTGCTGTTCGCCCTATGTGGGAAGGGTATGCCCAGACGTGGGTCCCGTGCTCACTACGCCACTGGAGTCAAGCTATCCTGGCTGATGACAGCTGATAGCCAGAAACCGGTCCTAGGATGCTTCATTCCGGTCCAGGGAAGACATGGCTTGGAAGTTCGGGCTGGACTGTTCCCTTGAGGCACAGGGTCAAGACTGATTTGCATATGCTCATGTCTTAACTGGGGTGGCGTGGTGAGTAAAATAACAATGGACTAAACCCAGATCTGTGACTGGGGGGTGAATGTTTGGCCAATGTGCAACAGGTTCCAGTCTGGGCGTTGGCTCAACATTTTTTGATTCTGGGGAAATCACTATGGGGCAGATGTAGGTAGCCCATTACCGGTCGGTAAACCCGAAATTCGGTAAATTTCAGGTTTACTGACCAGTATTGAGCCATTTGCTATGTAGGGGAGATTTGGTAAATACCGAATCGGTATTTACCGATTCTGTATTTACCGAATCATCATTTACCGATTCGGTATTTACCAAATCGGTAAATGACATGTAGGAAGCACTTTGAAGAGTGTTTCTGTACTTTAAGGATTTGTTATTTGCCACCAACTATTAGTTGATGGTAAACAACGAATACCTCTGTAAATGCAAATCTGTGCATGTACACCACTGCCATGTGGCAGACATTAGGGCATGTATGTGTGCCACATGTGCACACAAGCACTATTCAGGGGTGCAACAGGGTGTCAATGTGACACCCTGCCACCCTTGACTCTTTCCCTATTTTACCGAATCGGTATTTACTGATTCGGTAATTGACATTGGAGGCCCATAGGAATTAATGGCAATTACCGAATCGGTAAATACCGATTCGGTAAATACCGAATCTTACCAATTCGGTAATTTTACCGAAGTATTTGCTACATAGCATTTACCGATTCTAAAATACCAAATCGGTAAAATTCGGTATTTTAGAATTGGTAAATACTATTTACCTACATCTGGCCCTATATCTCCCAGAGCCTACATAAAAATAAATGTGTCCTTAAGTAATGTAACTAGTGCTCCAAACCTTCGTGTTGAGTCCTTGCTATATAAAACTGCAATAAAATAAGCTGTCTTACAAACCTCAAAGTAGCAAGGCCTTGCTCTGAGTGTACACAGAATGCCAAATCTCTAGCTTTTACAAAACACAACAGATGGTGATAAAAAAAATCATTGGTGAAGGGTATAAAATAAAATGTCATCTTAGACTCGTTAATTTGATAAAAAGACACACTCAACAACGTTTTTAAGCATGTTGTTCAAGCACTTGTAATTGTAAGAGTGGAATAGGGGGCCTGCCCCCTCATAGGGCCACATGCTGTCTCTCCCACTGAAAGCTGTTGCTCACACATCTGTAAGACTGATTACAAACATGAAAACATGTCATGCTATTGCTAATTAAGGTAAAGAATCTTCTAGTCCATGCCCTCTGCATGCTCAGAGCTGTCTACATCCCCTTCAAAGCTCTGACACCAAGCACCCCCAGTCTCTGGAGATCTCATTAATTGTGTCAGGCAGACAATGATCCCTTCACATCACATACAACAGCCATTTTGAACTTCCACAAACCTACCAGACACCTCCGCTCAGCCGGACTCCTACTCGTACCCCTCCCCCGCATATGCAGAACCGGATCGCACAATGGTGCCTTCCCCTGCATCACTCCTAAAGCATAGAAAGACCTGTCCCTGCACATCACAGCCACCTCCACAGTTCTTGAATTCTGGAAGAAACTGAAGTCCTGGCTCTTCACCTAGCCACAAACCTGGCTCGGTCCGTACAGCTCATGCTTCAGTGCCAAAAAACCCTCCGGGGTGAGTTGTGTGCTATATAACGCACATAAACATAACAACTATGTCTCCATGCAAAGACTCTCATTCTCAGTGCAGTGTAAAGAAGTGACATCCCTCCAAGTAATAGACAAGACCCATCCTAGACTTCTTTCAACAAGCATTGGCAAAGCCATTAAGTTTAGCCTTTGTGAGCCTTTGCCAGTGATTTGTAGCTTTGCTGCGTGGTATCCATGATGCTGTGCAGCCTGGGTAAATAAAAATAAAACATTTTTTTGTAGGTCATTCAGCATGCCTGTGAACTTCTACAAAATGAGATTAGTTATTGACCTGACAAATGTGCAATAATATATCTTACTAAACTGAGTGGATGAGGGACTACAAGAAACACCATGGGAGAGTGGGGGGGACTTCAAGTCTTAGAAGAGAGGGTGGGTTATGAATGGTGAAACAACATGGTGGAGTGTAGGGGGAAAGCAGAAGCAGTACAGTAAGCGACACAAATTCAACAAGGGAGGGCTAGACTGGACATGAAAGCAACAGGGAAGGATTGAAGTGCAAGCAACATGGGGGTTAGGGGAAACAACATGGAGGGCACTGGTGGGGGAAGCAATGGTGAGAGGCACACAGATGAGTGCAAGAAAGGAGTGGTGGGGAGAAGGAGTCTGGCAACAGAGAGCAAACCGGAGTGTACAGAGAGAGACGTGCATGAGGGAGACAGCTCAAAAACACATTGTTAAAAATTGGGGTATTGATTGCCTGGGTCAAGCCCTGGTAAAGCAATAACAACAATCTAAGTCAGGGAAAGAGGCAGGCAACCTCTAAATTAACCTCTGCTCACCCTCTGGTAGCTTGGCACAGAGCAGCAGGCAGTGTGTACAGAATTTGTGCAACAGTAAATCAGTGAAAACACACAAAAGCATTTTACACCAGGATAACAAATTAGTTCTTAATTTAATAACTAAAACAAGACAAAAACATCAAAAATCCAATATGTATAACTGGGTTTATGGATTTTTAAAAACTAAACTGTAAAATAACACATAGGGGTCGATTCTGATCTCGGCCAGTAGGGCTCCGAATGCGATCCGGGCAGGAAAAGGGATGAGCCGGACGTGTGGTTCCCAACCAACTCGGACACCTGTATGAGCTAGCAAGTATGATGTGACTGTGCGTGTGTATTCCGACCAAACCGTTTCCGGATCCTAGTCACTCCAACTGACTCGTACAGACACGATTCGCACTGCCCAAAGGAGACGTTTTACGATGTACGCGTTCGACAGCTGGATCGAGCCAAAGTTTCCGGCTCGCAAAACGTCCGGGAAGATGCCTTCGGGGATCTGCCTCAGACCCCCTGTCACACACAGCCTTACGGCTCGGACACAGGGGAAGACCCAAGGGTCTCCCCAACACAGGCATGTAGGGTGCGGATGGCACTGATGCATACCCAATGTGAGAGACGTACCCTTTCAGTTAATGGGAGCCCATGTACACGTCGTACAACCGTCTCCCATTGAATTCTGTGGGAGTCTGACCGAACCGAGTCCAGCAGCATGCGGCCGCATTGTACTCACTCGGTCGGACTGCAGGGGTCCGGCTCAGTCGAAAAACACTCCGGATCTGGCTCGGTTGGAGTGTTTTCCGACCCAGATCGGAATCAGCCCCTTAGAAGCATAAAGCGCCAAACGGGGGTATCTAGTCTTGCTGGACTAGGTCAACTCCAAAATTTCAGGCTGACCGCGATGAAGTGGAGGTCGGATACCGTTCCAGGTTAGTCCAGCTGAAGTTTTACCTTCTCAAGTTTTGTGCCACGAGTGTCGTTTTGGGTGGGAAGTTTGAAAGGAGCAAGGGGAGTATCACTGGCGTTGGTCAACATGGCGGAAAGAGCAGCCCGGGCGCTGCAGTAGGGCAGACTTTAGCCCCGAGGTGGCGATCCACGCTGGTGGATGATGCTTGCTGTGTGAAGAAACAAACTTGTGGCGACTCGCGATGATTCTCTGTGCGAGGAAACTGACCCAATCAAAATCATGAAGAACCCAAAAGTGTGTCTTTAACAGGTTAAAAACCACCTGCCAGGGCCCAGGACCTGAGAGGTGCCTTGTGGGAGGCAGGACATCATTGAAGATGGGTCCAGGAGCTGAAGGGAACCTGTTATGTCCCTGAGGCTCAGATCAGGAGGCCCGCAGACTGGACCTTTGAGTCCCCTCGGGGTCCAGGTTCAAGATGGGTTCCAGGTCCAGTTCTTCTTCTCCAGGCAAGAAGGCAGCAGGTCAGCACAGCAAGGCAGCAGCTCCTTCAAAGTGGTAGTCCAGCAGAGTGGCATTCCTTTCAGCAGCACAAAAGTCCTTCTTCCAGGCAGGATATCCACAGGTACAGAGGTGTACTGAAGTGGTGATGTCAGAGGTTCGGTACTTATTCCCACTTGTGCCTTTGAGGTGGGGTAGACTTCAAAGACATACCTCTGAAGTGCACCAAGGACCTCCCTTCCTGCCCTGGCTACAGACTCAATATGCAGCCTTTTGTGTGGGGACAGAACACACCTATTCAGGTGTAAGTGAGGCTGAATCCACCTCCTTCCTCCCATCCTGCCATGAGGGCTATCAAGCCACACCTAAGCTCCCATTGTGTGTGGCTATCTAGGGGGAATACACAAAGCCCCCCTGTCACCCACCTTAGACATGTGACCAGAGGCAGGCAGCAGGTTAGATGGCTAAAGTAAGAAAATACCAACTTTCTAAAAGTGGCATTTTCAGAATTGTAGTTTAAAATCCGACTTCAACGTAAGTTATGATTTTAATTTAGAAATCCAGAGACACCAGACTTGGGGGACTTATCTCTTCCTAATTAGAAGTTGCACTTATAAACTGTACTAAGGAAATGCCAATCATATCCAAGAGAGAGATAGGCCTTTCAGGAGTGAAAAATGTCTTTAGGATTTTTTTCACAACCAGGACATGTAAAACATAAAAATGCGTCCTTCCTTTAAAATACATTGAACTATGCCATCTGGGTAGTCCTGGGCTCACCTTAGGGGTGACAAATGTATAAAAAGAGAAGGTTTGGGCCAGGCAAAGGGTTTATTGTGCCAGGCCGACAAGGCAGTGTAAAACTGCGCAAACAGGCTCTGCAGTGGCAGGACTGAAACACGGTTAAAGGGCTATTTAAGTGGGTGGCAACATTTATGCTGCAGGCCATCTAGTAGCAATTAATTTACTGGTCAGAGAGGACATGCACATTAGCACTGATTAATAGTGGTTAAGTGCACCGAGTCCAAATGTCAGCTAAAATGAGGCGAGAAAGTGGAGCAGGAAGGCAAAAAGGTGGGGGGGAGACAGCCCTAAGGCTATCAGATCTTACACACAAGCACTTGCTTCACACAAAAGTAAAACGTAGTGCTTGAAAACCAACCACTGGAATCCACGATGCCAGCCATTCAAGGACATTGTAAAGTGCCAATGATCCATGCTTGGGACAAACTCAAAATTGACAATCTAGGATACGAAAAAGAAGAAGAAGCCAAATAAGAGTGACAAGGAAAGGTGAACAGCGTTAATAGAAATAGACGCGCTACACGCACATCTGTGTTGTTGGTGAGCCACAATATGCCTCACAGCAGACAAAGCATGTGTTATGTAGTAGGCTGGACCTAAATATTGCCTGAAAAGTCACTTCTCTTGAAACAGCTGGCAACCTCCTGAATTTACTCTTTTGAAGTTTTTGGGCAAACAAAACATTAGTCACTTTGACTACCTGCAACTTCCGCTTCTCTGATCACCAGCTGCAATGAACGCCGTACATACAATAAAAAATGTAACTTGTTTCTCTCATATACCCTTAATCTGTATCCAGGTACTGAAATGACAAATGCTTGCACTTGTTTTCTTGTTCTGATCATTATAAAAAGTAAATTTGTAAGTGCCCCACAGCCTTATTATCTTTGTGCAGCACTGTAGTATTGTCTTGGATTAATTGCAATGCAAATAAATATATAAACAGATAAATGAATAGTTTAACTCAATTAGCCAAGCAATTAAATAAATCCCAGTGGTTTCACTTCCACAAAACTGCCCCGTGGCATTTTCTATAAAGATAGCTGCACACAGGATACATTGGCACACAAGAAAACACCTTCAGCTTTGGGCTTTTAATAAAGCAGGAGGTCTGTCAACTACATGGTGCATTGTGGTCATGGTAGTTAATCTGCTCATTAGTTGCACATCCCTCTGTGAGGAAAAGCTTAAAGAATGTTTTCCGACCATTTCTTTTTCTACATTAACTTTTCCATCTTTATATATCAATGTTTATTGTTTAAATGCACATTTTTCTCAAGATTCTTATTAGATTTCTGCGCCTGGTATGTGTTTCACTTCTCTTCAAGCTCATCAGAGAGGCACAACATTAGTTGGGTGCCCACATTTTTTGTAGTTCAACATTGAGAAATCAGTACCTACTTGTGGGGTTATGCCACCTGTTTTCAGAACTTTGGGGTTTCCAAGCACCTGCAAAAGGTTAGAATAAAAAAAAATACAAATTAAGGGTGACAGGTCTAATAGCAAGTGAGAAAAGTGAGTCAACATGTTTTCGTCGTGGCAATTCTGCGCGGCCCTCAACAAAGTCTGTTTCAAATGAGGTAAAAAAGGGGCATTCTGTATGGGCACACAAATCTTTAATGGGGCTGAAGACAAGTGGTAGGCCAACTCTCAGAACTTTAACCACTTCCGTGCTC
Organism: Lissotriton helveticus; assembly: GCF_964261635.1. Classification (NCBI taxonomy): domain Eukaryota; kingdom Metazoa; phylum Chordata; class Amphibia; order Caudata; family Salamandridae; genus Lissotriton; species Lissotriton helveticus. Next base: position 1,162,716,161 of record NC_136072.1, on the reverse strand, counting down.
ATGACGGCTCCACGCCATCATGAGTCATGGGCGGCGTGTGCTCATGACGGCATGGAGCCGTCATGCAACTGCTGCTCCGCCCACGAAGGACTAATTCCCCGCCTGTGCGGGCAAATTAGTGAGTGGGACGTCCGTGACTCATGACTGCGTGGAACCGTCATAAGTAAAGGAGCGCCACGCCCACCCCCTAGCCCAGCCCGTGCCATGGCAGAATTTGCGCTGCAGCGAACAGGCTAGAGGACTATGGGCCAGATGTAGGTAGCCAAATACCGGTTGGTAACGGACGAAATTCGGTAAATTTGCCGCTACTGACCGGTATTTAGTAATTTGAGATGTAGGAGGCCAAATGAAAGGATTCGGTAATTATGAATCAGTAAATACCGATTCATCATTACCGAATCTGAAATTACCGATTCGGTAGTTACCAAATCATTATTTACCGATTTGGTAAATACCGAATTCTTAATTACCGAATCGGTAAATAAGAAACGGTAAAAATGAAAGTAGAGATGTAGGTAACTCCTAAAATACCGAATTACATGAAATTTGGTATTTAAGAGTCGGTAATTACCATGGATTGAAAGCAGGTGGTAACCAGGGGCAGGCTAAAAAAAGGCCCCAAAATGCAACAGTGTGATTAGAATGGCGGCATTCTATGTGATAGCAAGGCGGCTACAGCTACAGGCAGCAGGAGAGAGGATCTGGAGACGGGTGGAGCAAGTCTACAGACAGCGGATCATACTCTTCCAACTTACTGAGACAGAGATCTTGTAAAGGTACAGGCTACACCCCCACACCATCCTGGACTTGATTAGGAACCTGCACCCACTCCTGGAGCACCCAAAACCAATGGTGCACACCATACACTACATGTGCAGGTGCTCTGTAGCCTACACCTGCTTGCATCTGGGAGTTACCAGAGGGTGATAGCTGCCTGTCCCATTTCTTCAGAAAGTTCCTGGAGGCCATGATGCAGAGAATGCATCATTACATCAGCTTCCCTGACACACATGCGGAACTGCTGAAGACCTAGACTGACTTTTATCAACTGGCACAGTTCCCACATGTCATCGGCTGTATTGATGGCGCACACATCCCAATCTGCCCACCTGCAGCAACAGAGTACATCTACAGGAACAGAAAGTCCACCCACTCTATTAATGTGCAGGTAATCTGTGATGCTGCCAACATAATCACAGACATCGTGGCCAAATTCCCAGGAAGCACCCAAGACTCCTGAATCTTCCATAACAGTGGGATCTACAAACGTCTGGCAGCGGGGGATTTTGGAGAAGGATACCTTCTAGGTAAAACACTGTGACACACACTGATAGATACTGCAGATGTAGATGTTGTTGTGCATGTGATTAATGGCTCTCTCTTTTCCACGTAGACGATAGCGCTTATGCCGTCTGCTCATTCATCCTGACACCCTACCTGAACCCATCAACCCAGCATGAAAGACGATACAACGTGGCACACAACTCTACATGTAACGTTGTGGAGCGCACCTTTGGGCTGTTAAAAAGCAGGTTCCGCTGCCTCCACAAAAGCGGAGGCGCACGTCAGTACTCACCCCTCATCTGCTGTAAAATCATAGCAACTTGCACAATGCTGCACAACCTTGCCACTAAGAAAGGGACAGCAGTGTAATTAACAGACATTGAAGATGATGGTGATGAATTTGAACACCCTGAGCCCAACACAGCAGGAGTGGTGCCAGCAACAGATGGGAGTCAGAGACGGGCAGAGATCACTCGCAACTATTTCTAAGTAAGTAAGAAGACACAGCCAGTTGTAGTATGTACACAATGGAGTTTTAATAAAATGTGCCAGTCCTATTGTTTCCATCCATTATGGGAGTCCTGGGTTACTTCACCCATTCCAGGTCAGGGAGTGTGGGCAGAATCATTGTTTGCAGGCATGCCCACCGGTGCTGGAGGCCATTGACTGGCTGTCCTCACTGGCTGTGTGGGCTGTGCCAGCCCCATGGCGCCTTCTGCTCCTCCGGGTGTCGGTGACAGGGGAGGGTCACATTGCTGCTTCTACTGGTGGTCTCCTCACTCTCCCCGACATCAAGAGCAACAGTAGTTGCTGACTGAGCAGTCAGCAGCACCTCAACAGCACTTGTCACACTCACAAGTCCCCTGGAGACTTCATTGGTGCTGCGTGCCAGTCCCTCCTGCATGTTAACGCAGCAACTGCAAAGCAGAGCAGTGGCAGTGGCTAGCCGGTGCACTGCCCTTGTGTGTTGTTCTGTCCTCAGCCTCTCCTTGCGCCTTGTTGCCCTGTCCTCGTCCAGCTTGCTGCACAGCTGCAGCACTGATTGGGACATGTCCTGCATGACCACAGCCATCTCTCTACTTCCACCGCCATTGAGCTGATGCCCTTGTCAATGTTTTTTATATGTACATTTAGGTGCTTCACCTGCCTTTGGACCGACTGGATGGCCTTCCCCTGCATGCGCTGCACCTTCACCATAGTAGTCTCCAGTCTGCAGAAGACACCTGCACCCTCGCCGTTTCGGTCTTGACTGTTGTCTCTGACCCTGCGGCATCTGGCACCTGTGTGTGCCCCCTGACTGCTGGACTGCTGATGAGCACTGCTGTCCTAAACTTCCACGGTTGGTGTGTCACCCCCCACTGTGTCTCCTGCAGAAGACTTCATTTCCATTAGTGTGGCCACGACATGCCTCTTGCTTTTTTGCACTGCAGGTGTTGGTGCAGCCGGTGATGTTACCAGTTCAGGAGAGGACATGAGTAGTGTTGAGGCCAACCGGTCTGGGGAGGCCAGCAGCTGTGGTGATGCTGTTAGATCTTGGGAGGCTGACAGTGTGGGAGATGCCACTGTAGCTTGTGTGGTTTGCCCTGCACTGGTACTCGCCCCCTCTGTGTCTTCCCTCCGTGGTGCACTGGCTTCCTTGTCCTTGGGACGCCTGCGAGATGTCTCGCCTGTGGACAGAAAATCGTAAATTTACTATTTGGTCCTACAACCCTGCTTATCCAAATAAATTCTCAACTCTGAAACACTATAGCTATTGCCTCAGCTTGCTCATCACTGATGTGTGTTGCATGCCTTGTTGTTTGGTGTGTTGTCTGACATGGTAGGTGTTTCACTGACTACATCTCCCATAATGCATTGCTGGTGTATACTAAAACCTGTACTGGAGTGGGCTTCACACTACCACATTGGGGAAGGGGAAAGGGAAGGGGATGCTTCTTACCTTTTTTGGTGGCAGCTTGGGCTGAGCTGTCTGCATCACCAATCCCACAGACGCTGTCTGGTTCAACAGTGGGCTCCACCCGCTCCTCAAGCTCAGTCAGGGCAGGTGCCCTGTTCCTCCCTCCTCCTGTCAGGTTTGCTTGTTTGTGGAGCTCTGCCATTTTCCGCGTTGTCACACTCCGGAGGTCATACCACCTCTTCTTCAGGTCGTCAATGCCCCGTGGGGTCACTCCAATGGCATTGACCTTTGTCTGTATTGCCAGCTAAATTTCCTTTTGGCAGATTCTGCCACCTGCATGGACTGCTCCCCAAAGAACTTGTGGTGTTCCCTCACTACTTCCTCAACAAGGACCTGCAGCTCTATGTTGCTGAATTTCATCTTCCTCTTTCTTTCTGCTCCTTCACTGTCAGTGTCTTTGCTTGCCATTTTCAATTTTTTTATTCCAGGATAAAGTTTCACAGTGGCTCAAGGGCTCTGCTCTGCTCTCTCAGCCTCTCCAGCAGCTTCAGATTGATTGCACCTGCATGGGGGTGGCCACTTCCTGGTTGGGAGGAGGGGTGGTTGCACCTGATTGGCTGATTCCTTCATGTTTTCTTTGTTTGAATAGCCGATTCGGTATTTACTGATTCGGTAAATACCGATTCAGTAAATACCGAATCGGAATATAGAGGTTTGGATTTTACCGAATGGTATTTACCGATCGGTGTTGGGTATTCGGTATTTATTTACCGAATTATACCGATTCGGTAAATATTACCGAATTATTACTTACATCCCAAATACCGATTTCTTATTATCGATTCGAGTAAAATTTGTTAAAATTCGGTAATTAAGAAATGGTTTTTGGGATTTACCTACATCTGGCCCTATATCTCTAAGTGCGATGAAAACATCATGCTAATGTTTTCGTCTTCTGTGAACAAGAAAGCTAAAGTGTTTTAAATAGCCACAAGTAACAGCATGCTTGAGAGGAAGCCTCCTTACAGCATCATTTCCAGCCATAAAAATGAAGTCAGGACCAAGACCTGAACAGGATCTCCATTTCACGCTGATCAAATAATGTGAACTATCCAACCTTGAGGAGATACACATTCAAGACTCGAACCTTAAAAGTTTTGCGTAAGGTGGAAAAAGAGTAGAAATACTTGGCAAGCTCGATACAACTTTAGAATTTGACAGTAGTGCTACTACTGCGCAGGTTAATGCAGTAACAAATTAAACAAACTTGTTGAGATCGAATGATAATGATTATCTCAATATGGTTTTGGATCCTATTCATCGAATATGAGATTTATGTTTTCTGCTTTGGGAGACGTTAATCAGGTTAAGGGGTGTGGTTGGGTAGATGAGATTCTGCTGGTGTTCAGTGAATCTGTGGGCAAATTGAAGGGTTTCCAACACTGCATCCTCTTGAAAGAAGGGTTACAGGCTGTGGTACACAATGTACAAAAAGCTCCAATCAGTTTAAGAGCTTAAGAGCTGAATTGGAATCTAAACTCAATTGTTTATGCTCGTTAGGGATATTTGAACCAATTGAAGGCAGTAGCGGCCGGCAGGGATCAGGAGTGGCCGGGGAAGGATCGTGGATGTAAAAAAAATGAAAAAACATACCTGCTCACCACTCTCCTGCTCTATTCCGCATCATCTAAGTCTCTCCTCTCTAGGGCCGGAACAGGAAGCAGCCAGGCTCCCCCCACTAAGCAAATTACAGTGCAGCATTGTGATTGGTCTGAGCGTCATGGATAGAAGCACATCCAGGGAATGGGGGCCTGGGCATGTTCTGAAAGCAGGCTGTAAGATGCAAAGTGGGCAACCACTCCTTCCCTGCTCTAAAACACTCCTCCACTGCTCTGAGAACAGAGCAGGGCCGACCACCCCGCAAATCTGCACAACAGGAACAAATACAATGATAATAACATCGAGTTATTAGCCACTGATTGAAGGTTCAGAATGGTTCACTCCAGTAGTTATGCCTCCCTAATCGGACAAATCTTGTATATTTTTGTGTAGATTTAAGGGATGTAGGCCCAGATGTAGGTAAAAAATATTTACCGATTCTTAATTACCGAATTTTACCGATTCGGTAATTAAGAATCGGTAAATATGAAGGGTGGACATGTAGGTCCATCCAGATGTGTATTTTACCGATTCGGTAAATATCTGTATTTACCGAATCGGTAAATACCGACCGGTAATGCTCCATTCATTCCTATGGGCTTTGAAGCCCATAGGAATGAATGGAGCATTACCGGTCGGTATTTACCGATTCGGTAAATACCGATTTTGGCAAGGGTGCAGGGGGTGTCACTTTGACACCCTCTAGCACCCCCAAAAAAGGTTCGGGGCCATATGGCAGGCATACCTGCCCTAAGGGCAGGTCTGCCTGTCATATGGCACAGGTGTGCATGCACACATGTGCATGCACACCTGAATCGGTATTTTAACATCAATACAATTTGATGGTAAAATACCGATTTTGTAGGCCTTGTGGGACTCAGAAGAGTCCCACCTACATATCAATTTTACCGATTCGGTAAATATACCGGTCGGTAAATTTACCGACCGGTATATTTACCGAATCGGTAAAATTACCGATTTGCCCCGTTTCAGTCCCCCTACATCTCGGTAGCCAAATACCGGTCGGTAACAACCGAATTCGGCCGTTACCGACCGGTATTTGGCTACCTACATCTGGCCCTTAAGCTCTAATATTTGGGTTGACTGTCAGTCATTAACCAACATCAATGAATTGTTAGCCATGCTAAAAGGGGCATATTACAGCCCTACACATATCTGCAGCATACCACCAGATTGAACAATGTGTGGATTCCAGGCACCTCACATCATTTGTCACACCAGAAGGGGCTCATCGTTATATTCATATGCCTTTCAGCTTAGCTTCTGCTTCTTCTGCTTTCCAAAGACTGATAAACAATGTATTCAATGATGTGCGAGGTGTCCCTAGATTCAAGGTGGCATGTTTATGTCTGGGGTGGATAAATGTGAACATGGTGGGAGGGTAAGAAACTTATAGCTTATCCTTATGCTAGTAATCTCCTAGGAAAGCCATGAGCCCAACCGCTTACACTTTTAATGCTAATCATTTAAACAACATTACCATCAACGCCAGCAGGCGATGCCTAGGTACTCTTCTGATGGGAAGCAGTGGTTGTGAGGCAATGGTAGCGTCCATTTCTAGGGTTTTGCAGGTGTGAAATCCACATATTCGACCACAGAGAAAGAAGTTCTTGCTATGTGGTTGGGTGCTGGATATTTTAAGAATTCTGGGGCATATTACCAAGAATAAGTGATAATTATCGCTAAGCTAGGTTAGAGGCAATAATATTTGCCTATTTTTATTGCTCAAAAACCTTGCAATTATCAAGGTTTATCTCCTAAGCGTTAAAAATCGCCCGAAATGCATGAATATTGCTGTAAAGTCAGCAATATTCATGCATTACCGAGCTAATGCTCTTAGCCATGTTATCCACCTACCATTGGATAACATGGCTAAGAACTGCTTTGGGCAGGCGTTAGCTTTTGGAGATAATCGCGCTTAGCGCGATTATTTCCAAAAGTAGGTAATAGGAGATAGCGATGTTAGAGACTGTTTCCAGTCACTAACATCTTGGCACGCCCACTTTCCATGTCATTAGCGATAAATATCGCTGACATGCAAAGTGGGCCCCAAGATGATCGCTATCTCCTACTAGCTGTTGCTAACTGGTGTTAGCGACAGCTAGGTAATAGTGCGATAAAATTATCGCTGCTTTAGCGTGAAAAATTCCTGCTAAAGCGGCGATAAGGCCCGTGGTAATATGCCCCTTTGTTTGGGGAAATCGATTATTTCTGAGAGCAGATCAGATCCAAAAAAGGTTAATATATTTGTTCAGTACTGGTGAATGTAGGGCCACTTTTCAAATTGCCAAGTGGCAATATATACATCAGGAATTTTATTACACAGTTGGATCTGCTGGGGCAGCAAAACATTTTGCAGCAGACTGTTTGTTCAGACTACACTGAAGTGTTGAAGAGTCCCGCGTGAATGATTAGATTATCTTGGGATGGTGTGTGTGATAAGCTTAGTGGACATAGTAATAAAATATACATTATCTGACAAAGAATGGAAGAATGTTCCTGAAGGCTAGAGCTTAATACAAGCAGTCTTTGAATTTTGGGCTCATTGTTAGTCCAAATCTAAGGCGTTACAAGGCAATTTCATCGCATACAAAAGAGTTTCTGAAGAAGGGCTATGGGTTTCCACACAGATGTGGGTTATTAGTGGTACCTAGTGGACTCTGCAACAAGAGTGTAAGGGGATGCAAGTTGAACAAGGAGTGGATGGGAAGGACAGTTTAGATACAGACGAATTGGATAGAGTTGTGGATATCAGACATGCAGTTCAGGGAAAAGGCATGGGAAGGAAATGTCATAAGCTGCCAGTCAAAACTGGTGATTGGGTAAAGACTAAAAAGTGAGGGCCTGTACAGAAGAGATGCCCCTGTACAAGTTAAAGAAGTCAAGGGCCCTGAGAGGTGTGGCGCCGCGGCCAGGGCGACTGACGCTGGAATCTGGGGATCAGGGTTCGATCCCCGGCTCCGGCGGCAGGTTAGCCCAGCACCATGCGACTCTGGGCAATAGCTTGCTTAATCTTCCCGACGGCCCCCAGCGCCTAGAGACCCTAACGGGTGATTGTGCGCTATACAAATGTGGATTATTATTATTATAAGTTCTAGAAAATGCTAAAATGTGGAGTAAGTCTTTTGTACCGATCCTCCCAAACTTAATGTTGGGATATGTATGTGGGACATTTGGTGCATGTGACAACAAGAGTGAAAGTCCCAATGATAGTGGTTTTCCACAAGTGCACAAAGAGTTACATCCAAACCCTTATGGGTTAAAGACTGTATAATGTTCTTTTGCATTCAATCAATCAGACAAACAGCATTTATAAAGCTCAGCTTCTCACCCGTGAGGGTATCCAGCCCCTGCAGCGAGGGAGGGTCAGTTGTTGTCTGCTTGGCATAATGAGTTGCCCTTACTGTTAATCCTTCACTCTTTTCCCCCTTATATTTTGTTGGATTGTAGACCTTTTTGTTCAGTTCCTGCTTTATTTCATATTATTCATCATTTGTTAGGGCATACCACAGTCTGCTTATCATTTCATTTACCATTGACTTTTCAAACATTGCTAGTATCTTCTTTTGTTTATTTTATTTATTTTCAGATGAATATACCTCTTTTTAACGCATAATTTTTCCCCGCAGGGTATTACAATGCGGTCTTTACAACAACTTGTTATAACCACGCATACCATTACCCCGCAAGTCATAACAATGACTTGCGGAGGGGGGGGCTGGATGTTGAAATACTATAATTTACTATTCCAACTCCAGTATGAGCAACAGTAGGGAAAGTGTCGGATTTTAAATCCAACACCTTCTGCCCCCTCTGCAAGTCATTGTTCCGACTTGTGGAGTAACGGTATGCGTGTTACAACACGGTCGTTGTAACGACCACATTGTAATTCCCTGCGGGGAAAAGTATTCATGGTAAACAATGTTTACCTTTTCAGATACAATACTTTATTGGCATTTTTAAGCCCACAAAACACATTTGTTTTTATTTGATTATTTTTTCGTGTCATTGCTGTGGAGGTGGGGGGTGGTGCAATGTATACAACTCAACACATTTTTGTTTTGTGTAGGGGTGTGTGTGTGTGGTCATGTTGTACGCTTTAAGAATGTTGGGATTAGGACCCCGCGTGTTTGGCGATGCCAATAGTTGTTGCCTGGACTCTGATGCCAACAGTTGTGTAGAATAAACCACACAAACACACAGCTCTGTCGAGCTATCTTTCACTATCTTGTGACAACATATTACGGTGAGGATTAATTTCAGCTCTGGGGCATCATCAATCTCCCCGGCAGACCAGGGCAAAGCGAAACATTTCTTCCAAAGTTGGCATCACACAAGACATATTTGCACACAACAAATGATCTTCAGCTGTGGACTTCAAGTAAATCGTGGTGTCGGTCACTGTCCTAGTGCATGCGGTCATGATAACATAACATAACATGTGTATTTGTGAAGCGCACGTTCACCCAGAGGCCTCTTGGTGCTGAAGAACAGATGTTCATTGTTACTCAACTCAATGGTACTCATTTTATCGACCTTAGATGGATGAAAGGCTAAGTGGACCTGCTGGGATTTTAACCTGTGACCATGAGTTTGAACACTGGCCCCTGCAATGGATGCATTAGTCCACTGAGCCACCTTAGCTCATCTGCCCATTGGGTTTTACCGGCATGCCCGCCTCACACTCAATCAATCAAAGATTTGTGAAGCACGTCAGATCACCTGTGAGGGTCTCAAGGCGCTGACACTCATGTCGGTAGGTGACCTTGGATCTGGCCAGTGGCTTGTCTCTGGGCTGGCAGTGCACAGATGTTAAGATCTGACATTGAATGTGGGAAGGGACCGATAAAAAGACATGCTGATAACATTTAGTGTATGAGGCCGCCTTTGTCAGGTGTGAAAGCAAGCCTCTGTCTAGACAGATCAATGCGCCTGTAATTACCTCCAGACAAGAAGATGTCTTTGTCAGGGGCGGGCAGGGTGCTTGGCTGGTGGGGGTTGGTTCCCCCTGCTAAATAAAAGTGTGTTTAGTTCTAAAGCATTAGGAAGAACATGGGGTGGTTTTGGGAGTGGATAAAGGGACGCTGGAGCATTTTATGATGAGTCAAAAAGTTCTTGTAGAGCGCACAATTCACCAGAAAGGTCTCAAGGCACTAGGCAGAAGGAGACAACAACCCTGCGTTGAAACAGTGACACAGTTAGTTAGGAAAGAGCCATGTTTTCAAGCACCTCCGAAAGGCCAGGTGATTGGATATGGACGACAGATGGGAGGGGAGCTTGTTCCAGAGTAGGGGGGCAATATAAGAGAAAGTCCGACAACCATTTCTCACAGTCCTGGCCCTAGGCTGGACCAGGAGACTTTTAGAACTCGATCTTAAAACTCTGGAAGGTTTATACCAGACCAGTTTCTTAGCAAGATAGGATGGGCCAATTTCCATAAGAAGTTTATGGACGATACTAAGTATCTTAAAATGGCTTCTTTGGCGCACAGGGAGCCAGTGTAATTCCCTGAGACTGGGCAATGATGGTGACCGAGGTGCCAGGCCGAGCACCAAACGGGCTGCGGTGTTCTGCACCGTTTGTAGCTTGGCCAATAGGCACAGACTAATAGCAACAGGGGACGTACAACACACAAAATAACACTAGCACAGCACACCACATGCGTATGACAATGAAACAAGACCCTTAAAAAGCTGCAAAAATAACTAAAATAAAAGCAACCGCGCAGAACACATTGCATGATCATGCAGACTTGCAGCACACATCACACACTTGCATATATACATGTGCAAAGTTCATTACAGGCGTATGTTAGCCATGCAACAGAGTGGCATATGCAACCCATATACCTTCAACAAGTCCTTTACACATGAAACTTCTGCAGTACAGCACATGTGTATAAAAGGTTATATACAAAAATCAATATCCAGGCACTCTCACCACAAGCCCCTGTAATTAAAGCATAGGCATCATATCAACTGAGACTATTTGCCTCATGGAGCAGGTGCGATGCGCCCACCCACAAAAGTAAATTGCAAATGTGTTTGTTCCTTACCATCCAACCAGAAGCTTCAGGTCTGTTAACTGGTGCCTACTATTAATTCGACTGTTCAATTACAAGTGGTAAAAATGTCCACATCCGGAACTCGTCACTGCTAAACTCGCGGACTCTTCACTTGAGGTTGGTAAATGACTACTTAAAATTCAGAAGATCCTTAAAAACTCACCTCATCACCATGGCTTTTGGTTAACAACATGTTCTCCAAGAACACCCTTGCCGGGCATAAAAGACCCCTTGCCCAGTGACACGCCTAAGTAGGACACAACATACATATGAGATACACAGAAAGCAACTTACTCACACACTGACAAAGCAAAGGATGTGTGACGTTACAACGCATGCTTTTACAATGCATGCCATTAGGACGCCGGTTTTACAACGCAAGTCGTTACAACGACTTGCGTTGGGGGGCGCTGGATAGTGAATATTTTAATTTACTATTCCAACTCCATCCCCGTGGATAGTAGGGAAGGTGTTGGATAGTAATTAAACTATTCCCTATCCCAGAGCGCCCTCCAGCGCAATTCGCTGTAATGACGTGCGTTGTAAAAGTAGCGTCGTAATGGTAGTGCGTTGTAAAAGTTGCGTTGTAAAGGATGTTTCCCAAAGCAAATACACACATACCAAATGGTACCTATATAAATAAATAAAAACACTCACATAGCTGGAGAAATTGAAAGGCAGACTAGTCCCTGCAAAACTATAAAAGCAATACACACATGCCTCACCATAGGCATGACATATTATACTGAAGTTATTTACACCTAGAGTTGCTTATACGCTCAAAGAAGAAGCTAGAGCTTACATCTAGTGTATATGTATGGTGGTGCATAAGAGATAACAACAACATAACGGTAAGATGGGACCCGAGGGGATATTTATAGACCGAGCTCTGTGTATAACCCCAATACTAACATAACAACAACAAAATACCAGAGGGTCTCAAGAGGAAAAAATTAATTAATAGTGTGTGTGAAAAACCGTTCAACAAATAAAATTACAATGAGCCTAAGACATAAAGGTTTCTATGACAGCCTAGTGGATGATCAAAGATACCCATCAGTCACCACTCGGAACCGCCCTTCATCATTTAGGTTTCTTCCATCGCCATCTACCCAAGCAGGTTATTCTCAAAAGAAGGAAAACATCAAGATGTAAATTGATTTCCTCAATTGAAAAAAACGGTAGTATGGTGTGCCACTCCTTAAATCAAATGAGTGGAATAGTGTAGGGTAACTGATGCAGTGCAGTGCTAAAGGTGAACAAATAATAATACAAAAAAGCAAAAAGTGTGTTAAAATTTGGATGAGGGAGTACAGAACAAACTTTATTCAGGTGATACTCACTCCACCAAGGTTAAAAGAGTTTTCGTGAAGACAGTTCGAAAATATATACTGCCTATAGATGGAACCAGGTCTACATGTTTCAGCAAATAAGGGACAACTATGTCCTTGCTTTCTTCAGGACCTTACAATTAACTACCTGCTACTGCAAAATTATAACGTGTTCAGAAATTAGTGACGAGAACGTATTACACAGACAAGTACAAAGATCACCTGTGACTTCTAGGTGAAAGAGCCTTGCCTCCCCAGTTGGCTTAGACTCCGGCGCTGAAGTACCGACGGACAGAGCGGTGCTTCACTCTTTCCCTGAGCCGCTGCCAGGTGGGGTGAGGCTTTTATGTCTTGCAAGTTATGTGAACGGCATAACCTATAAAGAAGGAGACAAGGCTCTTTCACCTAGAAGTCACAGGTGATCTTTGTATTTGTCTGTGTAATACGTTCTCGTCACTAATTTCTGAACACGTTATAATTTTGCAGTAGCAGGTAGTTAATTGTAAGGTCCTGAAGAAAGCAAGAACATAGTTGTCCCTTATTTGCTGAAACATGTAGACCTGGTTCCATCTATAGGCAGTATATATTTTCGAACTGTCTTCACGAAAACTCTTTTAACCTTGGTGGAGTGAGTATCACCTGAATAAAGTTTGTTCTGTACTCCCTCATCCAAATTTTAACACACTTTTTGCTTTTTTGTATTATTATTTATTCACCTTTAGCACTGCACTGCAGCAGTTACCCTACACTATTCCACTCATTTGATTTAAGGAGTGGCACACCATACTACCGGTTTTTTCAATTGAGGAAATCAATTTACATCTTGATTTTTTCCTTCTTTTGAGAATAACCTGCTTGGGTAGATGGCGATGGAAGAAACCCAAATGATGAAGGGCGGTTCCGAGTGGTGACTGATGGGTATCTTTGATCATCCACTAGGCTGTCATAGAAACCTTTGTGTCTTAGGCTCATTGTAATTTTATTTGTTGAACGGTTTTTCACACACACTATTAATTAATTTTTTCCTCTTGAGACCCTCTGGTATTTTGTTGTTGTTATGGTGCAAAAGAGATGACATAACTGAAACAGGAATTGTACTCAAGGCAGGAATATGGATTTCCCAGACAGTAATTTGTAGTGTATTGCATTGACACCATTCTGCACAATAACATAGAGCAGAGATAGCATGCTATGTAAATGGGGACTTTGTAAGAAGGTGGTTCTGACCATCTAATCCACCTGGATTTGTCACTGTTTGCTCACCTGATTTTTTACCTTTCACTGTGGAAGAGCCTCACGACCTGGGACTCGCCCATGATAAACACATGGTTTTATGGACTGCCCATGTTTACCGCCAGTGTCTGCCTTGTGAGAGTGAGATAAGGCTGCTGCGACACAGCTAGGGTAAGGGGCGCTGGACTGGTTACATGTAGAAGCGTGCACACACAAATGCACACATGAGAGGGCTGCGTGGTGGAGACTCATGTTGTGGGCAGTCCAGGAACTGCCACAGGTAGTTTGGCACAGAAGGGGCTATGCAGAGTTGGGTGGTGACCTGGAATAGGTCTTATAATGCGGGGTTCACATGTAGGGAACGTCAGTGTGCTTTACTGTCTTTGACTGTGGTGACGCTCCATTATAGTCCTATGGTAAAGGCTGCCTTCGGGCACAGTTACAGTTCCCTTGAGGCCACAGACTCCAGGGTTGCACCTATGAACACTGTAATTTGTGTGAAAAGAACAATTCTGCAAAGTCCAAAAGCATATTGGTTCAGCTTATGGGTCATCCAGGAATGCCATATTTCTCTGACTCAGCTCAGGATCCGAGCCCAGGCTGTTTGTGACCCTGTTGGGCTGGGTTTATTACTTTTCTCCCCTGCTGCAGGAACAAAGGCCTTGCCCATCATAGAAACCATTTGACAGTGCGTAAGTCAACCCTACAGGAGGAAGGGAATTAACAAAATTGCTTTGCATCAATGAGCTGGCTGTCATCCTGTGTCAGGAAGACGATCTGCCCAGGCCACTCAACTAAGGAGGGAGCCCAGACCTCTGGAGCCAAACCGGGGGGGGGGGGGGGGGGGGGTTTCCTTTGAAAATTTACTGAGGGAAGGCCCTGGGAGTGATGTCAGCGAGGGGGGCTGAGAGCCCAGACCACATGTGGCAAGTGACTCCTGGGTGATGACATCTTGAAGTATCCCAGAAGCCTGTGAAGGAAGGTTGAAACAGGGGCAGAGAGGTGATGTGGCTCCCCTGGATAGGCCCGAGGTGCATCCCTGCTGGCACCTCCCTGCTGGCACCTCCCTGCCCCCCTTCAAAGGTCTTGCACAGGTGGAGAACTCGCTGGACATGCTGTTCTGAGGAACACTGGGACTGGAGGCTGATGCCATGGACAATTGGAAGGAAAAACCTCCTGACTGACCACTGTAGCAAGGACTCTGCCTCTGATTGACCCCAGTACCCATGGGGCTCTCCCCAGGACCAGGGAAGCTGATCCTTCTACACTCCCTGAGGACCATTTGATGGAAAGACTGAGCATCTGCTCAAGGAGGAGAGAGGCCCAGATGAAAACCAAGTGAAAGGCTGGCACAGGGAGCCAGTGAAATCTGCTTTCTATAAAGTTGTGCATCTTTGAGGCCAGGAGGCCTGGGGAAGTGCCATGGGTGGCAAAGGCTTGCCACTAGGAGCAAAAGAATACCACAATTGTCCAAATTGAACTAATGGGGCCTGAGATACTCTCTTTAAAGTTTGGTGACCTTTAACCCCTTGATCAGTGTCACTGCTAGTTCCAGTTTGGCCCCCGGGTGGGCCAGGGTCCTGGGGCTGCCCCCGAGAAGCAAGAAATTAAAAGGGGAAGTGCCATTGTGCTTCCCCCTGAAGGAGAGAAGGGGCCCAGGACCCCAATCCTGGACCACGAGGAGGAATCTGCAGAGGGGGACTGCCATCACACTCCCCGTTTCTGAAGTAGGGGCCCAGGACCCAGTCCCACCCCGTGCCAGACTCTGCTCCCTAAGTTTGATGGGACTCTGGAAAGATAACCCCTCATGGCTTTCCAGTGATTATCAAGCTTTCTCCAAGCTGGAGCATATGTTTTATAGTTGTGAAGGTTGTGTCCTCTCGGGGAAAAGATTTGGGCTGCAAACATTATGGCCTGAAAATGTTCAATATGGATTTTCATACTGGTAAACCTCCTCTAGGGGTGAGAGTTGGTAATTGCATATGTGGACATTTACAGAAATTATGCTCGTTTGGACTGTGGTTAAAATGCAGTATTGTATGTTGAAAGTTTTCAGAGTGTAAGCTGCAAGCACCTTCTAGGTGACTGATTATAATTGCATAGTATTGTAATTATAAATGTGATTGAATTGCATTATTCATGTTGACAGTTATGATGAATACACCTCACTCCAGTCATGCTTAGACATTGATTCTTGCTAATGCTTTATATGAATAATGAGGCTGACAGCCACTTGTGATTAAAGTTTGCATGCTTTATTGACAGTATGAGGTGTCGTCAGTCATGGGTATATGTAATTATTGCATTAATTCGTATGGTGAAATGATTGTTGAAATATTGAGGTGCACAGTCACTCGCTTTGTTGCGGTATTAAGCGCTCTTACTCCAAGTTATGTTCAACTCGTGGCATTTAGGGACAAGGTGATGTTTAAACATGTGACTATATTTGTATTTCAGAAGGAAAGGTCCTAAAACTAAGGTGATGCACCATTACATCGCAACTTTTACAACGGGAGTCTATTACAACGGAACTTTTACAACGCAGGATCCATTACATCGGATG
Organism: Lissotriton helveticus; assembly: GCF_964261635.1. Lineage (NCBI taxonomy): Eukaryota > Metazoa > Chordata > Amphibia > Caudata > Salamandridae > Lissotriton > Lissotriton helveticus. The sequence continues at coordinate 1,162,700,109 of NC_136072.1, read as the reverse complement.
CCATTACAACGCATGGCATTACATAGCAGATGCTATTACAACGCATGGCATTACATCGTAAGTATAGGTAAGTATTTAATTTTTATTTAATAAATTTAATTAATATTAATTATAATAAAGGGGTTTGGGGTTTGGGGTACAGGGGTGTTTTTAGGTTTCAGGGCAGGGTTTGGGTTTTGGGGTACAGGGGTGTTTTTAGGTTTTAGGGTAGGGTTTGGGTTTTGGGGTAAAGGGGTGTTTTTAGGTTTTAGGGCAGGGTTTGGGTTTTGGGGTACAGGGGTGTTTTTAGGTTTCAGGGCAGGGTTTGGGTTTTGGGGTACAGGGGTGTTTTTAGGTTTTAGGGTAGGGTTTGGGTTTTGGGGTAAAGGGGTGTTTTTAGGTTTTAGGGCAGGGTTTGGGTTTTGGGGTACAGGGGTGTTTTTAGGTTTCAGGGCAGGGTTTGGGTTTTGGGGTACAGGGGTGTTTTTAGGTTTCAAGGCAGGGTTTGGGTTTTGGGGTACAGGGGTGTTTTTAGGTTTCAGGGCAGGGTTTGGGTTTTGGGGTACAGGGGTGTTTTTAGGTTTCAGGGCAGGGTTTGGGTTTTGGGGTACAGGGGTGTTTTTAGGTTTCAGGGCAGGGTTTGGGTTTTGGGGTACAGGGGTGTTTTTAGGTTTCAGGGCAGGGTTTGGGTTTTGGGGTACAAGGGTGTTTTTAGGTTTCAGGGCAGGGTTTGGGTTTTGGGGTACAGGGGTGTTTTTAGGTTTCAGGGCAGGGTTTGGGTTTTGGGGTACAGGGGTATTTTTAGGTTTTAGGGTTGGGTTTGGGGTACAGGGGTGTTTTAGGGTTCAGGGTTGGGTTTGTGCTTAGGGCTAATTAAATTATATTTACCATTTATAAATTAATTAAAATATATTTATTAAATTAAATTAATTATATTATATTAATTACATTTTTTAATTAAATTAATTAAATTAAATAAATTATTTTAATTAATTTAATTTAATTACAATTTTAAAAATATTTAAATTAAATTAATTTCATTATATTAATTAATTAAAATTAATTACAATTTTTATTAAAATTAAATTAAATTAACTTAATTACATTTTTTTTTAAAAGGTATACTTACCTATACTTACGATGTAATGCCATGCGTTGTAATAGCATCTGCTATGTAATGCCATGCGTTGTAATGGCATCCGATGTAATGGATCCTGCGTTGTAAAAATTCCGATGTAACGGAATGCGTTGTAAAAAACCGCGTTGTAGTGACACCAATCCTAAAACTAAACATATTGTATTCAAGTAGACTCACGACAACACTCAAACGAAAACATTGAAGAGATGCAGTACTGAGAATTGAGGCAGTCATCTTGAAGGGACCCCACAGACGCCATTTTTTTTTTCCAGTCCCACTTTCCCTAAATACTCTTCTCGTCGGGAGTTATATATAGTTCTCAGGTGGTTGCAGTGCTTAGGTGGGGTAGGAAACCAGCATCTGGGATTCAATTCAAATCAGCTTTATTCAGTTAAAAAAGTAAAACCATAAAAGCATTTTAAAAATAATTACCACATAAGGAAAACACATTTATCACATTAAAAATGATTTTTTGTCACAAAATTCTAAAAAACAATCAACATGATACACCATTTATACAGTATAGACAAATTGATAAGCAAAGATCTTATAGGGGATGCAATAAGAATCAATAGACAATACTATATAGATGTGCAAATGTTAATATGGAGATAGCATTTGATCATTTCCCATTAAATCTAAGGATAAAATCTGTTATGAGGTGCACCAATCTACAACAGGTCCTAAGTTCCTTCTTATACTAAGGCCTAAAGATGTGAATTATTCTTTCTTCTTTTAATCACCATTCGTATAAAAACAACTACTGTACTTCATACTTTCTCATCTTCTAAACTGCGGATAAAGTTAAAAGCAGATTTATAAAAATATTATTTTCTATTAAGAAATAGAGGTCGTAAGATGGTCTTCCTGATATTACTTTAAAAATTACAAAAAATAATACAATTTAGTGTCGACTGAGGTGACTTTCCATCACATGGGCAAATTGGAAGGTTTCAGTTCCGTTTGCCCATAATAGGAAATGCTACTAGGTAGTGAAGAGTGCCCATTCTCAACCTTGTCAAATAAAACCTATGTTGTAAATTTGTTATCCAGAGTAGGCATCGTTGTATACCTATCACAAATGGACCTTCGCAATATCATTTAATCATCTGCTTCGAGCATGCCTCTATTTCTCTTAGGGATTCACTTACTCCTATACACCTAGTTTTTATGTCCTATTTACTATGACATAGGTTATTCATAGGATCGTTAAAACTCACATTCTCCACACATTCATTTAAAAGTTATCAATATACAGTAGCCATGGGATTTCTTTTACTGTGTTCAAGTACGAAACAGTCCATTATAATTTTCAGCGTAAACTTAGTTCCGTCCTCACTCCAAATCCCATGCCATACCGAAATAGCTGCTATACTAATATAATCACTTATATAGTGGACTGACAGTTCTTTATGTACAATATATGAATTAGTAGAGTTGGGGATTGCTAATAGCCTCCTTAGAAATATATTTTCTTGAGTCTGGAGGACAGAATGATTAGTTGTGAGGCACTTACTCCTGTACAAGGTCAAAATTTACTTAATTGGCTTACTCCGTATTTTTTCAGAATCTGAAAATAGCTTCTATCGACCATAAAATTTGTATTTTACATAAATCTATATGTGCTTCCCAATATTCCTAAGGTGTGAAAAGTAGACCCGAATATGAAAAGGAGGACGTTTTTGCTATTGGGACCCCTCCAACGTGATGACTCTTAATTTTCGTTTTTCCTTTTCCACAGGTCTTTGTGAACTTTTTCTTAGGTTAAGTTTTAAATCCTTTTCGCCCATAGAATCTGCAAAATTTTCAATTAGATACTGAAGCCCATTTGTGGTTCTCGATAACACAACTGCATCGTCCGCATACAGGAGGATCAGGGTAACATAATTACCAACTTTGGGGGCATCAGCGTTCAACTTTTGCCGACATTTATCAACATTGTTAGAAAAGAGGGAAAACAAAAGTGGAGCAAGGACACAGCCCTATCATATCCCGCGCATAACTCTGAAGTGGGGGGTGCATTCACCTTTGGGTCCGTATTGAACTCTTGTTGTTAATAATTCATATATTTGTGATAAATAAATTATGATGTCAGTAGGGGCCCATGGGATTCCTCTTCTTGCTGCCACAAGGTTACACAGCCAATTCAGGATTGGTTGTGCTCAGCCATTACAGTACTAGTCCGTGCAGGCATATATTCGCCCACGATGATATGCTCCCAGCAGACCATTGCCTCTGGAGTCTGGATAGTTGGTCCTGTTGGAGCAGAGTTAGCCTCAAGAGTTGAACTACTGTGCTAACGCTCTTACAATATGAATCGCACACAAGGTGCCGGCTCTAGCTGACTGTGATGTGAAACATTACCTCAAGCCCATCCTTACCATTACAGCGCGTGAAAGATTACAGCCCAGCATTTCTCACTCAGAGGGTCATAAGGATGGCGGGCGGCCTATCATGAAATGGGACCGCCCGCTAAAGGGCAGGGGTCCCGTAGGGGCCATTAGGATGCGCCTGCCACACTGGCGGGCGCATCCTGCATTCCTGACATTGTGGCGGGCGGCGCACTCAGCACTGCCCACCACAATGCCAGTAAGGCATGTTGTGCATGGAACTGCAGGGGGGTACCATAGGTATCCCCCATGTGCACCCCCCAACCCCCAGAATCCCTGGGGGCCCGCAACGGGCCTCCACAAGCAATTCCCGTATGGCTTTCCGTGACAGACACCGCCACCATATTAAACTCTTTTCCGCCCGGTCAACTTGTTGACCGGGCAGAAAAGTGGCGGACGGTCTTTCCGTCCGCCGCGGTCCCCTCCCCGCCATAGTAATATGGCGGGGGGAAATGGGTGGCGGGCGAGGACGGATCTCGGGTGGATTGCAACCGGCATGCGGTCGGTCGCAATTCGGCCGAGATCCTAATGGGCCCCTAAGTGTTCTCCAGATGAACAATGCTCCATACAGAGGGGTCTGCTGAGGTCACTATGTCCATGTTTTTGCCTCCAGTCCATGGACTATGACAAAGACTGTTAAGAGCGGCTCAGCTGTCTCTCTCGCCTTCTTGTCTAACTTGCTCTACTCAAGAATTCAGAAAGCACCATTTATGACTGCTTGAGATGACAAAAGAGAATTCAAAACGTAATGCATTGTTGATTCAGCGAAAAAGGCCCCCAGCATATACAACACCTACTGACCCCTTACAGACCAAAAAATAACATTGCGGTCAGAAGGTCACAACCTTCTGCTGGTTCCCAGGATTAGAAGAATGAGAGGTGGTGGGAGTTCCTTTAAATATCTGGCACCAAAGCTGTGGAAGGCCTTCCCAACACATCTGAGACTGGATAAATCAGAACAATTCTGAAAACACACTTGTTCTAGTCCAGTTTCAGTAATGCAGGTAGTGGAGCGGATGTTGTTATCAGTGCTGGGAGGCCTGTTGGGTAGCCATGCACTATATAAATATCTGAAAATGGAACAGACTCGCTCTGTTCTTAGGTGTTGTATCCTCTTTGCCCTCACACTTTACCAGAAAAAAGTGCTAATGATTTACCAACTATCAAATATTTAGAGGTTCTCAAAGACATGAAAATCTTTTCCAGCAGATGATTTAGACTAAACTGCACACCAGAGCATAAGCAATCTTCTATGTATGGATGGTAGGCACAAGAATGTGTAAAGTTATCTTTTGCTTTCTTACACTGCAATCCATAGGTAAGCACCGCTAAGGAATGTCAGCAATAAAACAAGAACCAGCTCCGGCCCATCATGCACAACACCAAACAAGTACCATATAGGCCACTCTTGCAACCCACAACCTGCAAACCATACACACCGATGCTATTGTTACATCCATTCCTAGAATGTGAGTGTGTTAAGAGCTTACCAGAAGTTACAAGCATTGAGACGATGGGCTTCTTGCATGGCAGGGTGGCATCTGGCTGAACGCAGAACTCTGTGCATACTCAGGTGCACCCCATTACACATCATAAGTTACAATTCAAGAGGGTTTTTTTTATGCTTTGTGTTTTTTCTCCTGTTTGGTTCCATCTAAAGGAGACGCTTGACAATTTTCACATGTACTGTTGGGTGCAGGATGGCACTGTGGCTACTGGGAGGAGTTGCCCTTTCCTCAGGTGAACCAGAAGGTAGTTAGAATGCTATTGTTGAGAGTTATGTAGACCTAACTATCCTATATCTGACTCCTCTTTGGTTCACTACACGCTACATGCGACATGATAAGATCACAACTGTCATCGTCGCTCATAACACCAAAACACTTGCATGATAGTCCAAATTACCAATTCACACCCTTCCAACCAAGCACAGCCGACAGAGGAGCATGCTACCTGTCTAACAAAAGCCCAGCATTTGGGATGCCGAGGGCCAGGGGTGCAAAGCTTTTTTGTGTTGTAGAAGGAATGATTCAATGAATCTCACTGTTTGGAACTGCAAAAATGCTTTTTGTCATGTATAAAACCAACATTTCCATTCATTAACACATTAACAAATCACAATTTGGGTTTACATCCAAATAGAAAATTGTTATTTGGCAGGGGTGTCAGCGGTGTGTTTAGGGTGTTCCTTCAAAATACCGATTTCAATATTCAATATTCAATAAATCTTTATTCGGATTCAGAAATTGTATCCATAAAACCACAGGTCAAATAAATTAAAAAATAAGATGCTTTAAAATATATAGAAACACAGAAATATAAATAACAACAGTGTCATAAAAAATAATACACACAAGGAGTAAAAGAAGATGACATATGGGGTATGCACATAAATAGATTTTTTACCACTCACTTATAGGCCATAATTGGGGGAACGTGTTAAAATTCAGCCATCATTAGTCACCCTTGGAAATACATGTACAAACTGCTGCTTTAAAAAAGGACCCTACTTGAATGACCAAGGCGTCTTCTTCTGATCTAAGAATGTTTATGTAAGCTGTTTTGTGGTCGGTAGTGGCAGTTTCCTTAAAAAAAAAGAATCAAAAACAGTTTTGTGTACATTTGACAAAAATTGCAAAAGAATAGAAAATGTAACATGGTTTGTGTACTATGGTTATCACATGGGCACAACGTATGATCAAGTTTAGTATTGTACCCTAACAGAAAACAAAGCATGAATTTCACAGTATTTGCTCTTAGGCGGAACTATAATCCTCTTTCCCATCGATCAATAGTCGTCAAAAGGTAACCAGATGGCAGATTGGATGACATATTCTCTATTGACATGTACCTTGCTACTGAGGATTTCAGCAACTCTTCATCATAACTTGACCTATTATACTTTTCATATAACATCCCCTGGAGCGATTGTTTGTTTACGCTACCCATATCACTTGGGTTTAAAAAGAGGTGTTCGAGGTTTACACTAATCAAGCTTTCCAGTACGGCAGAAAGCCACGGTATATCCATCCCCTTTTCGCAATTTAGGCAATCAGAAATGATGCTTCTTGTTAGTGTTGCTGCTGGGTTCTGCCAAACTTTAAGCCAATATATGGCTGGCTGGGCTCTAATAAAATCCTCAATGTATGTCAAAGTTAACTCCCCGTGACAGATGTACTTTGATGCAGAGATCGGGGTACCCAGAAGTTTCCTGCACAATATATTTTCCTCGCTTTGAATACCCTTGCAGCCTGTGTAACCCAAAACCTCTGCCCCGTAAGTTTCCACCGGAATGCATTGTAATTTACAAATTTTAGTGATGGGTAATACTACCTCAACTTTTTTAGTTTGGGGTAATGACAATACTGAATTAATTTTGTTTGCAAATGTACCCCTACTGTGAGCCACAGGTTGTATGTTAATACAACACGGGCTTTTACCCCGCATGCCATTACAACGCGGGGATTACAATGAAAGTGGTTACAACGACTTTCGCTGGAGGGCGCTTGATAGTGGAATAGTTTCATTTTCTATTCCAACTCCAGCCCACGTTGACAGTAGGGAAGGTGTTGCATAGAAAATTAAACTATTCCCTATCCAACAGCGCCCTCCAGCGAAAGTCGTTGTAACGACTTTCGTTGTAATCCCTGCGTTGTAATGGCAGTGCGGGGTAATCCCCGCGTTGTTATGGCTGTTCACTGAGCTGCATGGGTAATCCAGGACCATTAGCTGCAAATACCAGGCCCAGGTATGGAAAAGTGCAAGTGCTTTGTAAACGTTCATTGCCTATAGCAATTGATTTAATAAGGTGCTTCTTTGGACCACATGCCATTTAAAAAGTTTTGTTAAAATTAGTGTGAAGATCTAAAGCAGCCATAAAATCAACAAAGCCCTGTATTAAAGTGCGCACTGCGTTTGGAGTGCGGCCCATTAGGACTGCATCGTCTGCACATAGTAAGGCGGGAAGAATGCTACCATGAATAATAGAGACATCGTTAGTAATCTTGGACAGGGAATCGTGCAAATCGTTGATGTATAAAATAAATAAAAGTGGGGCCAATATGAACCCCTGCCTGACCCCTCTGACAATAATAATACCCTGCGACACCTCCCCGCCTTTACCAATCCGCGCCCAGACCTTTAAGTCATTATGTAAATACGCTAAAAAATTAACTAAAACTTCGTCCAACCCATATTTTAAAAGAATAGACCAGAGATGTGACCTGTTTACAAAATCAAAAGCGGAGGTTAAATCCACGAACGCCAGATAAGTAGGGGATTTCTGTGCCATACTATATTTACCAATGATTAAATTAATGTTTAGGCACTGTTCAATACCGATTTGGAATGGCATGCATTATTGTTTTGTTACCATAATCTGGTCGCAAAACATGAATGCTTTACCAACTACAAAAATGTAGTGGAAAGCCATTTGCAAAGGGAAAGGGGTCCCTGTGGTATCCCTTCCCCTTTGAAAAGGTGGAGAAAATATTTTTAAGAGTAGGTAGTGGTCCCATCAGCTATTGTCTATACTTAAAAAAAAATGTAGCTACAATTTTCATTTGTTTGATTAATGCAGCCCATTTTTTTATTTTAGGGGAAATGGGCTGCATTTTAAAATAAAATAATCGCGTTAGTAAAAAAGCAATCACAGCCATGCTGGTCTGCTGACCCCAGATAGGCACCACCCCTGTGATTTTGGCTAATCATAGTGGGTTGCAATTTATAAGACTTTTCTCATGAATATTGACGAAGCAGATCAAATTGTGGCGCACTACGTTGCTGTATTTTGTGAACCGACCTTTTGGCACATAGGTTGGTTCACAAAAACAGAATAAAATCGGTGCACAATTTTCTACTACTTTTACCAAATTGATTCTCTGTGCATCTGTCCCCAAGACCTTATAGTTAAATTACTGTTCAGTATAACTCATCTCAAAGCTTGTTCTGCTGTCTGACAACCGTCTCTGTCCTCTCAAGCATTTCTTTTCAGTCTCACAGCCATGTTTAACGAATATGTGTCGTAAACCCGCAGTCTTTTTGGCCTCATGGAATCACAACGCGGTCGTTATAACGTCCGCGTTGTGATTCCGCATACCATTACTCCGCAAGTTGGAACAACGACTTGCGGAGGGGGGGCGCTGGATGTTGGAATAGTATAATTTACTATTCCAACTCCAGTCTGTGCGGACAGTAGGGAAGGTGTTGGATTTTAAATCCAACACCTTCCCCCCGCACGTCATTGTTCCGACTTGCAGAGTAATGGTATGCGGAATCACAACACGGTAGTTGTAACACCCGCGTTGTGATTCCCTGCGGGCAAAAAGTTTTGTGGTAAACGTTGTTTACCTGTTTAACCAATATTTCATAACAGTAACAAATAAAATCATTCTGACCTCTGCTCATCCCCCAACACACAGTGCACAACAGTGTGTGTGTGGGTACTCAATGTATCGGTTGCAATAAAAATGTAAACTAAAGGGTGCAAACAATATTTGGGTCGAGTTTGTATGCATATTTATTCCATCCTGCAAGTTTTGTGTTTGCATTCACCACTAGCAAAAAGCTTGTGGTAACTTTAATTGCATAATCCAACCAAACAAGATTTACAAGACACTCCCATTGCAGTATTTGAAAAATGAGCACATATAAAGGAGCTTATTAGGATGGCGGACGGAAACGGGTAACGTCCACCATGGTCACTCCCGCCCGCACCGCGGAGAATCCGCGGTTGCGATTAGGATCTTCATGTCAAGAAACTCCGACCGCGGCGGACGGAACACATCAAACACCGTCCGCGGCGGACGGAACACATCTAACACCGTCTGCGGCGGACGGAACCAAAAGAACACCCATCGCTGCGGACGGATATGACCGCGGGAACAGGCCCAACCGCCGCCATACCTGCGGAGGGTCCGTCCGCGCGATTAGGATAATGCCGCCATTCCAACGGAACTCACCGCCGTCCTCCACCGCCGCGGAAACAATACCTCCGAAAACGGACCATTACTGCGGAAGGACCACACAAACACCATCCCTGCCGTCAAACCGATTACAAAATGCCAGACGGAAGTAAATAGAAAATACATTAAAAGGAACACCCAGCCACCTGAAACACCCACCCCCAGCAACTACACGCCCCAATGACACCCCACCCAAGCTCCGAAAAATGCACCTAAATCACCACACCCACAGAACACCTGATTGCCAACAACCATTGGGACACCACAACCACACAGAGTATAAAAATATTCCCTCCCACTACCACAGTCCTTTGCATCACAGCATAGCTGCAAGCAAGAGCCACATTACCACGAACAGCAGACACACACAAACACACATACAACCTGCTCACAAACACACACACCACACAAACCAACACAACACCATCCCTACACACCACACACCAGCACATCCCACCCCACCACACCAACACCTTGCACATCACACACCATGGCACCAAAGAAAAATCCAAAATTCACTGACACTGAGTTGAAGGTCATGGTGGATGAAATCATCTGTGTCGAACCACAGCTCTTCGGCAACCTAGTCCAGCAGACAACTTTGGCAACCAAAAACCACATGTGGGACAGGATAGTGACCAGAGTGAATGTGTCAGGGACCGTGCCACGCACCAAACACGACATCCAGAGGCGGTGGCCCGACCTCAAGGCAAGGGTGAAAAGCATCAGGGCGAAGAACCACCTGCGGGCACACCACACTGGCGGCGGCACTCCCCCGGAGCCCTTACCATTTGCTGAATGGGAGGAGAAGGTGCTGGGCATACTGCACCCTGAGAGCATGGAAGGAATCGAGGAGGGAGAAGAGGCTACTAAGTACAAACAAATGACCACGATCACACTGCCATGGTCTGCCATGCACAACTGCCAACACACATCTCCCTGGCCCCAATCCATGCATGTCAACCACACAGTCACCCAAATGTGAAGTCCTGGACTCAAATGCACCCACCATGACCAACCACAAATGTTGCCTCCTACGTTTCCAGGCTTGCATGTTGTCAGAGCAGCCAACACTACAACTCCCAACAGGCCCCCATGTCCACAGGGAGGGATGGTGGTGGGGGTGTGTGTGAGAGACCAGCACTACAACTCCCAACATGTCCCCATGTCCACAGGGAGGGATGGCGGTGGGCGGGGGGTGTGAGAGACCAGCACTACAACTCCCAACAGGCCCCCATGTCTACAGGGAGGGTGGCGGTGGGTGGGGGTGTGAGAGACCAGCACTACAACTCCCAACAGGCCCCCATGTCTACAGGGAGGGTGGCGGTGGGTGGGGGGTGTGAGAGACCAGCACTACAACTCCAAGCCTGGGAAAAAGAAGAAGGGTGCCACTAGGGTTGTTCAAAACTGAATACATTCTGCTTTCCCTCGTTGTGCAATCCTATAATTCACTTCCTGATCCCCGGCCTAGTAAGACAGGCAGGCAGTACTTATAAACTGTTTGTCCGCTTGTCTTCTCTTACCTAATACAAAGGACTGGTTCCTAGTGTGGAATAATTGTTAGGTATTTGATTAAATTGTCCTTGGTGTTGTTTATTGTAAAAAGTGATAGTATTGATTGTAAGGATTTTGCACTGTTGTATATATTATGCAAATTTTTTGTCTGTATATATTTTTCACTGTTCGATAACTGTCTGTTTGATGACACATGTGAACTAAATGAGAAAATGCTTCGCTAAAAATATAAAAATACTAAAATAAAATAGTCGATCCCCCAGAACTGATAGGCTGAGTGGTATCATCAAAAAATCCAAAAGTAAATCTGTCTGGCTATTTTGTTTGTTGTGCACAATTGAGTGGTCCAAGCCAGTTCATGTACAGGACCCAAACCTTTCTCTTTGCCCAGTGTGTGAGAGACCAGCACTACAACTCCCAACAGGCCCCCATGTCTACAGGGAGGGTGGCGGTGGGTGGGGGGTGTGAGAGACCAGCACTACAACTCCCAACAGGCCCCCATGTCCACAGGGAGGGTGGCGGTGGGGGGGGGTGCGAGAGCTGTGTGGGGGGTGAGAGAGACCAGCACTACAACTCCCAACAGGCCCCTATGTCCACAGGGAAGGATGGCGGTGGGTGGGGGGTGTGAGAGAGGTAATTGCTTAGTAATGTTGTTACCAAAAACATGTCATGTCCACAGCATTGATCATGATAATCTTGTCCCTCAGGTGATAGCAACTTGACTGGCGCAAGCAGCAACCGCCAGCACCAGTAGCCCCCCTCACAGCAGGGACTCTCTGGGGACGAGCCCATTGCCAGCTCAGACACAGAGGACGAAGCGGGACCAAGCAGACTTCCAGGGCCATCAGGCTCACTGGACTTCGCTGGCTCCACCACCTCGGCCTGTGTCACCACACCATCACCTGCCATGGTGAGCTGTGCAGCCACCACCACCACCACTCCTGCCTGTGCCACCCTGCCTGACCCATCAGCCGATGATGGACCATCTACATCCCAGGCAAGCAGGGAGAGTGGATGTGAGAGGACACAGGTAAGGGCACAGCACACAACCAGGAGTGCAGTTGTCCGGCGAGGTGGGGAAGGACACCCACCCCATCCTGCCGCCGAAACCCTGAAAGCCATCGCAAGAGTCAATGCCTCCTATCAGCGGGCGCAGGAACAGTCGGAACGGGCCCACCAAGACTCACAAGAGAACAGCAATCTGTTGCGGTCCATTGATACGCGCATAGGGCAAATTGTGGACCTCATGGGCCAGCAAACTGCTCTGTGGAGGGACTGGCTATCCCGCGCCACGCCCCCCCTCACCCTAGTGCCCAGTGGGACCGCTCCCCAACACCACCGCCACCCACACCTGAGCCCACGGATAGGGAGGTGGCCCCTGACCAACCTGCCCCCACAGCTGTCTCTGCTCCGGCTCCAAGACGGAGGGGCCGTCCGAGGCTGGATGCAGGTGAGAACAGTGGTGTTGCTCCATCTACCCTCTCTAAGAGGGGGCGCCAATGACTTCACCCTTGTCTGAGCCTGCCATTCAACATGAAAACTATCCTGTCCCACAATGCCAACCATTGCCACACGTCTGTTGGACTAGCTGGACATCACACATTGTGGTGTCCCCACGGTGTTTTCTTCTGCCATGACCTTCAACTCTCACTCCCCCACCAACACTTCTTTGTAAATATGCACCAACATCAATCCTCAACCTGTAAATAAACATCACGTAAACACTCAATGATGTGTGGCCTCCATGTTTTAATCACATGACTGTCTTAGAATGCAACGTTACCAGGTGCAGGGATCAATGTTGTTGAGAATCATGCCTCTGTGGGAGTGACCTAGGGATAATGAGAGAACAACAAACACAGGTCAGGAAAGAGATTCACACCCATCACAACACACTGTACTGCAACATTCCACAAACCACACTCATCACCAATTAAGTGGATCACAGGACACACATCAGGGAGCATAGCATGTACCCCATCTAACATACACATTTGCAAACATAACATACCAGAACAGGCAGCATAGACACACCACATCCACACTCCACCACCAAACATACATCACACATTGTCTGGCTGTACAAGCGGTAGTTACTCACATTCAAGGGAAATAGCGATCAAAGAGCTGACGCTTCTGGTCAAAACCTTCTTCCTCACCACTATCCTCATCAGTCGACATGGGTGGGATGGGAGGCCGAGCAACCTGTTGGTCTTCAGGGTCCATGATCAGTTCAATGTTATTGCGCAAGGCCAGGTTGTGGAGTATGCAGCAGGCAATCACGATTGTATCAAGGACCCCCTGAAGGAATGAATAAACCAAACCTAGGCCAGGGAAAAACAAGTGAAATAAAACAACCTAGGCACTATGGTATTATGAATTGTCAAATTATTTTTCAAAAAGTAATAAAGAGGTGAAACTACAAAGGTCCAGTATCTAACATTTAATAACATTCATGTTAAAAACAAACAAAGCTTTCAGCAGATTGATCTAAGTTAAAAATTCAAACAAATGCATGACATTACATAAAAATAAGTCAATTATCAATACAGAATAATTTCAATTATACAGAAATCACAAATATCAAAATATAGCACAGTTATTATCACAAAATTCACAAATAAAAAGAAGTGGCAAAATGAATGCTTTTCTCGACGCGCTTTTCGGCGACCAGCGCCTTCTTCTGGAGGAGCCACAATATATTCTAAAAATGAAGAAAATATATTTATTATCTAAACCTAATACACAAAGGGAAAATACAATTATTATGACATTTTAAAAGAAACACATCCTGAACCATGTAGCATCCTAATAACCTCTTATGTTTAACAAATATACATCAATAATATAAACCCACTAGTGGGTTTTCCATTTCCTTGTACATTGTTGCTCTGGGGAGAAAACCCAGTTCTGGGGGGAAAGGCGTGGAAAAAACAGAATTCAATAATGGGACATGGAACCCTTAGAGACACAGGTAAAACTAAAAAGGATTCAGATCAGATAGAGTATCTTAAAGATCATTATTATTCGAAGGGCAAACGATTGTAAGGCCAATACTCTAATTTTCAAACACAATAATAATTTTGATTTTATTATGTCATTGTGTAATGATCACTTGGATCGATGCCTTCAATTGATTGCACATGGAATGGCTTAAGTACAATACATTCTGAATGATATATAATAGATATACTTAATCAATATGCAGGGTTGATAATACTAGTCTTTATATCACAAAACTATCTTGGACAACTAAGGTATATAACCCTGTATTTCCGTAATTATACTCACCTATTCTAAAAAATAGTATGGATCTAATGAAAGTACTGATGATTCCGTGTTAGAGACGTAGGCCTCAGGCTTTTAGATAAATAAATCAGAGATAAACACTATGATTAGATATGACATCGATATTGCCAATAAATTCATATAAAGAATAGGTAACAAAGAAATGAATCCCAAGATGGAAATAATTCCCTTTTTCAATGCACTGATACGTTTTTACCATCAATTATATATATATCGATAACATTCAAGATGTAATATCTATGACTAGTTCTTTAATGTTTACCTTTATGCCGATAGTTTCTCAATTACGGCAGTGGTAACAGAGATATGTTATGTAGATGAATTTCTATAAAAAGTAGAACATGAGTGTTAGAGAAATTCCATTTCTGTAGCCTAATGCACTGACAAGTTTTTACCGTCAATTATATATATATCGATAACATTAAAGATATAATATCTATGACTAATTCTTTAATGTTTACCTTTATGCCGATAGTTTCTCAATTACGGCAGTGGTGACAGAGATATGTTATGTAGATGAATTTCTATAAAAAGTAGAACATGAATGTTAAAGAAATTCCATCTCTGTAGCCTCGAATAGCTAGCCTGTTTAAACTAAAATATCAAGTACCTGATTGACTGTGGAATACAGCCTCACTCACAATTCGGAACGCTAACGTGTTAAAATAACCTGTTGAGAGATAGGAGACGAACGAGAGGGTCAGTCTTCAGAGGTTTATGTTTAGTTTAGAAATCCTTTATTGGGGCTAGAAACAGTTTTAAATGACTGTAACATACCTTATATATAAAATGCAGCGATGCTTTAGATTTCTAGAGAAGACCTCCTGATGTGGGGAATTCTCTAATAATATAAAGAAAGAAAAGCCAAAAATAATAAAAATTATTATCAAACACCAAGGAAAGGTATGTACACCTTACCAGAAGTGAGCTACAAGGTTGGGCACACATACCGTAATAAAAATGATGATAGATTCCTTCGAGCGTCCGAATGCGAGGAGAGAGATTACATGGATTGCGGGAAGCGATATCAACCCGTTGAAGACATGGCAGCCAAATAAATACCCATGAGGATGTAATGAAAATAGAAGATGGACTAGGATTACAAACTGTGATCACATGGAGGGTAATACAAAGAAAAGATGGACTAGGATCACAAACTGTGATCACAGGGAAAGTAATAAAAAGAGAAGATGGACTAAAACAAACTGTGATCACAGGGAAGGTAATAAAAAGAGAAAATGGACTAAAATAATGAAATGTAGTCACCGACGAGGTAATCAAAAGAAAGAAAAGACTAAATAACAGATAACAACACGATAGAGGGGCAATGTCTTGTTTTCCGAACGGAAAATGCAAACTAGTGACATAATTAATAAAACATAATAAAAAGAATTAAACCTAATATAAATAATAAAAAACTAGGACAATTTTCATTACAAACTATATATTTAATGGACATTAAATTTATTATGAAAATATATAGGAATCCAACAGCAAAATCCAAACTATAATTATTTTATCTATGTGTCAACAACCCAGAAGGATTGAGAAAAAGCTATAAACACACAACTATAGATCATAGTTGTTAATTATAACATTTTTCAACATGTTTCAAAAATAGGGGGGGGATTTAAATACACTTTACACCCCAAATTTGAAGTGCTGACACAAACGGGTATTAGGGCCTAAGATTTTCACTCAAGGGGCGGGCTTCATAAAGGTATTGAAACTTTTATTTTTCATGAAAGTATCCATGAATCAGCAGTACTTATGAGAATTAGCATATAGCATTCTCCCAAAAAATTTCATTGTTCAGGCATTTACGAAAGGTATCAAAAACGAAAATCCAATAGACTTCTCTTTTCTTCCTAATTTGCATCCCTCCCTTCGAATCTGGCGTATGCATTTTTTCCAATATACGCCATTTCATATCAGTAGGACTATGTTTTTGTTCGATGAAATGTTTCACCAATGGAGCAATCATTTTACCCGTTTTTATGGCAGAGCGATGTTCGGTCAAACGGGTTTGAATCATTCTGGATGTTTCACCTACGTACCCAAGGAGACATGGACACTGTATAAAATAGATGACATTGGAAGTTCTACAGTTCCACTTCTCCTTGGCTTTAGTCGTGTGTCCATTGTGTGCAAATTCTTCACCAGTAATGATGTTGTTACATGATATGCACAAGGAACATGGCATAGTTCCTTCAATGGGATTATTGGTAAAGATGGATCTTTGGACAAGACGGGGTTGATTAGTAGAATTCTTGAACCTAGAATGAACAATGAAATCTTTAATGTTTTTGTTCCTTCTGTCGTGTTTTGGCAGCTCCTGAGTTAGCGTTTAGCACAGCTACACGGTCTTTTCTGTTAACTTGACCAAAACGAACGGGGGCCATTTTGAATCCCTCTGACTTCCGTTTCCTATGAACACGCTGCCTCGTGGTCAGTGTGCCCTTTTGTCCTTTCTCGATACCCATGGTCACTATTCTGCTCGGCAACAGGCTATTTTTAGTACTGGTCAAGCGCACATGCGCACTATGCATCAACTGGTCACTCTTTAGGAATGTTCACACTAACTGACCAGTGCCGTTGAACTCCTCCCACGTGCTGGCTGTGTTCCAAAAATGACCTTATATGTACCTAAAATGTGTAACCTGTAACCGCCTATCTTTTTATTGCTATTAAACTATATAAAAGAGGTCGCGCACCGATGTTCGGTGTGCTACTTCTTACATTGCCGAAGGGTGCTGTAGGAATGTACCACCACCCCATGGGGTCTTAATAAACTTGTCTTTTACCTTTTCCAGTGTCCGTGCCAACTTCTATACTAAGGCGTTTGAGAGTTTAGCAGAGTATGTAGGCCTGATTTGAACCCGACACCACAATTGGCGACCACGAAGGGACTCATCGGTGACTCGGATGCCCGAAGGAGAGGTCGTGACGAAGGTCAGGAAACTCGCCATGGACGCGTACGCTGCCACGGAGTGACCCGAGTCTTGGCACCCACGGTGTGTTTTCCCTTCTTTCTGATCTGACCTCCCAGGTGGCGCCGGTCCTCGACTGAGATTCTGATCTTGGATTGTCGTGATGTGCCGTTTTGGCTGATTTGACCACAGAACTTGGCAGTTGGACTTTGGACGGTTGAAAATATTTGGTAAGCTTTTGAGCGGTGAGGTAGTCTACTGACACTTACTGTGGCTTTTTTGAAACTTTGAATTTGAATTTGAATTTGTTAGCTAACGTTTTGAATCTTTGAATTTGAATTTGAATATGTGAAGTGCACCTCACATAGGCAGGCATGTAGGGATATTTCTCTGATTTATTTGATTTGAACGGTACACCGCGTTAGGTGACATTTTTGTAGTATCACATTTTCGTGGTACTTTTTGGAACATGCCTGTTTTTAGCACACTCCGTAGGATGTGCTGTTCTGAAAATGGTACCAATTATCGATTAAGTGAAAAGCAGCCGGCTCCCCCAGAGGGGACTCCAAATCGTGAAATGTATGTCAAATTCGGTATTCCACCTATAATGTATAGTACATTATGGCATAAGTATACTAAGACTGATCGTGAATTACAGTGGCCGCTATATGGGTCGTTTGACCTTCGAAAGGTACAGTATGTAGAGCAGTGTTTGTTTCAGCGAAGGTCTAGACAAGATATGTTTGATTGTGTGCGTATGTGGGAGAAAGAGGTGCGTGAACGAGCGAAGCGTGAGGAAGCCTTGGCGGAGAAAGTGCAGCGGAAGGCTGCACATGACAAAGCTTTACAGCTACAGGAGAAGGAATTACAGGAAAAGAAAGTGAGGGAGAGACGAGAACGCAATTTACAGGTTAATGGTCAATTCCCTATCAGGCGTCCTTTTTATCCAGTCCTTACTAATGAAACAGATGATTTTTCATTACTAGATCGTTGTCCGCCTCCGTACGTCGTACCTACGGCTCCGAACGAGGACTCGGACGAGGATAGTGATCGAACACAGCGTACCAGGTTACATGCGGAACGAGCTGCGGAATTACGTTCATTTGCACGAAAACTAAATATTAATACTGTTACTGTTTCTGACGTTACTGAACAAATGGAACAGTGGCCTGATAAGGAACGACTGTATTTTTTAGATCATTTTGGAGATGAAGTTGTTGAGCGGTATAGAAAATATTCTCTCGAGTTAGAACCAAAGGAGATATCCAAGGATCGTGAGAATTTTCGTAAAGGTCTTTTTGTTCTTTCAGATGCGGACGACTTCTTCAAGCGTTTGATTGAACTACGTAATGAGGCGACACGACTACGGGAGTTGGAAAAGTCGAAGAATTCGTCTACGTCCGGAGCGACGGGGATATCCAAAGAATGCCCTATCTTTGAAACAGATAAGATCGCTGCGATTAATGTTAGACCTATGCGAGAAGCTGCGCCTTTATATGTCCCTCATAAAGGGGATGGCACAGATGATGATAAAAGATCCAAAGACGCGAAAGGGTATTTTGTATATAATTGGGTTTATACGCCTTGGAATAGAGCAGATGTCATGGCGCTTAAGAATGCTTTACCTGATCCCCGTAAAAACCCTGCGGCTTTTTATGAAAATGTTGAAAGTGCAATTTCTTCATGTATCATGACGTTAGTTGATATTGATCTATTTTTCGGGTTGATATTGCCCCCTGATATGTGGAGAGCGATTCGTAGGTTTGATGACCTCACGACTCTCGGGGCCACTTGGAAAGATCTTGTTCAGGCTGATTTAGATAGAGAACCAGCATGTAAGCCGTGTCAATTAATATTAGACCTTCCAGGGGCCATACTAACAAAACTAAAGACTCTTGCTCCCGCTAAAAAGATTGATTGGACTATATTAGCCTCTTGTAAGCAGAAAGCGGATGAATCAGTTTCCGATTTTTTCTCTCGCTTCGAGGAAGCGTTCCATGATTACAGTGGTCAATTATTGACAGAAGATACTGGCAGGCATTTATTTACCGGAGATTGCGAAACGATTGAAAGCGAGTGAAAGTTCATGGACCACAGCAACCCCTGCTTCTTTATTGACTATGGCTCAATATTATGAAAGACAGGAATTAGAGGCAAAAGAAACTAGTGAAAAGAAAGCAAAGGATTTGAAGACGAAGGTAATGTTAGCCCAGGTTCAGGCTACGAGAGGAAATAACAGAGGAGGGCGAGGATCATACAGTAATGCTCCTCCCCCTCGTTCTGACATTTCTGTGAATCAATGTGCATACTGCAAACAGTTTGGGCATTGGATTGCAGACTGTCCGGTGTTTCGAGAGCAGCGTAATTTGAGGGGACGAGGAAGTGGAAGGTCTAGGAATTATTATGGAGGGTCAAGAGGAGGTTATGGCACGAATGATCGAGGAGGCTATGGTACGAATGATCGTGGAGGATATGGAGCAAGGGGTCGTGGTCAGTCTGATTATAATACGTTTGATAACCGCAATCAATATCAGATAAATGAGGATGGTCCTGCTGAACCACGGGATGAGCATTATGCATAGGATTGCGTAGGATGGGGTGTGGAATCGGTTGAGGTACCAGTTGATCAAAGGGGTCCATACATAGAAGCACATGTTCTGGGTTCCACTGATCAATTTCTGGTCGATACAGGAGCTACTCGTAGCGCTTTGTCCAAATACTTGGTTCCAAGGGCTCCCCTGTCTGGCGAGGTAATTACAGCAATAGGGTTCGATGGAACACCTACTTCTAGCCCATTGTCTCAACCAGTTGCATTTCATGTTGATAAATTTGCTGCCCCATGTCCCTTTTTGTTGTCTCCAAATACACCAGATAATATTATTGGACTCGATATGTTAAAACACTTTCGAGCTACTATTCGCTGTGCCCCAGAAGGAGTGCGAGTTGTGTTGAATGAGAATTACCCAGACTTTGAGCGAGTGTGTTTTCTCCATGAATCTGAAGTATTGGCCTCCTTACCAAACACGTTGTGGGCCACTTCAGACACGGATGTGGGGCAGATGTTAATCCCTCCAGTACGTATTACTGTAAAGGAGGGAGTATCTCTACCACGTGTCCCACAATATAAGATTTCCAGAGAAGGAGAACTTGCTTTGATGCACATTGTGAACGATTTGATTTTGGCAGGAGTAGTTGAGGAAGTCCCCTACAATGTTTGCAATAGCCCAATTTTACCGATTCTTAAAAGAGATACAGATGCTAAGGTTTACCGTTTCATTATTGATTTGAGGGAAATAAACAAGATAGTAGTGCCTCAGTACCCGGTGGTGTCTGACATCACCACGTTGCTTACGTTGGTTCCATCGACGGCAACTACTTTTACAGTTATCGATTTGAAGAATGCCTTCTTTTCGATCCCTGTACATCCTGACAGTCGATATCTATTCGGCTTTACATTAAATAATAAATCGTACAGATTCTGTCGAATTCCTCAAGGCTATACTGAAAGTCCTAGCATTTATAGTCAGGCATTAAAAAGACAGCTTGATTCCTTTGACTTACAAGAGGGAGTGGTTCTCATTCAATATGTAGACGATATCTTACTTGCTGCAGACACGCCAGAACAATGTGAGAAGAGTACCTTTTCTTTGCTTTCCTTCCTGGCCAAACATAATCATAAAGTTTCGAAGAAAAAGCTACAATATTGTAGACCAAAGGTGACCTACCTCGGTCATCTTTTGTCTAAGGAGGGCCGTGCATTGACACCAGATCGAATTCAAGCAATCCTAGATACTCCAGTCCCTCGCACTCAGAAGGATGTTCGCGCCTTTATAGGTTTGACTTCTTTTTGTAGGCAATGGATATTGGGTTTTTCACATATCGTTAAACCATTGTTGGCATTGTTGTTTAAAGATACACCGATTCCCATTGAATGGACGGATGAATGTCAGAATGCTTTTGAGCAATTGAGACAAGCTCTTTGTTCTGCACCAGTGTTGGGTACACCTGATTACACGAAGATCTTTACATTATATGTACACGAGAAGGATGGGTGCGCATTGTCAATGTTAGTGCAGACACACGGAGACAAACAGAGGCCTTGTGCATACTTCTCGGCGGTACTCGACCCTGTGGCTCGAGGATTGCCTGGATGTTTTCGAGCAGTTGCAGCAACAGCAGTTGCGATACGACAAAGTGAGGGAATAGTTTTGTCACACAAATTGTTGGTGCTAGTTCCCCATGCGGTAGATGCGTTACTGAATCAAACAAAAACGCAGCATCTAACCAGTGCCCGTTTGACAGGATATGAGCTAACATTGTTGGCGCCGCACATCACACTAAAGCGATGTGCGACACTAAATCCTGCTACTTTACTGCCGGATCCTGTTGCTGAGACCCAGAAGGAAGAACAACATGATTGTGTTTTTCTGACTGAGGAACAGACAAAGGGTCGTATCGATTTACAGGATACGCCATTTCCAGATGTAGATGGGGAACTGTGGGTTGATGGATCGTGTGTGAGGTTACCAGATGGTACGACTTCCGCAGCTTATGCGATCACGACACTTAAGACCGTGGTAGAAGCAGCACGAATACCCCAGAAATCGGCTCAAGCAGCTGAATTGATAGCCTTAACGAAAGCATGTGAGTTAAGTGCTGAGCTATGTGTGAACATTTACACGGATAGTCGTTACGCTTTTGGAGTAGTGCATGATTTTGGCCTACTTTGGAAGGAACGAGGATTCCTGACTTCACACGGAGTACACATCATGCATGGAGAGTTGGTACGCGATCTCCTGAATGCACTGTTATGCCCAAAGAAAGTTGCAATAGTCAAGTGTAGTGCACACAAAAAGGTGACGGACAAAATAGGGCAAGGCAATGCTTTCGCAGACCGCATTGCGAGAGAGACCGCTATGCTGCAAAATAATTTCCCCATGTATGTGGTGAAGTCACAAGCTGAGCGGTGGCATGATGCTAGAGAAGAAATACTAGATATACAGAAGTCAGCATCTGAGGCAGAACGTATGAAATGGGCCACTGAAGGAGTATTGGATGATGAGGGTTGCTGGCGTAGTAAAGATATGGAGAGATGGAAACTACCCATGGCCTATTTACAAACAATGGTGCAAATGACACACGGGCTGGCACACATTGGAGCTCTCGCAATTACTAAATTGCTTACACGAGTTTGGGAAAATGCTGACATTGCTAGCACGGCTAAGAGAGTAGTGCAGACCTGTCTGATATGTTTGCAGCACAATCCTGGACAAGGGACTCATACTCCTAAAGGAGGGTTTGTTCCACCTACTGCACCATTCGAAGTACTACAAATGGATTACATCCAGCTGGAACGCTGTAATAATCTCAAGTATGTCCTAGTAGTGGTGTGTGCCTTCAGCAAATGGATTGAGGCTTACCCTACGAAAGACAATACAGCATTGACAACAGCTAAGGTGTTACTCAAGGAGTACTTCCCGCGCTACGGTGTTTGTAAACTTATGTGGAGTGATAATGGCCCTCATTTCATTGGAAAAGTAGTGGAATACGTCCTGAAAGGATTGGGAATCAAGCAACGATTCCATGCTGTCTTTCATCCGCAATCAGCAGGGTTAGTAGAACGATACAATGCAACTCTGAAGCTGAAGCTAGCAAAGATAGTGGCATCTACATCTCTGAAATGGCCTGACGCTTTGCCTCTGGCATTACTGTCCATTCGGTCAGTGCCACATTCTCGATCTGGCCTCACACCCTACGAAGTGGTGTTTGGAAGGCCTATGAATATTTGGGGAGTTCCAAAACCTCGTTTGATACATGAAATGCCTTGTATAATGATGAACGATTATCTGGCACGATTAACAAATGATTTGCTTTCTATCCATCAACAGGTTCGAGAGGCGCTCCCTGATAACTCCACTGGTGAGGCTCACGATCTCCGCCCTGGGGACCACGTGATGGTCAAAGTATTTGAACGATCCAGCAGTTTGGAACCGAGATGGCATGGCCCTGAGCAAGTGCTGCTGGCTACGCGAACTGCTGTGAGAGTCACTAACAAGAAGCGGTGGATACATTCAACGCACTGCCGACGTGTTTCTCCGGATCTGGTGAGCCCTGTGGTGCTATCCGACTACAGAAAGATTTTGGATACAGAAAAGAGCCCAGCTGTCACGCCTGATGAATTGGAGGGAGCCTTCCCGGACCACGTTGTTTCTGATAAAGTGAAGTACAATCTACGCCCCAGGAAATAAGATTCCTTTTGTGTTTTTGAAACTGGTTGGTAACCGCTCTGAGGTTTGTGAAACGGAAGCCGGGAATATCAAGGGGGGGGGATCAGTTCTGCCCAGTGTAGCGACACCCGTCTTGAATCCCGGAGAACAAATCAACGGCAGCCTCGGTTCAGAACCATCGTTTTTATTTTTCCCGCTTAGTGTTGTTTTCTTGAAGAGTATTGTTTTGTGAACTATGGCATCTCCTTCGACACGAAGAGGGAGAATTCTTGGTGTTGTTTTGTTTGTCTTGACCGTAGTGGTGATCGCAGTATTAGCTTGGACTATAGAACTGTTGTTTCCTGCACGAGAACATTTGCTGCCCACCACTCCAAGTCCATCTGAATATTTTCATTTCACTCTGCCTTTTCATGAAGAAAGACATAGGCAGACTTATTTGAATAACAGCTTTATTAAGATTTTGCATCATACTCATAACATGACCAACACGTCCAATTGTTGGGTATGTGGAATGTTGCCCGGACATCAGAAGAAGGGAGGAACACCATTCATTCCTCTCCCGTTTTCTCATAATGGTTCTTGTCATGCTTGGTACACTCTTCTTTTTACTCTGCGATGGCCAACGAAAGGTGGACTACTTTTTCGGTTGAATAAAATATGTTATAACGACAAAGACGGCTATCCACACGCTGAAGGAACTAAGTTTGAATGGGAAGAGTACCGTCCGGACAATGTTTCTACACCTCGTGTATATACGAATCAAAGACTTATAAATGTGACGAGCTCGCATATGATAACAGTCATTGATACAAAAGCAGATTTGTGTATTAGAAATAAAGGTACAATCCCTGTAGGCCGCAGTGAATGTAATATTACACTTACCTTTGATACACCAATTGGAATTGCATTTGTAGCTTCACATAACACGTATTTCATTTGTGGAAATAAGGGATACCATCGTCTACCATTGGGATGGTTGGGAACGTGTTATATAGCTTTTGTATTACCACCTGTATTTATTGCTCCTCCCATGTACCACAATGATTACGTTCTGTACCATGATTTCATACTAAACAGGGTCAAACGAACAGTAGGTCTTGATGAAATAGACCAGACTGATACCACTTTACAACAATATGTAGATTTCAATTTGGGGTTATTCTCATTCGTAGGAGCTGCACTGAATAGCAGGAAGATAAGGCGGCTTACGCGTGTGGTGGAAGCAGTCGCTAACGAAACTGCCTCCGCTTTAGGGAATATTACTGAGGAATTACAAATTACCAGAATTGTGGCGCTCCAGAATCGAATGGTTCTAGATGTGATACTAGCTGATAGAGGTGGAGCATGCCGCGTCATCGGAAGTAGTTGTTGCGTGTACGTACCAGATAACTCACCTTCTGTATATGATTCGATTACAAAATTACATAAGATAGCTGCTGAGATCCACCCAGAAAATGGAACATGGACCTTTTCTGGTTGGTTCTGGACCCTGCTTAGTACTTGGGGTTGGAAATTATTAACGATTCTCTGCGTTTTTATTGGAGTACTATTTTTCCTTTGTCTATGTATTCAATGTGGCCCTACATTATGTTCTGTATGTATCACAGCCTGTATTCCGTCCAAACGAGCTATTGATAAGCAAGAGAAACTGATCAATGATGAAGTATTGAAAATAATGGCTATTAACATTGAGGATGAACATTCTGACTACGTCCACTATGAGGTAGCTTTTGCTAAACGCTAAAAGGGCCGTCTGTCGTGTTTTGGCAGCTCCTGAGTTAGCGTTTAGCACAGCTACACGGTCTTTTCTGTTAACTTGACCAAAACGAACGGGGCCATTTTGAATCCCTCTGACTTCCGTTTCCTATGAACACGCTGCCTCGTGGTCAGTGTGCCCTTTTGTCCTTTCTCGATACCCATGGTCACTATTCTGCTCGGCAACAGGCTATTTTTAGTACTGGTCAAGCGCACATGCGCACTATGCATCAACTGGTCACTCTTTAGGAATGTTCACACTAACTGACCAGTGCCGTTGAACTCCTCCCACGTGCTGGCTGTGTTCCAAAAATGACCTTATATGTACCTAAAATGTGTAACTTGTAACCGCCTATCTTTTTATTGCTATTAAACTATATAAAAGAGGTCGCGCACCGATGTTCGGTGTGCTACTTCTTACATTGCCGAAGGGTGATGTAGGAATGTACCACCACCCCATGGCGTCTTAATAAACTTGTCTTTTACCTTTTCCAGTGTCCGTGCCAACTTCTATACTAAGGCGTTCGAGAGTTTAGCAGAGTATGTAGGCCTGATTTGAACCCGACACCACACTTCTGTGCGCAAACAATGGTTTGTCCAGTTTTTCTTCTGTTGTACAATTGCTATTAAGAATGTGCCAACTGGAACTAATTATTTGCTTAATTTTGGCATTCACTGTGGAATGTTTGGTGATACAAACCACTTGTTGGCTTTCTTTAGGTTCTTTCACTCTAAGGAGATAATTCCGATCATAATATCGGGCTCTTTTGTAAGAGTGCCTCACCAGCTGGTGAGGACAACCTCTTTCAATGAATTTGGATCTCATAATCTGGGCTTGCCTGTCAAAGTCCGCAAGGCATGTACAATTGCGTCTTTCTCGCAAAAATTGCGAAAAATGAATGCTATCCTTTTGTGATCTGGGGTGGAAACACTTATAATGTAAAAGAGTGTTCCCGGCAGTGGGTTTAACATGGAGATCGATTTTTAATTTTCCATGGTCATTCATAATGACTATGTCCAGGAATTCGACTCTATCTGCGCTGACATAAGTAGTACATTTTAAATGAGGGGTCAGCTGCATTAATCCATGCAATAAATTCTGTAAGGGTTTCCCTCCCATCGGTCCAGACAAAGAAAATATCATCAATATATCTGGACCAATGGGAGACAGACTCGAAAAAGGGAGCGATTTCATTCTCAATATATTTTTTCTCAAAGGCAGCCATGAATATATTCGCAACAGATGGGGCAACAGATGCACCCATACTTACTCCTTTTGTTTGTCGGTAAATATGAGGTCAAAAACAGAAAATGTTCTCAGTGAGAACTATTTTTAAACAGTTCAACACAAAGGTTGACGGACAAGGGATGTGTTGTTCTTTAATGAACCAGGACGTGGTTTCAATGGCGTCAGCTAGTGGGATATTACTGTACAAGGATTCAACATCCATTGTCACTAATAGATAATGTGTAGGAATAAAAACCAAACCTTCAGTTTGAACAATCAAAAGTCCAGTGTCTCGAATGTAGGACTTGATATTCGGAATATATGGCCGTAGAAAATTGTCCACATATTTAGATAACGGTTCTGTTATCGTTCCTATAGTGGAGACAAAAGGACGATATGGAGGGCTATTTTGGTTTTTATGTATTTTTGGCAATCCATATACACATGCCATTTTGCCATCATTATGATTCAAAAAATCATATTCTTTGACAGAAATATGTCCATCCTCTAAAGCTTGCTGTGTTAGGGTTCGTATCTCTTTAGAAAGATTCAAAGTGGAAACAGATTTCACAGGACAGTAAAATGCACGATCGTCAAGCATCTCAAGCATCTTAGTCTCATATTGTGTAGGGTCTAAAATAACAATACCACCACCTTTATCGCAGCTTTTAATGGTTAACTTCTCATTAGATGAGAGGAGGAGTAAGGCTTGATGTTCTTCCTTATTTAGATTATATAATGGCTTTGGTACAAAACGTAAGACAAGATCTAATTTCTTGAGAACAACCAACTCAAACGCGGCCACCTCTGGTCCTAATTGTTCAAGAGATGGACTAAATGTGGAAGGGAGACCAACAGATCTTATAGTTACATGTTCAACATCAGTGGATGGATTGGAGGCAAAGAATTTTTTCAGACGGATCTTTCTAAAGAAAGAGATGATATCGCAATAGAGTTCGAAAACATTGACTGTAGAGTGAGGAACAAAAGATAGGCCTTTGGACAATAACCTAACACTAGGATCATCTAATTCTATGTCTGATAAATTGAAAATTGGAATTACATTCCTGGCTTCCAATATTGCCGATTCCTGGTCTCTCGGACAAATTGGGGCTCCTCTTGTTGGTGATGATACTGAGGCTTGTAATTCCCTCTGGGTGGTCCTTGGAAGTGTACCCTCGGGCGCCCTCGGCTCATCCAGCGGTTTCCTAAAAAAGGCTGCCGTTGGTTACGTCTCCCTGAAGTTGAATTATGATTATCATCTCGTTCATAATAAGCATCATTGTTCTCATTTTCAGAGTCCGAGGTTTCAGAGAAGGTGTTTACTCTCTGTTGTTGACCCTTACTCTCTTCTGTGTAATGATTCTGTTTATAGAAATCAATTTTAAGATAGGGGTAGGTGTTATCGATTGTACAGAATCTTTTATCTTTTAGGAGTTTATCGTTCTTACGTTTTTCCAAATAATTGGAAAAGGATTCAAGCTCTTTATTGCACTCCTCAATTCTTTTCAGAGCTTCTTCAACACTCCCCATCCTTTTAATTGTGTCTTCTAATTCCTCTACTTCACTTCTAACCTCAGCAGCTAATTCCTTCGCTGTCTCAATAATGAGAATCATGAGGTCACGTGAGCATCTACTGGCAATCATGCTCCATTTCTCTAAAAAAAATCCTATGGTGTACAAACAAGCCGGGAATATTGCGTACACGGAGACCGATCAGAATAATGCCCAACCGAAGGTATGCCAGCATGAACTCACCATGAGCTTCAATACGTTTCAATTTCTTTTTAAGGTCAGTAAGTTTCCTACTGTCATCATTGTTACGGCTAGATTCATTCATTACACTACCAAATGTAGAGGACGTACCTACAAGTGTTTCGAATTCTTCTTCAGTGAACCCAAAGGTCTTCGTAAGGGCCATGGTACCAAGAAGGGTAGAGGTAAATGTGTCAAAAAGACAATAACCCTATATTAGAAAATGAACAAGGAAATGGATCACAATGAGAATGGTATCAGAAAATTATACATGTAGATAAAACAAAATTAGTAGTCAACAGCCCTGCACAGACAAGCTGTGGGTAAGAGTACGATTAAGTATCAAGGACCCCCTGAAGGAATGATTAAACCAAACCTAGGCCAGGGAAAAACAAGTGAAATAAAACAACCTAGGCACTATGGTATTATGAATTGTCAAAATATTTTTCAAAAAGTAATAAAGAGGTGGAACTACAAAGGTCCAGTATCTAACATTTAATAACATTCATGTTAAAAACAAACAAAGCTTTCAGCAGATTGATCTAAGTTAAAAATTCAAACAAATGCATGACATTACATAAAAATAAGTCAATTATCAATACAGAATAATTTCAATTATACAGAAATCACAAATATCAAAATATAGCACAGTTATTATCACAAAATTCACAAATAAAAAGAAGAGGAAAAATTAATGTTTTTCTCGACGCGCGTTTCGGCGACCAGCGCCTTCTTCTGGAGGGGCCACAATATATTCTAAAAATGAAGAAAATATATTTATTATCTAAACCGAATACACAAACGGAAAATACAATTATTATGACATTTTAAAAGAAACACATCCTGAACCATGTAGCATCCTAATAACCTCTTATGTTTAACAAATATACATCAATAATATAAACCCACTAGTGGGTTTTACATTTCCTTGTACATTTTTGTTCTGGGGAGAAAACCCAGTTCTGGGGGAAAAGGCGTGGAAAAAACACAATTCAATAATGGGACATGGAACCCTTAGAGACACAGGTAAAACTAAAAAGGATTCAGATCAGATAGAGTATCTTAAAGATCATTATTATTCGAAGGGCAAACGATTGTAAGGCCAATTCTCTAATTTTCAAACACAATAATAATTTTGATTTTATTATGTCATTGTGTAATAATCACTTGGATCGATGCCTTCAATTGATTGCACACGGAATGGCTTAAGTACAATACATTCTGAATGATATATAATAGATATACTTAATCAATATGCAGGGATGATAATACTAGTCTTTATATCACAAAACTATCTTGGACAACTAAGGTATATAACCCTGTATTTCCGTAATTATACTCACCTATTCTAAAAAATAGTATGGATCTAATGAAAGTACTGATGATTCCGTTTCAGAGACGTAGGCCTCAGGCTTTTAGATAAATAAATCAGAGATAAACACTATGATTAGATATGACAGATCGATATTGCCAATAAATTCATATAAAGAATAGGTAACAAAGAAATGAATCCCAAGATGGAAATAATTCCCTTTTTCAATGCACTGATACGTTTTTACCATCAATTATATATATATCGATAACATTCAAGATGTAATATCTATGACTAGTTCTTTAATGTTTACCTTTTGCCGATAGTTTCTCAATTACGGCAGTGGTAACAGAGATATGTTATGTAGATGAATTTCTATAAAAAGTAGAACATGAGTGTTAGAGAAATTCCATTTCTGTAGCCTAATGCACTGACAAGTTTTTACCGTCAATTATATATATATCGATAACATTAAAGATATAATATCTATGACTAGTTCTTTAATGTTTACCTTTATGCCGATAGTTTCTCAATTACGGCAGTGGTGACATAGATATGTTATGTAGATGAATTTCTATAAAAAGTAGAACATGAATGTTAGAGAAATTCCATCTCTGTAGCCTCGAATAGCTAGCCTGTTTAAACTAAAATATCAAGTACCTGATTGACTGTGGAATACAGCCTCACTCACAATTCGGAACGCTAACGTGTTAAAATAACCTGTTGAGAGATAGGAGACGAACGAGAGTGTAATTCTTCAGAGGTTTATGTTTAGTTTAGAAATCCTTTATTGGGGCTGGAAACAGTTTTAAATGACTGTAACATACCTTATATATAAAATGCAGCGATGCTTTAGATTTCTAGAGAAGACCTCCTGATGTGGGGAATTCTCTAATAATATAAAGAAAGAAAAGCCAAAAATAATAAAAATTAATATCAAACACCAAGGAAAGGTATGTACACCTTACCAGAAGTGAGCTACAAAGTTAGGCACACATACCGTAATAAAATTGATGATAGATTCCTTCGAGTGTCCGAATGCGAGGAGAGGGATTCCATGGATTGCGGGAAGCGATATCAACCCGTTGAAGACATGGCAGCCAAATAAATACCCAAATACCCATGAGGATGTAATGAAAATAGAAGATGGACTAGGATTACAAACTGTGATCACGTGGAGGGTAATAAAAAGAAAAGATGGACTAGGATCACAAACTGTGATCACAGGGAAAGTAATAAAAAGAGAAGATGGACTAAAACAAACTGTGATCACAGGGAAGGTAATAAAAAGAGAAATTGGACTAAAATAATGAAATGTGGTCACCGACGAGGTAATCAAAAGAAAGAAAAGACTAAATAACAGATAACAACACGATAGAGGGGCAATGTCTTCTTTTCCGAACGGAAAATGCAAACTAGTGACATAATTAATAAAACATAATAAAAAGAATTAAACCTAATATAAATAATAAAAAACTAGGACAATTTACACTACAAACTATATATTTAATTGACTTTAAATTTATTATGAAAATATATAGGAATCCAACAGCAAAATCCAAACTATAATTATTTTATCTATGTGTCAACAACCCAGAGGGATTGAGAAAAAGCTATAAACACACAACTATAGATCATAGTTGGTAATTATAACATTTTTCAACATGTTTCAAAAATACGGGGGGGGATTTAAATACACTTGACACCCCAAATTTGAAGTGCAGACACAAACGGGTATTAGGGCCTAAGATTTTCACTCAAGGGGCGGGCTTCATTAAGGTATTGAAACTTTTATTTTTCATGAAAGTATCCATGAATCAGCAGTACATATGAGAATTAGCATATAGCATTCTCCCAAGGAATTCATTGTTCAGGCCTTTACGAAAGGTATCAAAAACGAAACTCCAATAGACTTCTCTTTTCTTCCTAATTTGCATCCCTCCCTTCGAATCTGGCGTATGCATTTTTTCCAATATACGTCATTTCATATCAGTAGGACTATGTTTTTGTTTGGTGAAATGTTTAACCAATGGAGCAATCATTTTACCCGTTTTTATGGCAGAGCGATGTTCTGTCAAACGGGTTTGAATCATTCTGGATGTTTCACCTACGTACCCAAGGAGACATGGACACTGTATAAAATAGATGACATTAGAAGTTCTACAGTTCCAAATCTCCTTGGCTTTAGTCGTGTGTCCATTGTGAGCAAATTCTTCACCAGTAATGATGTTGTTACATGATATGCACGAGGAACATGGCATAGTTCCTTTAATAGGATTATTGGTAAAGATGGATCTTTGGACAAGACGGGGTTGATTAGTAGAATTCTTGAACCTAGAATGAACAATGAAATCTTTAATGTTTTTGTTCCTTCTGTGCGCAAACAATGGTTTGTCCAGTTTTTCTTCTGTTGTACAATTGCTATTAAGAATGTGCCAACTGGAACTAATTATTTGCTTAATTTTGGCATTCACTGTGGAATGTTTGGTGATACAAACCACTTGTTGGCTTTCTTTAGGTTCTTTCACTCTAAGGAGATAATCCCGATCATAATATCGGGCACTTTTATAAGAGTGCCTCACCAGCCGGTGAGGATAACCTCTTTCAATGAATTTGGATCTCATAATCTGGGCTTGCCTGTCAAAGTCCGCAAGGCATGTACAATTGCATCTTACTCGCAAAAATTGCGAAAAAGGAAGGCTATCCTTTTGTGATCTGGGGTGGAAACTCTTATAATGTAAAAGAGTGTTCCTGGCAGTGGGTTTAACATGGAGATCGATTTTTTATTTTCCATGGTCATTCATAATGACTATGTCAGGAATTCGACTCTATCTGCGCTGACATGAGTAGTAAATTTTAAATTAGGGTCAGCTGCATTAATCCATGCAATAAATTCTGTAAGGGTTTCCCTCCCATCGGTCCAGACAAAGAAAATATCATCAATATATCTGGACCAATGGGAGACAGACTCGAAAAAGGGAGCGATTTCATTCTCAATATATTTTTTCTCAAAGGCAGCCATGAATATATTCGCAACAGATGGGGCAACAGATGCACCCATACTTACTCCTTTTGTTTGTCGGTAAATAGGAGGTCCAAAACAGAAAATGTTCTCAGTGAGAACTATTTTTAAATAGTTCAACACAAAGGTTGACGGACAAGGGATGTGTTGTTCTTCAATGAACCAGGACGTGGTTTCAATGGCGTCAGCTAGTGGGATATTACTGTACAAGGATTCTACATCCATTGTCACTAATAGATCATGTGTAGGATTAAAAACCAAACCTTCAGTTTGAACAATCATATGTCCAGTGTCTCGAATGTAGGACTTGATATTCGGAATATATGGCCGTAGAAAATTGTCCACATATTTAGATAAGGGTTCTGCTATCGTTCCTATAGTGGAGACAATAGTACGATATGGAGGGTTATTTTGGTTTTTATGTATTTTTGGCAATCCATATACACATGCCATTTTGCCATCATTATGATTCAAAAAATCATATTCATTGACAGAAATATGTCCATCCTCTAACGCTTGCTGTGTTAGGGTTCGTATCTCTTTAGAAAGATTGAAAGTGGAAACAGATTTCACAGGACAGTAAAATGCACGATCGTCAAGCATCTCAAGCATCTTAGTCTCATATTGTGTAGAGTCTAAAATAACAATACCACCACCTTTATCGCAGCTTTTAATGGTTAACTTCTCATTAGATGAGAGGAGGAGTAAGGCTTGATGTTCTTACTTATTTAGATTATATAATGGCTTTGGTACAAAACGTTTGGCAAGATCTAATTTCTTGAGAACAACCAACTCAAACGCGGCCACCTCTGGTCCTAATTGTTCAAGAGATGGACTAAATGTGGAAGGGAGACCAACAGATCTTATAGTTACATGTTCAACATCAGTGGATGGATTGGAGGCAAAGAATTTTTTCAGACGGATCTTTCTAAAGAAAGAGATGATATCGCAATAGAGTTCGAAAACATTGACTGTAGAGTGAGGAACAAAGGATAGGCCTTTGGACAATAACCTAACACTAGGATCATCTAGTTCTATGTCTGATAAATTGGAATTACATTCCGGGCTTCCAATATTGCCGATTCCTGGTCTCTCGGACAAATTGGGGCTCCTCTTGTTGGTGATGATACTGAGGCTGGTAATTCCCTCTGGGTGGTCCTTGGAAGTGTACCCTCGGGCGCCCTCGGCCCATCCAGCGGTTTCCTAAAAAAGGCTGCCGTTGGTTACGTCTCCCTGAAGTTGAATTATGATTATCATCTTGTTCTTAATAAGCATCATTGTTCTCATTTTCAGAGTCTGAGGTTTCAGAGAAGGTGTTTACTCTCTGTTGTTGACCCTTACTCTCTTCTGTGTAATGATTCTGTTTATAGAAATCAATTTTAAGGTAGGGGTAGGTGTTATCGATTGTACAGAATCTTTTATCTTTTAGGAGTTTATCGT
The DNA here is from genome assembly GCF_964261635.1 of Lissotriton helveticus. Classification (NCBI taxonomy): domain Eukaryota; kingdom Metazoa; phylum Chordata; class Amphibia; order Caudata; family Salamandridae; genus Lissotriton; species Lissotriton helveticus. The sequence goes on along the minus strand of NC_136072.1, from coordinate 1,162,666,146 downwards.
TCTTACGTTTTTCCAACTAATTGGAAAAGGATTCAAGCTCTTTATTGCACTCCTCAATTCTTTTCAGAGCTTCTTCAACACTCCAACACTCCCCAGAGCAAAAATGTACAAGGAAATGGAAAATCCACTAGTGGGTTTATATTATTGATGTATATTTGTTAAACATAAGAGGTTATTAGGATGCTACATGGTTCAGGATGTGTTTCTTTTAAAATGTCATAATAATTGTATTTTCCGTTTGTGTATTAGGTTTAGATAATAAATATATTTTCTTCATTTTTAGAATATATTGTGGCTCCTCCAGAAGAAGGCGCTGGTCGCCAAAACGCGCGTCAAGAAAAGCATTAATTTTGCCACTTCTTTTTATTTGTGAATTTTGTGATAATAACTGTGCTATATTTTGATATTTGTGATTTCTGTATAATTGAAATTATTCTGTATTGATAATTGACTTATTTGTATGTAATGTTATGCATTTGTTTGAATTTTTAACTTAGATCAATCTGCTGAAAGCTTTGTTTGTTTTTAACATGAATGTTATTAAATGTTAGATACTGGACCTTTGTAGTTCCACCTCTTTATTACTTTTTGAAAAATAATTTGACAATTCATAATACCATAGGGCCTAGGTTGTTTTATTTCACTTGACATGCAGTGTGTGTACATACGCCATCTGGGGACGCCTTCCACCAACACAGGAGATGACCGATTACACAGCAATTAAGCATGACATATGCTGTATGTTCAATGACCATCCCTGTTGCACCCCGCTAAATCCATGTGCGCACTACCGCGGCGGTGCATCATTTGAAATCAATCACTCACTGGCGCCGCTATGGCGGTGCATGCCTTCCGCTGTGGCGGTGCAGGCAAACACATACATTTGATGATGCAATCTGAAATGTCAGTTGAAACAACCCCTTACAGTGTTCTTGCCTCACCCACCGCCAGCCCAGGCCGGTCACCCACTGCCAGTCCAGGCCGGTCACCCACTGCCAGTCCAGGCCGGTCACCCATCGCCAGTCCAGGCCGGTCACCCACCGCCAGTCCAGGCAGGGCACCCTCCGCCAGGACTGGGCGGTGCCAGGACTGGCGGTGGGTGACAGGCCAGGACTGGCGGTCGGTGACCGGCCTGGACTGGCGGTGGGTGCTCCAATAACACTGTAAGGGTGTTTCTCAACTGCCATTCCAGATTGCATCATCAAATGTATGTGTTGGCCTGCACCGCCCCCGCGGAAAGCGTGCACCGCCATAGTGGCGCCAGTGAGTGAATATTTTCAAATGATGCACCGTCGCGGAAGCGCGCACATGCGGTTTCCGGTGTGTGAACGTGACGGTTCGTGCACATGTAGCCAATGGTAACAGGTTACGCGTTGCGAGTAAGCGCATTCAAAAATTGCGGAAGACGTGCACCACCACAACAATGTGAGTCATTGGCTCTTTTTGAATTAAGCATCCAGGGAAAACCAATTGCTGCAGACGTGTGCCACTGATATGAGCTCAGGGCCCTATATATGTGTGAAGATTTCCTGCACACATTCACTGCTTCCAGCCACTGCTGCCTGCGACCGTCACCTCCACCTGCTGCTCCTGAGCTATCCAACAACTGCTGCCTGCGACCGTCACCTCCACCTGCTGCTCCTGAGCTATCCAACAACTGCTGCCTGTGACCGTCACCTCCACCTGCTGCTCCTGAGCTATCCAACAACTGCTGCTGTACTGCCACAGTCGTGAACCTTGCCATGCAGAGAGTGCGAGAGATCCGGTCTCGTCCCTTCACCACAGCGGAGCTGGATGTCCTTGTGGACGTTGTGCTCAGCCACTATGAACGGCTCTACGGTGCCCCTGGACAGGTGGTAAGTGAAGTGGGTAACATGTTGGTGGGCATGAGGTGGTCACTGACTCCTTGCTTCTGCAAGCTTGGCGGTGTGCTGTGGGACCATCACATGTGTTGTACTGCGCATGGCTGCATGAAGATATGTGTTCCTGCAATGTATATGATTGTCAAACAGTCCACTGACGTTCCCCTCTTGTCTCCCATCCTGGTAGGTGAAGCTGCACCTTCGCAAGGCTGTGTGGAAGACCATAGCACGTGATTTACGGGCAGTGGGGGTGTGCAATAGACGACACACACACTGCCACAAGCGCTGAGACGACATACCCAGGCTCAGCAAGAACGTTGCAGAGATGACACTGGGGATCATTCCGAGAACAGGCCGCCTTGAACGACGCACCATGACACCTCTAATGCACCGCATAATTGCTGTGACGCATCCAGACCTGTCCGCCCGGCTGAGAGGGGATCAACAGAAAACTAGCGGTAAGCAGACTGTATGTGTCTGTAACTTGTGAGTGAATGCATGTATCCGTGCTCAGACACAGTAGTGACATCCGTGGTGCGTATCTTTAGCATATATTGCATGTTGGTGTCATTAGCGGAGTGAGCTGTAGCACCCATGTCCGCCAGGTGGACATACCAGTTGATTTGTATTTGAGGGTTCCAGGACATCCCATTGAGGTCTGGTGTCCCATGGCATGACATGTGTGGTGGTCTGCATGCACTTGCCCTGTTTGTATGATGTACAGGTTTCACAGACACCCACGTATCTATGATGTGTGGATGTGTGGTAGGGGTGGTTCGTGTACAGGATGGGTGCTACATGTCAATCGACTGTAAGGAACGGTATGACTTAGAAACCTTCAGTACCTGAGTGTGTCACTTAGGTTAACATCTCTTCCCTCTATCTTCCAGCTTTGGCCGAGGGCACTGAGACACAGACGACGGAGATGAGTGGTGGCAATGCATACGGATCCGAGATGACACACACGCAGACTGACACTGAAGAGGGCAGCCATGGATAGGGGGACAGAACCGTCCCTGAGGACTCACATGTGGAGACACCATCGTCCTCATCCTCAGAAAGTGTTGGTGAGTCAGCAGTGTTGTCACAGACAGGGAGTGGGCAATCGACACCTTCAGTTGGGACACAGCACACAGGGCCCACACTGCCACCCACTGCAACATGTACTGCTCGGGCTCGCCAGAGGAGGGGGAGCAGAGTTGCCTTTGGTGCAGGAACCGCTGCCCCTGTGACACAAAGTGCACTTTGTGCAGAGGCTGTTGATCTGCTGCGACAGCTGTGTGTAGGGCAGACCAACATGATCAATGCATTCCAAGACCACGATAGGAAGTTGGGGCAGGTGGTGGCATTCATGGAGGGGATGCATGGCGATGTTGCTGGTCTCCACAGAACAGTTCAGTCATTGGTAAACACTGTGTCCTCAGCCATTGTACAGTCGCATAGACAGGGTGCTACTTCTGTACCACCATCCACACCACTTGATGTTACAGGGGAGAGTGAATCATCAGACCAGGCCTCTTATTCAGGTCATTACACTAGGAGCAGCCACAGGCAGCAAGGCAGGGCACAGAGGGCACAGACACCATCCCCTAGAACTGTGATATCTTTCTCCGAAGACGACGTGAGCAACACTGGAGTTGACACACAGGATCATCAAGGGGTGTTGTTATTGGAAATGGATTCACATGCTACACAGGCATCCCCCACAAAAGGGACTCCCAAGCCAAGGGAACCTCCCAAGAGCAGGGACACTCCCAAGGACAAGGACACAACCAAGGAAAGGGCACCTCCCAAGAGCAGGGACACTCCCAAGGACAAGGACACTACCAAGGAAAGGGCACCTCCCAAGAGCAGGGACACTCCCAAGGACAAGGACACTACCAAGGAAAGGGCACCTCCCAAGAGCAGGGACACTCCCAAGGACAAGGACCCTACCAAGGAAAGGGCACCTCCCAAGTGCAGGGACACTCCCAAGGGCAGGGTAGCTTCAAAGGAGAGGGACACAACAATGGACAAGTCTGCACCCAGGGACAGGGCACCGGCAAGGGATCAGGGACATTCCAGGGACAGGACACCTCCTAAGTCCAAGGCACATCCCATGGCCAAGGGTTCTCCCATGGACACGAGCACCATCAAGGACAGGCATATATCACCCCTGGCTGCACTGAGGATGATGTTTAAGGAACGTACAACACATGTGTCAGCGGTGGAGTCCCCCCATACCTCGACTCCCATCCACACCCCGCAGAAGCAGAGGAAGGAGTACACTGTTGTTGCATCCCCCATTACACATGATGTAGAGGGCAGAAGGCAGGCCCACAGCAAACGACAGGCAGGGTCCAGCACGTCCCCAGAGAGCAGACCACCACAAGCACATGATCCACCTTTGATGTATTATGATGCTACTCCACTTACCAGACCAGTCATGTCCGGGGTGCCCCTACATTTCACAAAGAAACGGAGACACACACCAGTGAGACCTGACCACCCCAATGTCACTCCAGTACAGCTGTCCCGAGCTCCCAGAGCCACCCTGCCTCCTGGCCCATACAGCCCTGTGGCTCATCATTTCAGTGGTCCTAGTGGCTCAGCTGCAGTTCACTCTCATGTGTCAGATAGTGGCACTGGGCCAGATTCACAGAATGAACTTAAGACTCGATCCTAAACTTACTACTATTTTGGTATTCACAGAATGAACTTACTACTTTTGGTATTCACAGAAGTTAGGATTCTGTCTTAAGTTTGTCTTAAGACAGACTTAAGACAGGCTTAAGACAAATTTAAGACAAAATCCTAACTTCTGTGAATACCAAAAGTAGTAAGTGCATTCTGTGAATACCAAAATAGTAGTAAGTTTAGGATTGAGTCTTAAGTTCATTCTTTGAGTCGGGCCCACTGTGTCTATTGTTCGCTGTCATGCATCATGTAGTAGCACTGTGTCAGTTGTGCCCTCTCCTGTTGCAGGTACTGGCACTGTGTGTGTCCGCCACTCTCATGTGTCAGATGCAGGCATGGTATTTGTTGGTCAGTGTACAGGGACATGTCCTGGCAGTGTGTCTGGGTCTATGGCTCATGTGTCAGTCAGTAGATCTGTGGCTGTGTCTCACACTCCTGTTTCTGGTGCTGGCGGTGTGTCTGGGTTTAGGGCTCAGGTGTCAGTCACTACAGCTGTGGCTGTGTCTCACACTCCTGTTTCTGGTGCTGGCGGTGTGTCTGGGTCTAGGGCTCATGTGTCAGTCAGTAGATCGGTGGCTGTGTCTCAGACTCCTGGTGCTGGTGCTGGCAGTGTGTCTGGGTCTATGGCTCATGTGTCAGTCAGTAGATCGGTGGCTGTGTCTCACACTCCTGTTGCTGGTGCTGGCGGTGTGTCCGAGGCGAGTAGTTCAAGCAGTCCACCAGATTCTGTGGTGTGAGGTTTAGTTGCCATCAATCACATGTCATTTTACTTTGTGTGTAGATTGACGAATGTAACCACCTAGATATTATTATTGTCCTTGTCACGGGTCGCTTGACACACGTACTTGGGTAGCCAGTGATGTACCTGCTCTGTTGGCCACAATGCCCTGTTGCTGTTCTGATACTGCATTCTGCCCTCTCATATGCTGCCTCTGATGTAGCTGTTCTGTGCAATGGACTGCTGATGCACTTAGCCCCTCTCATGTGCTGACAATGATGTAGCTGTTCTGTACAATGGACTGTTGATGCACTTAGCCCCTCTCGTTTACTGCCTATGATGTACCTGCTATGTTGGCCACAATGCCCTGTTGCTGTTCTGATACTGCATTCTGCCCTCTCACATGCTGCCTCTGATGTTGCTGTTCTGTGCAATGGACTGTTGATGCACTTATCCCCTCTCATGTGCTGCCTCTGATGTTGCTGTTCTGTGCAATGGACTGTTGATGCACTTACCCCCTCTCATGTGCTGCCTCTGATGTTGCTGTTCTGTGCAATGGACTGCTGATGCACTTAGCCCCTCTCATGTGCTGCCTCTGATGTTGCTGTTCTATGCAATGGACTGCTGATGCACTTAGCCCCTCTCATGTGCTGCCAATGATGTACCTGTCCTGTGCAATGGACTGTTGATACACTTACCCCCTCTCATATGCTGCCTCTGATGTACCTGCTCTGTTGGCCACAATGCCATGTTGCTGTTCTGATACTGCATTCTGCCCTCTCATATGCTGCCTCTGATGTTGCTGTTCTGTGCAATGGACTGTTGATGCACTTACCCCCTCTCATGTGCTGCCTCTGATGTTGCTGTTCTGTGCAATGGACTGTTGATGCACTTAGCCCCTCTCATGTGCTGCCTCTGATGTTGCTGTTCTGTGCAATGGACTGCTGATGCACTTAGCCCCTCTCATATGCTGCCTCTGATGTATCTGTTCTGTGCAATGGACTGCTGATGCACTTACCCCCTCTCATGTGCTGCCAATGATATAGCTGTTCTGTGCAATGGACTGTTGATGCACTTAGCCCCTCTCATTTACTGCCTATGATGTACCTGCTCTGTTGGCCACAATGCCATGTTGCTGTTCTGATACTGCATTCTGCCCTCTCATATGCTGCCTCTGATGTTGCTGTTCTGTGCAATGGACTGTTGATGCACTTACCCCCTCTCATGTGCTGCCTCTGATGTTGCTGTTCTGTGCAATGGACTGTTGATGCACTTAGCCCCTCTCATGTGCTGCCTCTGATGTTGCTGTTCTGTGCAATGGACTGCTGATGCACTTAGCCCCTCTCATGTGCTGCCAATGATGTAGCTGTTCTGTGCAATGGACTGGCGATGCACTTACCCCCTCTCACGTGCTGCCAGTGATGTACATGATCTGTTGTACCCAGTGCCCATGCTCTTGGATATTCTGATATTATACACCTATTATGTAGAATAAAGCTAATAAATCATGTTTTGTTGTTTGTCGTTGTCATTCCTGGTTGTGTACTTCAATTGTGAATATTTTGTTGCGATCGTCAATGTATTTCCTGTGACATGACACTCCCCCTTCCAACGTCACAGCCCTGGCAGGTAATCCCCTTCCGACAGCAATTGGTGAGTTGGCGTACCTGCGTCGTCGTCGATGATGGTCCATGACTTGCTGGTGGTGGAGCACGAAGAGTATCGGAAATGCGTGTAGCGCTGGGTCCATGATGGCGATCTGCTTGTGGTGTGTATCTCCGCTGTGGTGATTCCGCCGTTTTCAGGCAGGTTGTTTTTCCGCAGCGAATTTATTTGTGTTTTCCGCCATCGTGATTTGGAGGACGGTCAAGGACGTCATTCCGTGCGGCGGTGTGTCTGGATTGGTCACATCCGCCGCGGGGTCGGGTGTAGTTCCCCCGCGGTGCGTGCTCTTCCGTGGCGTACGGAAATTTGACAGTGTTTCCCATCCTAATATGGCGGACGGAGTGTCCGCGGCAAGCGGACGGAAAAAATGCTTTTTCCGCCTACTCCAGGACAGCTGTCGTCCTTCCGTCCGCCATCCTAATCGACCCGAAAGTTTGCACCCATTTTTACTTTTTCACCAATGTCTAAATTATCCCATTTAGGTGAGATTTCTGTGAACTATTGGTTAATTATCCTGCTCGCAGCAAGTCCACAGGAGAGTTTAAAGTCAGGAGGAGCATTATGCTGTTCAACAATTCTCAGCGGGCCAGTAATGTTATTTTTTGTAGTAAAAGTATTTTTTAAATTAGTTGAACATTTTTCTTGGAGTTTTCTTTGAAGGCAATTATTCAGTTATGACCAGACGTCCCAGAGTTAACAGGACAGCTCCGGTTTGTCAAGATTCTGACATATTTTACTAAAATGAGTTCAAGTCCCATTTTTGCAGACAGTCTCAGTGAACGTGACATTAGTTAAAACATTGTGGCTATGCTCAGCACAGCAGGTTTTAAGGTGAGTTGAATCTACCCTTAGCCAAAGCCCAGACGCCCCAGCCAACCTCTGGATGCAAGGGCGAGTGGTTATTTGATAAAATATGATTTTGCATTGTTTATGTATGACTGCTTTCCTTAGGGCTCACACAACTATTATAGTTACATTAAGTCTGGGAAGGATCATTGAATTTCTTTTTTGTTTCCACAGCATAAAAATCCACGTGCATCACTCCATCACCTGCCCCTCTACCTTGCAGAAACAGGTACTCTAGAGTTTCCTGTATATAATCCTTTGCTTGGAGGAACTTGTGGTCGCCTTTTCAAGGCTTGGATGAGACAGCGAGCAGGTGGCAAAATTGTTTGTTAAACAAATATAGCTAAAATAAGAACTTTGAGCTCACCCCTTACCTACCAATGCTTTCCATTGGTTGGTTTCTACATCACTCTCGTTTCCCTGCTTTGTATTGTTCACGCCTCCTGCTTCCTCCCAACTGTGCACCTCCTTCTGCTTTCTCCCGGCGCTTCTGTCCCGGCCATGGAGCATGGACCAAGCACAGCTTCCTCTTTGCGGCCGACATCCTTTCACGGGCTGCGCAGTCCTCCAGGTATTTTTTTCAAGGAACTTTTTGGCATGCACTCTAAAAGAGCGCGTGTCACTGTCCTGTCACCCTCAACCCTCCTCCTGCTGTCCGTTGTTGCTTCTCCCTCCTCCTCCCCCAGCTCTCTCATGTGGCTTCCATTCCCCACACCCTCCTCACTCTGCTTGTTGGTACTCTCGTCAATGCACCTCCCTGGTGTTGCTCCCCTCCACCTGCTGTCTATAGTTCCTCCCCCGCATCTCCCTTTGTTATGTGGTTACATTAGGCCCCGGCGAATACATCCACGTCTTACGTGTACACATTTTGAAATTGGCATCTTTCTTGAGCGCTGCCATTTAACACACATCTGCTTGTGTGCCTGTATGGATAATATTATCTGAAATTACTTTTCATTCTACGAGGAGTGGGAACAGCTACGTCCCCGAGTGTGGGGGACCTTTTGATGTGTACCACATAGGGAAAATGGAGCCTATATCCTAACTTTACTACTACTAAATGCCTTTTGTGAATACCGAAAGTCGTAAAGTTAGGATTTTGTCTCAGTTTAGTAGTAGTAAAGTTAGGAGTCCTAACTTTACTACTAGTAAATGTCTTCTGTGAATACCAAAAGTAGTAAGTTTAGGATATTGTCTCAGATTAGTTCTGTGAATCTGCCCCTATATTGGGAGAGGCTTTCTGAACAAAAATTTGCTCTATTTTTTAAATTGGTTTGGAATTTTTCTTGAGCTGGGATTTTGCACTTTATGGCTGTTTTTGTGCTGAATAAAGACTTTACATTTCCTCTACGTTAAGCCTGACTTCTTTGTGCCAATCTACTAGAAGGTTTAGCACAGGTTTTTTTTGTGACTTTCGGGGTGCACCCTGACAAGGACTGTGTTTGATACTTGAGTGGTGCTTCCACCCTTCCCCTCTCAACTAACAACCCAATTTATTACGTCACTTCTTCTGTTCTTTTTCCGAAAAACTATTGCTCCAAGCTCTACTTCTTTTTCACCTTAATTAATGCTACTCTCTTTTTTGTTAGACTTTTTAATATATTCCTGTTCCACGTCTGATTATTCAAAATGATTATCTTTCTATCTTCTCTTCCAAAGCACATCTCTCGTTTTCTTGTTCAAATTGATTTGTTTTGTTTGCTTTTCCAGTTCATGGTTACCCTTCCTTTGTCTTCTATTCAAATGTCTTCCCTCCCTATCCTCCCTTACTGATATTTTAGTTTAGTTACCCACAATGGCATCAGCTCCAAGTTCACATCAGCAGTGCATCAATCGATTAATATTATTTTGTTGAAAATTCATCTTCGCGAGTTACCTGACCAGCCTTGATCAAGCGACTGAAAGATTCTTTTTGTTGTTTTCAGGAATCTTTTGTACTGAGTCTGTTCTGTCAGGCACAGTGCTTGGGATAAAAAGTCCCATAATTCATACAGTCAATACAAATACATTGTGCACAAGTAGGAACTGACGACAAGGATGAATCATGCTCCTTTGATCTCTGCATCAATTTCCTCTGGAGCCAATTGCAAAATTGCTGAAATTTGCATTGAATTCTTCTATTCATCTTGAAATAGCCCTGGCTACGCTGATGGCGAGGTAAAAGACAAAGTGTTTCAGATGAGACTGTGACACTGTGCAGCGGCGCGTCACCCTCCTCCCGTGGACATGCACGCGGATCTTGAGGCATTATGTTAATGGAGTCCATTTAAGCCCATCATTTGGAGCCATTTACATTCACATTTCAGGACAACATCCTGTGGACTCTGCAGGGTGAGAGGAAGAAACAGGCCTGAGTAGCTGCAAGGCTGGCTTTAATGTGGTTGTCGACCGCCACCCTGTTGTGATCCAGAAATAAGATGCGGGGAAGACCCGCTGGACTGTCGCGCGTGTCTTGCAAATGACCATCATCTATCCAAGAACTTGCAACCAGGGCTGTGAGGGAGGCAAGGGGATATCAGGAGCTTCCACAGTCTCTGCTTCCCTCCTGTAATGGTTTGAAACTTTGCAACAAAGTAGTTGTGATGAACAGCAAAGTGGATATATGTCAAGCAGAAACTGCCAGACAACTGGATCCTACATATGTTGAGAGGAAGACAATGAACAATCAGTGTTAGTATATCTCAGATCCGACTGTCAGTTTTGAGCCGCACCTGAGATCTGGGCAGAGCACCTGTGAGGATGACAGCTAAGCTGAAACTAACATCAATGTTGGCAAGTGACATTTGAAAGTAGTGCGGCGTAAAAGTTGGGTATGACTTCTATGTAGAGAGCGAACCGATCAAGCTTAGTGGGTACATGAGGGTGGGGGCAGATCCAGGGTGTGGGGGAATTTCTTCCTACAGAGAAAAAAATTGTAAAACGGATTCGCAAATGATGCATTTCAGAGTAAATCAATTTAATGAGTATCTAAGGTTCATAAAGCAGTGGGAACGTATAGTCTTGACATTCTAAACATATTAAAAATTGCCCCACATATGACTGCATTAAAATGTGCAACAGTTAATGTAATGTGCAAATTGAACAGCACAATACCTTCTGGCATTTAAAGTGTCTGCTTCCTCAGTGTCTTACAATGCATGCAGCATCCACTTTGAAGAATATGCTCTAACCAGGCTTCAATCAGTCATATTGAAATATGTGCAGATAGGTCTTTAAGTGGGATGAAAAAAGTGGGGGCTCTCTAAAAGGGTACATGTCAAATACATTTCTGTGATTCCCAGAGTGTGTCACCCGTCCGGTATTTTGGTTTCTGCCTGGGATGTTACAGCATCCAGTTGTATAACACAACAACTGACATACACCTAAAATCTGACAATACTATTGGCTTGGTCAATGGCTGTTAGCTGATTAAGATAAATGAGTAACAACAATGATTTGTTAAAAATAATTAACATTTGAAATTATTAAATTCTGAAATTGTGAGACAGCGAATTAAATGTTATTGAGGTCTATGGAGGGAGTATTGGGCTTCAGTTATGTGCACTTTATGTTGTACATCTTGTACATCTGCATATCTTCAAGCTAATCTCTAACCTGTTCAGCACCCTCTTTTCACTCTCTCCCAAATACACTCCCTCTAATTTTCAACACTTTACAACTCCCAAACATGCACTCATATTTAAGCAGTATATTTTCTTTTACTTTTGCCTTGTTAATATTTTGACATCTGTGTACCTCCTTCACACACAATTACACAGAATTTCAGTTGTAACTGGAATACGTGACCATTGTTGTGTGTGCTCTGCAGAGAGGCCAAACCACTGACAGGCACTTCACTTTGCCTTCAGCCACAGTGCCAGAGCTCTCAATCAAAGCCCCTCATAAACACCTGGCACAGCTCAAAGTATGCACCACAGAAGAGTAAATAAGATGCACAATAAATACAGAAAACAACATGATGAAATAGCTAACACTCTTGGGGAATGCAAGATTAATTAAAACATCTGAACTAAATCACTGACACGCTTTACTTTAATGTTTCTAACCGTAATTGTTTGTAAATCAATCCACGTGTTTAGCATTTATGTTAAGGGAGTGAAGATTAGGTTAGTTTCAAATGCCATGCAGCATGTATCTATCTGTACTATAAACACATATTTGTCCCTTCGTGATTTCTCAGATATTAGGATCAACTCCACAAGGGATTAGAAACCCTGCTTGTGTTTTGATTCAATTTTCAGGGGAAATAATACAGCAACTCTGCTTCTAAAGGTGCCAGTGCAGTGGGGAAGGGTAGGGTGACCAGGGGTCTCAGTACAATATATATAACACAAGATTAACATCATAACACTTATCTATACTGAAGACAAAATACCAAATCACACATGCTTTCATCAGGACCCACCATGTGATGAATGGCAAAGAGTGGGATCAATGCTTGTGAATAACACACATCTGGCCTCACACAGGGATGCAGACTCCAGAGCCCAAAATGATGATGCTGAAAGTGTCACTGGACCACAGGGATACCACCATAGACTACGATAGCAATGAAGGGCTATAGGAAGGTTAGACCTGTGTTGTGTGTCACATTGATGAAAATTGATTTACTGGCTGGCTTCGGTCTCCTGCTTAAGAGTGAGGAGATCCAAAGTCGAGGGTATGAAGTGCACACCTATGTTTCTCATTCTTAGTTTGATTACTCGCTTCATAATACGTGCATCCTGGAGCTACGGTCCGCCCTACGGCCATGTAATTGAAAACGTCCAGTATAGTGAGAACCCAATAGCTCCCTCTCCAGAAGCACTGTTGCTTGGCATAAACCATTTGCCACACTTCTTTATCAGTTACATCATTTTATTCAAGATTATCCAATATTTTCAAAATTTCATCCATTTCATCACATGAAATCCTTTCAATGTATAACAAGTCTGATGCTGGAGGAATGCCCATCCAGGCCTTTTCCCACAGCAGGACTAATACATGTTGCATCCTCAGTAGTATTATTGATTCCCAATGCATTTTGAGCGTCATCTTCGCTCTTCGTCAGGGGTAAACTACAAAATAAACAATGACTTTAGTCTTAATGTTTCAACTTTTTTAACGATATTTTAACAAACAACAATCGACATATTACTAATTACGGCCTGCTCACTAAGTCAGAAACTTAAAACATGTTTCCCTCAGCGCTATCCCACTAAATATCCAACGTATTAGGAGCACATTAGAACTCTACTGTCCCAGCCATTACAACGACTTGCGTTGGAGGGCGCCGATTGCGGATTTTTATAATTTTATATTCCAACACCAGTCCACGTAACAGTAGGGAAGGTGTTGGAATATAAAATTATTATATTCCTTAACCAACAGCGCCATCCAGTGCATGTCGTAGTAACGATTTGCGTTATAATGGCAGCATGGTAAAGGTCGTGCGGTGTAAACACCGCGTTGTTCACGACGTTTACCGATTCGGATTATTATATTTCACGCCACCAGGCTTGATGAGGGACTGCGGTCCTTTGTCTTCTCACGGGGATCATGTTAATCAAGTAGGTGCACGAGTTCAGTATTTCTGACACTCGTGTCCTTGTTATGATTACCAGAACACCCCGAAGAGCACTCAAGCCTGTTACCTTCTTTGTTGACATTCATTCAGGGCATACTGAAATAATGTCTTTGTTTTTTCTTTGTCTCTTACATGTTTGTTTGTCAATTTTACACTTTTTCACAATAAATTCAGTTCCTCTCCTAATGTGAAGGAATCATTCTAGTGTTTTTTACTATTTTTAACACTAGTAACCCCAGGTTAGGGTGGGCCTTAGCACGCCCATACCACCGGTGTGCTCTACTACACTACACTGGTCCTGACGAAAGCCTGACGAATTGTTTATTTAAAGGCAGAAACATGTTGACCAACACCTCAGGGTTAAAAACTGACTTTTAATTTGGTCCTGTATCCTACACTCTTGTTTTTACTCATGTCTAATTGGCAAAACTAATAAACAATTTTTTGACACAATTTGGACATTTTTTAAATTCACATATCTCACCTTTCACCAATCACCTAACCAGCTCTGCAGTAAACTGGCGTTGCAGCACACTAGGGTGGCAATCAGCCACTCCTGGTGGGGCCCAATGATGAAGCATGTCACCAGCTAGGTTGGTGAGGGAGGGCCTTCTGAACAACCGAAAGTGGTTTCATTCACAAATACATTTTACAGTGAATGTGGATACATGCTTGCTCTTCTCTCATTACTGACACACTACTCTGTTGTATTCTTGAATGGCAGGAATTGTAGGACAGACAGCCCAGACTTAAATACATAGATTTCTTTAGAGATACAGTAGTATCTCTAAAAAAATCGATCTACTTATATTTTTTTAGGTAAACGTGTCAGGAATTTCAGAGAGACGCAGCTGTAATGGAGAAATCGCCCCTGACTAAAATCTTGAAAGAAAACCCAGATACTCTCACAGCTCGAGCAAACAAAGCTAGGCAGCCTGTCACTTCACAAGTTGCAATGAGACACACCAACATTTGGAATAATTTTGGCACTCTCAGGTCCGGCTTGGGGAGAAGTTTAGGTCTTTGTATGCCATCTAAGGCTTATCTCATTGCATACATTTAAGAATGCAGACCTGCCACCTTAAACAAAAATTCCACCATGTGAGTAGGGGGCAGGGCCTTCGATTGGGAAGGCATAGTGCTAAGAAGTCACTTTTGCCCCATCCCAAACCCCATCCCAAAAATAAGTTCTCCCAAAAAATTCTGGGGCTGGCACTGATGTCCTGGGATGTTTTCACAAACCCTTAATGGCAGTTGGCAGGTCAAATCTTCTGAAAACAGGATGAAAATCACTGCTTGCAGTGGTTTTCAGCTTGTTTTCTCTGCCACCCTGTGATATCGGTTCCTCTCCAGTGACCATATGAAGTGAGCTGAAATTGCTTGCCACACAGCAGGTCTGAAACTGTGAGTCTTTTTTTGTTTACTAATTTGCCACTTAGTCATAAATGTTTATAGCTACCAAAATTAAATGCATTTCACAATTTTGAAAACAGACACATTGAGAAAAAAACCTGCAAGGATCTAAATGCATGCCTTGCAGGATACAAGCAGCTCATTGATGCTGGTGTATAACACATTGAGCTATAATCCCAGGATTCTAACTCATGACCTATAGTAACAAAAGGATCTTTATAAACAAAACTAAAAAACTGTTTAGCTATTGTACAAAACATACAAAATTATTACTTACAAGTTATGCTCAGAAACAAGCACATTAACCACCTGGGCATCAGGCAAATTAGCCGGCTGTGCTATTAGTGAGCAACCATGTATCTCTCCAGCAATTGCATTAACCACCAGAGTTAACATTGTTATACCCTGAAACTTGAAGAGTTCAATATGAAATTTCCGTTCCAGTTCTTTTTCCCCAGACAAGAGGGCAGCAGGCAGCAAGTCAGAACAACAGGGCAGCAGTTCAGCAGAGTTGCAGTCATTGTAGCAGCACAGCAGTCCTTCTCCTTGGCCGAGTAACCACAGGTGCAAAAGTGTACTGAAGAGTTGGTGTTGGGGGTCCAGTATCTAAAACCAGTTGTGCCTTTGAAGTTGGGGAGAAGCCTCTAGATGTTTCACTTTGAAGTCCCCAGACCCCCTGCCTTACCTGCCCTGGCTCCCAACTAACTACAGGGGGTATGGAGCCATGTGTGGGGAGACAGAGCACATCATTTTCTGCTGTAAGTGGGGCTGTGTCCTGCTCTTCACTCCCATCCTACAAGTGATGGCCCTTTCAGGCACACCTAAGTACTCTATTATGTGTGGCTATCTAGGAGAAATAAACAAAACTTAACTGCCAGTATTCATGTGACTATAGAAAGGCTACAGGCACTAAATGGCTAAGGCAAGTACATTTTACATTTTCTAAAAGTGGTATTTTCAGAATTGCAATTTGAAATCTGACATCATCATTAGTTAAGATTTTAAATTGTGATATCACGGACACCACACATGAACTAGTGACCTCTTCCTATTTGGAAATTACACTTATAAGATGTAATAAGGCAATCCCAATGTTATCTCATGGGAGAGATAGGCCTTGCAGTAGTAAACAATGAATCTAAGTTTTTCACTACCAGGACATGTAAAACTTAAAATTACATGTTCTACTTTTAAGTACATTGTATCCTGTCCTCTGAGCCAACCCTAGTGCTGACATATGTATTAAAAAGGAAAGTTTGGGCCTGGCAAAAGATTCATTTTGTCATATCGAAATGGCAATTTAAAACTGTACACACAGGCTCTGCAATGGCAGGCCTAAGATATGTTTAAAGGTCTATTTGAGTGGGTGGCACCATTAGTTGTGCAGTCCCACTAGTAGCATTTACGTTACAGTCTCTGGGCACATGTTGTGCCACTTTACCAGGGACTTTTATAAGTAAATTAAATATGCCATTTGGGGATAAGCCAATATTATAATGTTTCAAGGAGTGACCACATGCTCTTTAGCACTGGTTAGCAGTGGTAATATGTGCAGAGTCCTAATACCGGCAGAAACAAGACCAGGAAAAATGGAGACAGAAGGCAAAAAAGTTGGGGGAACACCAGCCTAATGCTCACATGTCTAACAACAGGAAATAATTAAATAAAAATGACGCGTAAATGAAATTACTACAATCACTCGCATGAGAACATGAGGTATTGACACACAAATACAATTTGGTCACTCAGTTATAGGTACGCCTCTTGGCCTAAAGCTCATTTCACAAAAACAGTCTCTTCCTTTCTGTGAAACATGTTCCTAAAATTCATCAAAAGGGTTCTGCTGTTTTTTGGAACAATTGGTGGACTGGGGCTTATGCTATAGGGACTTGTTGCCCAGTGGCAGTCTTAGGGAGCTCGGCATATCTGTTCTCCTGAGCTCTTTGCTTGCATTGCTATCAGAGGTCCTGGGGCCTTATTTATGAAGGCCTTGCGCCAACGGTGCGTCACTTTTTCCCATGTTAAAAGTGACGCACCGGCCGCGCAAGGCCTTCATAAATAAGGCCCCTGGTGTCTACATGCCTGTCCCCCTCTGTAGGCCTCAGCTGATATGTAATCAGTAACAGATCAGCATCACTGGCAATGTACAAAAGGTATCTTCTTTCTTACAACTCAGGTGCTCACTGTGTATCTATCTAGCCTCATGCAATTCATGTCCTTACTAACCCCCTTGTCTAGTCTCTCACAGCTCATATACATATTGAGTCACTCTCTCTCATGTCTCAGAGTTCTTGTGCTCCCTAACTCTCCACTTTAGTCACTCACAATCAATTCATGTGCTGATTAAGCTCCTCTCTAGTCTCTTAGCATGCGTGTGCTTCTTGAGCCACTGTATAGTAAGTTGTAGTTCATGTGCTCACTGAACTCTTGTCTAGCGTCTTGCAGTTCATGTGTTCACTGAGGACATTTCTAGTGCCTTGCAGCTCATGTGCTCACTGAGCCCCTGTCTAGAGTTTTTGAGTTCATGCGCTCACTGATCCCCTGTCTAGTGTCTTGCAATTCATGAGCTCACTGAGCCCCTCTCTAGTGTTTCATCATCATCATTAATCAGAATTTATAAAGCGTGGCTAATCACCCGATAGGGTATCCAGATGCTTGAAGGCCCTGGAGACTTATTCAAGCAGCCAGGTCTTGAGGGCCATTCGGAATTCCAGAAGTGGAAGAGATGCGTGGGGAGGCTGTTCCAGGTCTTTGCTGCGATGTGGGTGAAGGTGCGTCCTCCACTTCTGCTTCCATAGATGCGGAGAGTATGGGCACATGAAAGGGAAGTAGAAAAAAGTCTTCTTGATGGATGGCGAAAGTTCAGGTGGTGATTAATGTAGGTGGTGGTTAGTGTAGAGCCCTGTGTGCGTGGGTCAGCAGCTTGAATTGGCATATCTTCTGTATGGGGAGCCAGTGGAGTTTCCAGAGGTGGGGTGTGCTGTGGGTTACTCTGGAAAGGTTGAGGATAAGTCTGGCTGTCACGTTCTGTATGGTCTGAAGTCTCTGTAGAAGGTGTGTGGTGATTCCTACGTAAAGGGCATTGAAGTAGTCCAGTCAGCTGGTGATAAGGGCTTGTGTCACGGTGTGTCTCATGTGTACTGGTTGCCACTTGAAGATCCTAGGTGGCATGCGCAGAGTGAGGAAGCAGGCAGAGGAGATGGCTTTCAACTGTGATTTCATGGTGAGCTTGTTGTCAATAATGAGCCTAATGTTTCTGGAATGGTTGGAGGGACTCAGTGTGGGTCCTAGGTCTGATGGCCACCAGGAGTCATTCCATGTGTTGCTTCTGTTGCCAAAGATCAGTACTTCCATCTTGTCTGTGTTCAGCTGCAGGCTTGATTTGAAAATGTGTAGGGCGCGCGAATGCCCTGGGGCGTCTTGGCGCTAGGTCGATGTAGAAAGGACTGCCGATGATGTAGTGCTCTAACTGGGAGGTAAAAAGCCCGATTTTTACGGCTTTTCTGAATGACAGGAGCGAGATGCATTTGTCATGCATCTGTGGAAGTTGGTTCTGGTGGTGGTGGAGTCCTAGGCGAGTGATTCATAGCCAGGCAGTCTGGCAGCCACCCCAACTCCTTTGCACCTCAGCTCTTCAAACGTTCACACACACCCCCAGCAGTGCCATCCTACAAGGCAACTTTCCAATAATCACAGCTTCTGGTTCAAAAGAGTGCCGTCATATCAGCTCTGGGACGCCACCTAGGCCAGCACCTACCTCACCCAAGTATCCTTGATGAGGGTCAGGGGAGGGAGTGGTGGGCCTCCATCCCCATGTCGATGTCCCAAAAAAAGTTCAAGGTGAATTGCCATGACTGGTCAGGGCATGTACCCAGGAGGAGGGAGAGGATGGCGGAAGCCATACCTGGAGCCTACACTGGTCCTATCCATAGTCCCGCTAAGATCCCTATGCACAAACGGTTGTGGGCTGGTATTAACTGTTGCAGCAAAGTGTTTGGTTAGTCTATCTAAGTGTCAACTAAGTGCCCACAGCTTACGGTTCATAGGAGTGGCACAGGGCCAGTTTGGCCTGTCACCCAGACCCCTTGTGCAATCTGACACCCGGGGTAGTCAGTGTTCAGCACCTGCCCCGCTCAAAGCCCTTCACCGGTATTCATGGGTGGTGAGATGTGGATCGGTGCTCACTGTTGCTGCCACTTGTGTACAAGGTCAATCTGAGCCCAGGCCAGATCTGCGGCCACAGTCTTAATGCACTGGCACCTTCACCCAAGCCCCTGCAGAGCTATTCAGTGTGGGCAACAAGACCCAGTTTGGTCGACTGCCGGCCAAGTAGATGTCTTTAATGCAGGAAGCGTAGGGGGCCAAACCCAGAATTCAGCACCGGATCTCCTTTGATCCTCTCAACAGTCTTCATCGAGTTGCCTGCACCTGTGGTAAGTGCTTCGACATTGTTTTGGGCTCCCGCCATGCGATGCCACGGGTGTACCAGGTATACTTCTTTTCCCAGTAACTTCATGTGAAAGGTATCAGATCAAACAATCAGGATCTTTTTTTTTTTTTATTTTTTTTTTTAAAGACCTTTATTACACACTTAAATCAAGACACAGTTGAGTGCCTACAACCTCTGGGGCCGGCCTCAAACATTTCAGCGATAAAGGTAGAAAGTGGAAATTTACACAGCCGTTTAGCCGGCATCCCTGAGGCCCGGCGGCAACCATTCCTTGCGTGCATCTTTACTTTGGCAATTTTGTCGGAAGATACAAAGGTCTGCTTTTAACCGTAGAACCAAACAGTACCAAACAACAAGAGCACAGCCATCGAATAAAACCACAAAGTGTTCCCAGAGGGTAGACAGATCCATAGCCATCATCAAATCATCTTAACATAAGTGACGTAGTCCAGGACCCCTCCCGGCTCCTCCCTTTCATGCAACAGTCAGGCGTCCACCAAGGCTAGAGAACTCATCAGCACACATTCCCTCGGTAAAATTCTAAAACTCAATCCGACAAACCCTCATCCAAATCTTCTCCCGGAGGTTCGCAGATGTCTCCTCTGTATGTGTTCCATGCCCCCCAGATCAGACCCCATTTCCTGGGGGAACCCCTCCGGACAAACACCGCCTTCTCCGCCACCATTGCGTCATCCATATCGCTGCACCAATCTCTCAGCCTGGGCACCACAGGTGATCCCCACAGTTTAGCCACATTGCGCTTCGCAACCATCAGGCCCAACACCACCCAGTCCCGCTGTCGATGGGTCAAGTCCGTGGCCTCCCAAATGTTCAGCAAGCAGCAGCGCGGGTCTAACCGCAGGGAAACATTCACAATGTGGAAAAGTAAATTTTGCTATGTTCTGTGTCCCTACGCGTCCTCCATCATATGTTATCTGTGCATGATTAATATGCATATGTTATTCCCCATGTTTGATTAAAGACGCAATTATAGTTGTGTCCACCTCTAGTATGCCAGTTTCCAGTTCTCGTGAATAATACGAATATCAGGCCTATGTAAAGCTACGTTGCCACGTTTCTCAGTGTGCACGTTAATGCATTGTAAAATCTCCGTTTCTAGGCCTCAAAAGGGCCTGGACACCAGATTCAGCTCCTGTCCCCTGAAGCCTCGCTGAGGAGCGATACAGCCCCCACCTGTATCCTCGACCCTTCACTTATTTCCTGCATCGCAGTGCCCGGCCCAGCTTGGCTCTGCCTCTGAGTCTGCCAAGAGTATGTTATGATTCGAGTTATCAGTACAGCCCTCCTTCTCTGCATTCCTAAGCTACTGAATCGCATCAATAGTTTCCGTCATTGTCTAGCCTCTACGTCTCCATGTAAGAGAAATACTGCATTTAGTGGTCATTTAATATTCTTCATCACGCACTACATGTAGAATAATGCATGCTCCAGTCTTAGAGTCTGTTAGCCTTTCCCCTCCTGACTTCTAGTTTATATCAACATGTTCTCTAAACATCAGATACTAGATACTGCTTAGGTACATGTCGCCCTGACTCTCCAGACTTCAGTCTCTGCTCCTAGCACAGAGTTCATAGCCCCCAGCTTCTCCTAGTAACACGTCATTGCCAGTTTGCGCGCACCATCAGGTTAGAGGTCCCGGCTCCTTAGGTAGCCCCCTCCATGGGTTCCGCCCCATTCATGACATATTCTGTTACGTTTGCATCACATGTCTATGTATACGCCCTGTTACACCTACTTTCACCCTTATCTTTCGCGACTGCTACGCGTCACGCTTTCTGCTCCACCCACTGCTACGCCTATTGCAATGTAATGCTATGTGTTTGCGTTATGTATATATGCTCATGTACTGTTATTAAAAGTTATCCTTCCTTCCTTCCTATGCTTCCCTTGTCCCGATCCTGTCCCCGGCAGCTGCCATCCTATTCCCGTGCAGGTCGTCCTGTTCCTGTCCTTATGCTGTATTAAACCTGCAAAACTCCTACTACCTCGAATCTTGACTCTTATTTATTGAGCTATCTGTTATTCATTTATGCATTCAAAAATAGGGTATTATTTATTTATTTACCACATAATGGCGCCCGAATAGGGACTTGCCCTTTCCCCACGCGTCGGTGAAGCCACGCCGACCCCCTGACCCTCTGCAGTCGTGACGGAACTCTTCTGCGCACCGGCAGATATTTCTGCTTCAAGTATCCCTCAGGCCCACGGAGGAGACGGAGGAGGCGGTCCAGCATCCAGACGAGACGGTGGAGGAACGCGGCGAGTCCCGACCAGAGCCCAAGCCGAGAGTCCAAGGTCCGAGGTATCCGGAGGTCCACCCGTAACTGAAGTCCGAAGTTCGTCGTCCGTCGTCGTAGCAGTCCAGTCCAGTCCGAGGCCTTCCGTTCTTGCTGCCCGGTGAGTACCGTTACTGGGGTAGTATCTAGACAGGGTCAATTTAATTGACTCTGGTCCGTGGGTTGGTGGTACACAAGCCCACAAACGAAGTGTCCACTCCGGTGGATACGGGTCCTGACGTGTCTCTTGATGAGACCGGTAAGTTTCGTACTGTTTCAGCAGTGCATCTAGTTTCTGTTCTAGTCAGTTCTGTTCTCGAGAAAATTCATATATACTGTGTTCCGTATTCCAGGTGGTATTTCTGTTCGAACTGTTATTTTAAATGTTCTTCATGTATTTTAATGTCGTGGTATGAATGGGGAATAAGTATTGTGTTCATTGTGTATTGTATTGTGTCTAGATTACAGTTCAGTCATGCCCTTGTTTTCCAAGTTAAGTCAGTTAAAAACTAGAAAGGGTCTGCTGGAAGCAGCAGTTCCAGTCCCGCCTAGGGACAGTCCAGGTCATTTTATGTATCAGAAGCATGGCATAAGCGCCATATTGTATCTAGATTTATGGGTCGAGTATACCAAACAGTTAGAGGAAAAGTATAGATGGCCTGTGTCAGGCACATGGGATGCCGAGTGCATCATGAGAGTAGAAGAAGCATTATGGAAAAAGAAAGCCAGACAGTCACAGAAAGATGCCATCGAGTTATGGCGCAAAGAATCTCATAAAAGAACCGAAAAAGAAATCAGAAAGTCAGAATTAAGTAGAGAATCCTTAGAACGAGCCCAAGAAAGGGAATTAATCGAGATTGGTGAACAAGTTAAAACCAAACAGTCAGACAGACAGAGGCATGCTCTTATTAAGGGTATGTATCCTCTTCTTGCCGAGGGCCTGCCAAGAGCGACCCCGGAGGCATCCAGTAACTTTCCGCCACCATTAGTTCCGACCAAGCTACGTCACAAACAGACCGCAGCTGATATTTTCATTTCGTCCTATTTGGACGACACAGTCCCAGAATATGCAAATCCTGTTCGCGCTCCGCCAGTCCCTGTAAATCAGGCACTTCCCGTTCCTCCAGACACCGGGGTACCCCTTGCAGTACCTGCTACGGCCCCCCTGGTCCAGCCCGCCATACCAGTTCAGCCCGCATTTCAATTTCCTGCCACACTAGTACGAAGAGGATCAGTCGACGATTCTAGTTTAGGGGCCGCAGGAGGAGGTCCTCCTCAGACCCCGCCGCCACATAAGCGTTTAACGTCAGCCGAATTACATGCACAAGCGTCACAGCGTACGCCCAGACATCAGACTGTAGCAGAAATAAGAAAAGCCCTTAATGAATGCGGCTATGATCCAGTCCCAGGCGAGGATAATATGGTTTTATATTCATTCCGCGTAAGAAAGGTGGCCGAGTATCTAGTCACCCTACCGAATATGAAAGAAGACCTAGACAGAATATATCGTTTCATCCGTACAGGGGATGATCCAGAAAGCATTAGCGAGGCCATGTCTCAAAGGAAAGCCGAGATCCAGCTCATGATATTAAAGTTTCTGATTAACTGTCTAATAAGAGAACAAGATTACCGGTCCAAAGATCCGGCCGAAATGAAAATCCTGACAAGGTGGAGTGATAATATAGCCGAGGGTAAGCACAAGACCGTCGGTGCTATGGAGAGTATGTACAAGAAAATCCGTAAAGAAATAATAAAGTTACACGAACAGCGTAAAGCAGCACAAGTAAGCGAGAAAGAAAGTAACTCTGATACTGAAGAGGTAGACGACGAGAATTCCGCCAGAATAGCGTATGTAGGAAAATCTAGATTTCTAGATCGCCATTTACGCCTAGAACACAAGTCTACTTTCCATCATCCAGCACCAGAACAAGGTTCTCTAGAACAAGTGTTTCAAGCTACCGATCACATTCTGAAATCACGAATCGGTTACAGTGAGTTAAGTACTATGCATGAACAAGAACTAGCCCGATCAGCAGTCCGATGGACTACTGATTCTACCACTTTTCCAGACGAAATAGTGGCACAAATGTTTCTGAAAATGCCCCCAGCCGAGCAACGACTGGCGGGTATGTATATGATTCAGCACCTCATTACATTGTATGAGGGTCAGCACTCTGATCCAGGCCCGTTACATGATATCCTGAACGAGTTACTCCAGTATAGATGGAAAGGTTTAGGTACCGATTTAATTAGTGTCATTCTAGAACAGCGTCACAAATATAGAAAGTTTTTGAACCCGCATTTTGTTCATGTCTCACCCCCAGAAAGTAAACCATTTTACATGGAGAGACAGAATCCGTTACGAGAAGTCCACCCAGTTAGAGGAACGGGTGGCGAACTAGAACGAGTGTTTGTTTACACTCCGATTACAAAGATGGAACTCTTAGAGATGAAAAAATTAATTCCCTGTCATGATAAAGATCCAGCAGGGTTCCATCGAGAATTAAAAGACATGCTCCGTATGGGAGAATACACGTATCCAGATATAATTAAAATGTTAAAGGTTCTGTTGCCCGCAGGGGTGTATGAAAAGCTCAAGGAAAAAGAATGGGAGGTGGGAGAGAAAAAGATCGATTGGGCAGTTCTAGAAGCTGAAGATAAGGCACGAGTACCAGGTACCGGTCTTGGAGCGAAATGTAAAGAATTACCTGAATTATTGATTCAAGTTTTACCCAGATTGTTAACAACGAAAAAGGAAGACTGGGATGCAATCTCAGCCTGTAAACAGAAACAAGACGAAGACATTAGTGATTTTTATTCTAGATTTGAGAAATGTTTTAGCATCAACAGTGGCCTCAAGACAAGTAGTGAGTCATACCCTCACCTTTTTGTTACTAAATTAGTCGAGAATTCAAGTCCACAAATTAAGAATCGAGTTTTGAAAGTCGAAAGTACCTGGCAAGCTAATACCCCGTCCCAGATGTTACAGATGCTCCAATACCACCAGAATAGAATCAGAGAAGAACAGGACCACGAAAGGAAGCGTATGAAAGACACGAAAATGAAAGTACTAGTTGCACAATCTGTTCCTCAAGACAGTCAGAAGAGGGGTCCGAATCAAGCCAGTCATCCTGCAGCTCCCGTTAAAGGGAACTGCAATTATTGTAAACAGCCAGGTCATTTTATAAACGAGTGTGCAGTTCTGAAACACAACATAGCTACCGGTAAGACTAAAGAAAGACCACGTCCGCCTAGACAAGAACAAGTTTTACAGATTCCTCAGCCACAGAATGCACCACAGACAGTTACAGCACCGCAGCCCATCGCTGCAACACAGCATGTTACACAGCAAATGTATCAGTATGCACAGTCCGAGTATCCAGAGTACCAGCAGTATTCATGAAACAGCCTAGAGAGGGAGGTAGGCTTGCCTCTCATCGAGATACCTGTAGATCAAGAAGGTCCCTATGTTCACAGTCAAGTATTAGGGAAAGACAGAAAGTTTTTGATTGATACAGGGGCAAGTAGGACCACAATTAGTCACGCCGAAGTTCCAGGGGCTCCGCTCTCAGGCTCTAGAAATGTTTCCCTTGGATTTTCAGGAAAACCCATCGTAAATGAAATATCAAAGCCAGTTACTCTAGAAGTAGGTCCATTGTTCCCGTACTACTGACCTGTTACTTACTAAGTCATGTCCAGAGAATTTATTAGGCATTAAAACACTGAAAGAGTTAGGTGCAGTTATATGCTGTTCCCCGGAGGGAATACGATTGTTCCTGCGTGACTTTAAGGGTCACTATGTATTACGAGATTTTGATCCCAGATTGTCTAATGTTCCGCAGCATTTATGGGCGCAAGGTCCAACTGATGTAGGTTACATGCAAATCACACCCCATCGTGTGACTCTCAAGCCAGGTGTAGTGTTACCACGAATCAGACAGTACAGATTGCCACCTGAGGCTGTAGCAGCCTTATCCAAAATTATTGACGAGCTCATCGCTCAAGGAGTAGTTGTAGAAACTGACTCCAATGTATGCAATTCTCCGATCATTCCAGTCATGAAACGTACTGATCCAAATGCACCCCCAGTATATCGATTAGTGATTGATCTACGAGAACTTAACAAATGTATTATTCCTCAGTACCCAGTTGTCCCAGATATCTCTTCCTTATTGACAGCCATTGATTCCGAAGCCACGTTCTTTACTGTAATCGACCTCAAGAACGCATTTTTCAGTGTTCCCATTCATCCAGACAGCCAGTTTCTTTTCGGATTTTGTTTAAATGGAAGGAGCTATATGTTCACACGAGCTCCTCAAGGTTTCACAGAAAGTCCTAGTATTTACAGTCAAGCACTCAAGAGACAGCTTGATAATGTTCACATGCCAACTGACACTGCCCTGCTCCAGTATGTCGATGATCTACTGATCACAGCCCGTTCTGTACGTGACTGCGAGCGAGCGTCACTGACGGTTCTGTATTTCCTAGCCGAGATGGGGCACAAGGTGTCCCCTTCGAAGCTTCAATTCTGTGTCCAGCAAGTGGTATACTTAGGACACTTACTGTCCAAGAGGGGTAGGCAGTTGACACCTGACCGTATCCAGTTAATAGCGAGTCTTCCTCAGCCCAAGACCCAGAAGGAGGTACGTGCTTTTATCGGCCTCACTTCTTACTGCCGACAATGGATTCCTCAGTATGCATTTCTAGCCAAGCCACTGATACAGTTAACGACACAGGAGGCAGCCGCATCGACTGTCCTCCCTTGGACATCTGAACATACACTCAGTTTCAATGAGTTAAAGAAAGCCCTATGTCAAGCTCCAGTTCTAGCCACACCGAACTACAGTAAGCCTTTTATACTTTTCGTCACTGAACGTGAAGGTACAGCATTATCTGTTCTCACACAAGATCAAGCAGGACAATACAAGCCTTGTGCTTATTTTTCGAGCACATTGGATCCTGTAGCCCAGGCTCTGCCTGCGTGCCTCAAGTCAGTTGCAGCCACAGCACTAGCTATCAGACAAAGTGATTCCATAGTATTAGGACACTCCCTGACAGTACAAGTTCCACACTCCGTGGAAGTTCTTTTAAACCGAACACAGACTCAGCACTTGACAATCGCACGTTTAACAGGTTATGAATTGACACTGTTCCAGCCACACATAGAAATCAGACGCTGCAACATCCTGAACCCTGCTACACTGTTACCATCAGTTACTTTAAGTCCGGACACACACGACTGTGTGGAAGTAGTCAACATCATGACAAAGCCAAGACAAGATCTGACAGATATTCCATTACCAGATCCCGACCTGACACTTTATGTGGATGGTTCATGTATGAGAACAAGTACAGGAGAACTAGTCGCCGCATATGCAGTGACTACTGACACCGAAGTTATTGAGACACACCGTATTGACACTCTGTCCGCTCAAGCAGCAGAGCTAGTTGCTCTGACACAAGCCTGCATACACGCTAAGAACCGGAAAGTTAATGTTTACACAGATTCACGCTACGCATTTGGAGTCGTACACGACTTTGGAGTGCTCTGGCAGGAGAGAGGTTTCATGACTTCTCATGGAACCAAGATTCAGCATGGTCTCCTTATTCAAGCTCTGTTAGATGCCATACATTTACCGACATCCATTGCTATCATGAAATGCAAAGCACATACGAAAGTTACTGACACTATTTCCCAGGGTAACGATCTAGCAGATCGCACAGCCAAGCTTACAGCACAGACTCCAGACATTCCAGTTAACATGACACACACTCCAGATCCGATTACATGTATGACAGTTAAGGATCCTACTCAAGATGTCATAGATATCCAGCTACATGCTACTCCCGATGAAATCAAGAAATGGTCCGAACAAGGAGGGGTCCAGACAGATCAAGGATGGGTGACGAAGGGTAGAGCCACATGGTTTCTCCCCGACTCTATGGTTCAAGTCATTATCAATACCGCACATAGTCCAGCACATTTAGGAGAAAAAGCTATGTTAGACAGTATCCAGAACATTTGGTTCAACAAGCATTTACGAGCTGCAGCCAAGCAGAAAGTCCGTACCTGTATGATATGTTGTCAGTTTAATCCAGGTAAAAGTGTCCCGGTGGAACAAGGGGGATTCCAGCCTCCTGACCACCCTTTTGAAGTCCTCCAGATGGATTATATTCAGATGGAGCGATGTCGAGGTTTCAAGTATGTCCTTGTAGTTGTATGCGCTTTGTCCAGGTGGACAGAGGCATATCCAGTCCCAGATTACACAGCCGCGACCACTGCCAAGCAGTTGGTTCGTGAGTTCTTCCCCTGTTATGGACTCCCTAGGGTCGTATATTCTGATAACGGCCAGCCATTCTCCTCAGAGTTAATGAAGCATGTTTCCCTTTTGTTAGGATACCAGTGGAAGTTCCATTGTGTACGCCATCCTGAAGCAGCAGGTCTCGTAGAAAGACATAACCAGACCCTGAAAATTCGCATCGCAAAAATGTGTAAAGAGAAAGGTGTGGACTGGCTAGTAGCTCTGCCAGTCGCTTTGTTCTATATGCGCATGGTCGCACATTCCAGATCAGGTCTGTCCCCGTATGAGGTCGTTTTCGGCCGCCCCCCTAACATGTGGGGTACTCCTAGACCCCGAAGTATTACCGATGTTTCAAGTAATATGCTGACAGATTACCTAGCTTCCTTGATGTCTGCCCTCAACTCTTGTCGTTCACAGGTTGCCGCCGCATTTCCAGACAATACCGAGGTGGCACCGCATGAAATCGTTCCCGGATCCATGGTCTTAATTCGCAATTTTGATCGCTCAAGTCCGCTGGAGCCACGCTGGAAGGAGCCCCGACAGGTCCTCCTCGCCACCCGTACGGCCGTGAAGTTGGAGGATCGCAAAGGCTGGGTGCACCTTTCGCACGTGAAAAAGTTTTATGGACTGAAACCCGTCTCAAAGAACATTTCCCAGGATTTGAAGGACTGTCCCGCAAAAGACATTGCTACAAACCCTCCCCTGTTAGAGAAAACTCCGCAACAGGAGTATAAGTTGAAACTCCGGTCTAGTAAAATAAGTCAGCCAGTTTGATTGTCTAAGTCCTCCCCTAGGTGAAACGGTTAGACTGTTTCTGACATGTATAAAATAGACCCCCATAGTGAGAGAGTTAGTCAAAACTCAATCCGATGTATCGTTTTTCTATGTTTCATATTATTTCTCAGCATTATGATTTCCTGCACCAGTTATGCCTTTTACCTGTATTTTCCAGTTTCTCATGTAAATAAGTCTGCTAATGTTACAGTAGAGCACACGTTTAGTGATCTGCCTCCTCATGAACTCTCTTACCGCCTCGCTATGCGAAATAATACTTTCATCCGCATGTTACATTATTCACACCAGACCAGCAATGCCACTAATTGTTGGGTATGTGGTCGACTCCCCCCTTTCCAGACACCGAAGGGAGTTCTGCCACTCTTTCCTTATCCATTTTCACATAATGGTTCGTGTGGAGCATGGTCCACGTTAACGTCATCCTCAACAGATATGTCTTTTCTTAACAGTACATGTTTTCCAGACAAGCAAGGTCTTCCCCACAGAACCGGGTTAGATCTGGAAAATGAAGTTTACAATTTAGGTAATTATTCTTCGAATTTCATGGTCCTGAATGTTCAGTCTGATACTACTCCAGACTTACCTGCTATTTCAGTACTACCAGTCAAAGGCGAATTATGTGTCCGAAATAATGGTTCCGTACATGTAGGACATAGTGATTGTACTACTATTGTCAAGTATAGTGACAGTAGGAAATCTATTTTCAAAGCTTCACGTCATTCTTATTTTATTTGTGGTCAGACCGCATATGTTCGTCTGCCCCTCGATTGGGAGGGAACCTGTTACATTGCCTTCCTACTGCCACCGGTTTTTCTAACCCCACCCGATTACCATAGGAATTCCCACCTAGTACATACTAGACACAAGAGAAACCTCCCGATTGTCGATTATACTGAAACTGCTCTAGAACAATATATAGATATCAATAAAGGTGTCTTTCCTTATTTAGGTACAGTTGTGAATAGTAAACTGATACGTAGATTAACCAGAACCCTCGAAGCAGTAGTAATTGAGACTACTTCTGCTCTAAGTAATTTAACCGAAGAACAATCCTTTATGAGAATTGTCGTGCTCCAAAATCGTCTCGTCCTTGACGTCATACTGGCCGATAGGGGCGGGGCCTGTAGAGTCATCGGATCCAGTTGCTGCATTTTCATTCCAAATAACGCGCCATCTGTTTATTCAGCTATAACCAGACTTCATAAAATTGCCCATCTGTTACACCAAAATCCAGGCACCTGGACTTGGTCCGGTTGGTTCTGGAATATAATTTCCGCCTGGGGATGGAAAGTCTTGTCCTTTCTAGGTATTGCAGTAGCGATCATATTTAGCTGCTGCCTCTGTATACAATGTGGCCCTGCGATTTGCGGCATTTGTGCTACCTCTTGTATTCCTAGTCCCAAGCCCCGTTCTAAATCCCGTTCCAAGAAAATTTGAGACGAGCAAATGATACTGTATGAAATGATAGATGGTATCATGAATATTGATGTTTCCTGAAGGAAACGTAGTGACAAGGAGGGAATGTGGAAAAGTAAATTTTGCTATGTTCTGTGTCCCTACGCGTCCTCCATCATATGTTATCTGTGCATGATTAATATGCATATGTTATTCCCCATGTTTGATTAAAGACGCAATTATAGTTGTGTCCACCTCTAGTATGCCAGTTTCCAGTTCTCGTGAATAATACGAATATCAGGCCTATGTAAAGCTACGTTGCCACGTTTCTCAGTGTGCACGTTAATGCATTGTAAAATCTCCGTTTCTAGGCCTCAAAAGGGCCTGGACACCAGATTCAGCTCCTGTCCCCTGAAGCCTCGCTGAGGAGCGATACAGCCCCCACCTGTATCCTCGACCCTTCACTTATTTCCTGCATCGCAGTGCCCGGCCCAGCTTGGCTCTGCCTCTGAGTCTGCCAGGAGTATGTTATGATTCGAGTTATCAGTACAGCCCTCCTTCTCTGCATTCCTAAGCTACTGAATCGCATCAATAGTTTCCGTCATTGTCTAGCCTCTACGTCTCCATGTAAGAGAAATACTGCATTTAGTGGTCGTTTAATATTCTTCATCACGCACTACATGTAGAATAATGCATGCTCCAGTCTTAGAGTCTGTTAGCCTTTCCCCTCCTGACTTCTAGTTTATATCAACATGTTCTCTAAACATCAGATACTAGATACTGCTTAGGTACATGTCGCCCTGACTCTCCAGACTTCAGTCTCTGCTCCTAGCACAGAGTTCATAGCCCCCAGCTTCTCCTAGTAACACGTCATTGCCAGTTTGCGCGCACCATCAGGTTAGAGGTCCCGGCTCCTTAGGTAGCCCCCTCCATGGGTTCCGCCCCATTCATGACATATTCTGTTACGTTTGCATCACATGTCTATGTATACGCCCTGTTACACCTACTTTCACCCTTATCTTTCGCGACTGCTACGCGTCACGCTTTCTGCTTCACCCACTGCTACGCCTATTGCAATGTAATGCTATGTGTTTGCGTTATGTATATATGCTCATGTACTGTTATTAAAAGTTATCCTTCCTTCCTTCCTATGCTTCCCTTGTCCCGATCCTGTCCCCGGCAGCTGCCATCCTATTCCCGTGCAGGTCGTCCTGTTCCTGTCCTTATGCTGTATTAAACCTGCAAAACTCCTACTACCTCGAATCTTGACTCTTATTTATTGAGCTATCTGTTATTCATTTATGCATTCAAAAATAGGGTATTATTTATTTATTTACCACAACAGTCTGAGAAATAGTGCATAACACCGCTGTCCAATACCCTGCCAGCCTCCCGCAATCCCAAATGGTGTGGTAGAATGTCCCCCGTTCTCCGCATCCGCGGAGGCAGTACTCCTGATCAGCCTTTCCTATTTTGTACAAAACCGTCCTGGTATAGTACGTACAGTGCAGGACTTTCAACTGCACCAGCTTAAGCCTGGATGGAATCGCCGACTCGCAAGGTGATGAGAGAGCCTCCTGCGACTCCGAGTCATCAAGGTCACCTATGTCCGCCACCCAACTGGAGCGCAATTTGGACAACAAGTCAGGGAGATTGTTAACTAGTTTCCGGTACGTGTATGAGGTGGCTTTTTGGGGCATGTGCTCGGTCAGCAGGCGGTCCTCAAGAGGGGTAGATTCATGCAGAGTCGCATCTGCCGGAATGGCCACCCCCAGTGCGTGCCGTATCTGCATGAATCTGTATCGTTCGGACTCTCCCATACCATATTTGGCCTGTAAGAACCCAAAATCCACGATTCTGTGATTCTTCCAGAGGTCCCCCACCACTGAAATTCCAATGTCGTCCCATGCCTTAAACCCTTTGGTATTGCCCATGTAGCCCAACCTGTGTGAGTCCCATAGGGGTGTCATCTGTGTAACAGTGTGCGCGCATTGCAGGTGCCTGTGTGCTTTATACCAGATTTGGATCGTATGACGTGTCGGGCCCTGTAGCTCAGACGGGACGTTGCGGCTATATAAGTTCCTCAGCAGACCTCTGGGTTCGATATTCTGCCTGTCCGCCATGTAGGCTGGGTCCGTGTGTGGGACATGTAACCAGTAGTTGATCTGTTTAAGGTGGGCAGCCCAGTAATACAGTTCAATACTAGGGAGTGCTATCCCCCCATCGTACCAGTCCCTCACCAGCTTGTTCTGCGCAATGCGGGCCGGTTTTCCATCCCAGAGCAGATTAGAAATTGCCGCCGAGATGGCCTTAAAGTAGGCGGGGGGCACCGGAAACGGCGTATTCTCCAGGAGGTACAAAAAACGAGGCAGAGCCATCATTTTAAACAGGGCAGCTTTGCCCAAAAGAGTAAGTGGAAGGGAGCGCCACACCCTGACATCCCGAACAAACCGCTCCAGGGGGGGTCTCAGGTTCAAAGCGTGGAATACGTCCGGACTTGGAGTAATGTAGACCCCCAGATATTTAAAGGGGGCAGCAGTGTACCCTAACGGACAGCCCTTCGGAAGTGGGGGGGGTGGCCAACAAGAACGAATAGCACCGACTTCGCCCAGTTAATTCTATAGCCGGATACTCTCCCGAACTTCTCTCAGACATTGAGCAGTTCCGGGACCGATTTCCGCGGGGCGGTGAGGTAGAGCAGGACATCGTCGGCGTACAGCGATATCCGATCTTCCCACGTTGGTGACCACTGGATACCCTTCATTGATGGTTCCCATCTCATCCAAATCGCCAACGGCTCAAGGATTAACGTAAACAATAGAGGAGATAATGGACAACCTTGTCTCGTCCCACGCCCAAGCGGGAAGGTCCTAGAGATGTGGCCATTTGCCACAACCTGCGCGAGGGGGCTAGTATACAGAAGTCGGACCCACGCACAAAAGCGGGGCCCAAAGCCCATGCGTCGGAGCACCACGAAGAGATAAGGCCACTCCACCGTGTCGAACGCCATAGTGGCGTCCAGGGAGAGCAGCACCGCTGGTTCCCGTATACTCTCCCTGCGAGCCAGGACCGCCTGTAAACGCCGCAAATTATGCGAGGTATTGCGATTCTGCATGAAGCCGGACTGGTCCGGGTGAATTAGAGTGGCAAGGTGGGGGGTCAATCGCAACGCCAATAACTTGGCGAGTATCTTCGTCTCCGCGTTGAGCAGGGAAATGGGGCGGTAGGAAGTGCATTCCTCTGCCACCTTACCGGGTTTATGGATCGGGATGATAGCGGCCAGGCGCTGTTCACTCGGCAGCATTCCCAATTCTAGGCTGTCCTCGAGCATGTTAAGAAGATGGGGGGCAGTCGTCTGGGACGTTTGTTTGTACAATTCCACCGGGATGCCGATGGGTCCCAGGGCTTTCCCAGACGCCAACGCATCAGTCGCGTCCCTTACTTCCTGCACGGTAACGTCGGCCTCCAACAAGAGTGACTCCTCTGGAGAGAGACAGGGGATCGTCAGATCCTTGATGTAGTCATAGGCCTCCTCCGTCGAGAACCCCGCCTGAGGAGCGTAGATAGCTTCGTAATGATCCGCCAGCAGGTTGACAATAACCCCGGGGTCAGAGGTCGCCCGTCCGTCAGGCAGTGTCAGTTGAGCAATAACCCTGCCAGCCCTCTCCTTTTTATCGAGCCAGGCCAACATCTTTCCGGCTTTATCGCCCAGTTCGTATACTCTATGGCGGGTGGCCTGGAGTGACGTCTTAACCGATTCCCTCTGGTACGCCATCCATTCTACGCAGCACAGCCGGACCGCCTGGGCGGCTCCCAGAGATGGATTAGATTCCTGTCTAGAGATGGCCACTGTGAGGGCCTCCTCCAGGGCGCTGAGTTCTTGCTGTTGTGTTCTCTTGTGGGCCGTCACCGACGCAATCGCTTGCCCCCGCAGCACTGTTTTAAACGCTTCCCACAGAGTACTCTGGGAGTCCACTGAGCCCACATTCTCCCGAAAATAGCGCTCGGCAGTAGTGGTGAGTGATTTTTTCAAAGGGGCATGTTGCAAATAACTCGCATGGATCGGAAACGTACGGCATCTGTGCGCGCGGCGACTCGTGTATGTGAGCAGGAGAGGGGAGTGGTCGGAGATACCTCTGGGGCAGATGGCCACTTCTTCGACCCCACCAAGCCCTTCACCGGACATGAACACATGGTCAATCCGTGAGAGGCAATTATGTGTTGCTGAGTAGTATGTGTAATTTCTGTCGAGGGGGTGTTTGTATCGCCAGCAGTCCGTCAATCCCAAGGCGTCTAACAGACCGGAGAGTCGCCCGCCTCCCCGCACCGTCGCAGCCTGTGGGTGTCTATCAAGGGTATGGTCCACCACGTCATTGAAATCACCCCCTACAACCAGTGTCGCTGTCGGTAATGCAAGGAGGAAGGAGGCCAGTGCAGTGTGAGCTTCGGTGTGTAAGTTAGGCGGGATGTATACTGACACGAAATTAAAGAGCTGGCCTTCCCACTGTACCGTTACCGCTGCGAAGCGGCCCTGAGTGTCCACCCTAGTTTGTGTGCATATCAATGGGAAATTTTTGCGTATAAGGATTCCAGTCCCTCTAGAACCGGACGAGAAGTCCGCATGAGTGACGAATTTGTATCCCCATCTGTCCATCGCTCTAGAGGCCGTGCCCACTAAATGGGTCTCCTGCAGCATAACTATCGCCGGTTTACAGCGTTTCAAATATTGTAACACTAGGCCTCGCTTCACCTTATCACCCAATCCCCGAACATTCCATGTGAGTGCCGTCAGTGTTATAGAGCGGGAGGGGCGTGTCACGTGGAACTCAGGTGTATCCTGTGAGTGTGTCGCCATCTGTCAGGGTGTGGTATGAGTCCAGGAGGAATGAACGTAGTGGAGCAACGTCACCTATGAACAGGTCACCCTCATTCAGTGCAGTGTAGCTTGTGCTGTGCCAAACAAAACAACAGGTAAACAAAAAACCTAGAGCTAAAACAACCAACCAAACCCCCCCACCCCCCTCCCTGCTGTACGGGTCTGAAACCGCCCGCCTCCCCCAACTTAGCAGAGCGCTTAGTCCCATCCCAACCCAGTGTACTTGCTTGTCGGGGGTGTGTAGCTCTTCAACCCGACGGCAGCTCCAAGCGACCTCAGCCGCCCGGCCCTGTGCAGGGCCCAAGTGTCCACGGGCAATGCCTGATACACGAACGCCGGACCTCACTCCTCGGAATACTCTCTCTCCTCCAGACCCGGTTCTGCAAATAGGTCTTGGCTATGGCCCTGGGATGGCTCCTGGTCCGGTTGTTGCTGTGAGCCTCTGTCGCGGTGAAATCTACCATCTCGCCTAGGTGCCTCCACACGCCTCCAGCCGTCCAGCCACTCCCTCGCCGCTTCAGGTGTGTCGAAGAACCATGCCCTGTGATTGTCCACGACCCTCAATCGTGCCGGAAATAACATAGAGTATGGTATGTCCTTGTCCCGCAGGCTCTTCTTGACATCGATAAATGTCTTACGTCTTCGGGCCACCTCAGCTGTGTAATCAGGGAAGAACGCTATAGTGGAGTTCAGCACCTTGATTGGGGCGGAATTTCTGGACGATTGGAGTATGGCATACCTATCGCTAAAGTTAAAGAGTCTAGCCAGGACTGGCCGAGGCGCCGCCCCAGGTTTCGGCGTCCCCCCCGGGACTCTATGCGCCCTTTCGACAGAGAAGAATCGGGAGAGGCCCTTCGGCTGCAGTTTCGTCGTGATGAGCTCCTCCACATACAAATCCATTGAACGCTTGCCTTCAGATTCCGGAATGCCCAAGATGCGGACGTTGTTCCGTCGTGACCTCCCTTCTTGATCATCCAGGCGGTCTTGTAGCTTCTTGGCAATCGCTTCCAATCGCTCAGTGGCCAGCTGTAGTTCAGAGGTGTCCTCCACCAGCGATTTAGTGACCACTTCCACCTGGGCCACCCGCTCCGTCATTTTGTGGAAATCCGCCCTCAGCAGCCCAACATCAGTAGAGATTGCCCCCACTGTCGCCTGCACACTCGTAAGCATCTTCATCAGGTCCTCCAACGTCACTTTCTTGGTGCCCTCACCTACCGGACTCTTGCCCCCCGAGGGACGACTCTCCGAGAGATTTGCGGCACTTTTTTCGAAGGCGTATTTTTCCAGCTTCGCCTGCGCAGCCGCGCTTCTGTTACCTCTGTTTGCCATGACTTCAGGTCTTCAGCACGCGGGGGGGCCGCTCCATAGGACCCTCGAGTCAGAAAATGGCGCCGAACTGAAAGCTCCCTCACTCCTCTTGGTACACTGCACAAGAACGCCGTCGGGCAGGGGGCAGCGGTCAGAGCGGTCTCCTCCGGCGTGCAAGGGCCTCGAAACCTCGAAACCCAGGCTCCTGTGTCGCCCTAGGTGGCAGACGTCGTCACAGCCTCCTCCCCTACACGGCCAGAGTCAGAGCCGATCAGTTGCAGGTGCTGAAGCCTCGGGGACGCACCAAGTCTTGTGGCGCAGGTCAGGGGGTGCTGCTCTCGCGGCCAAAAGTCCGGGACTCCGGCTCAGCGCCAGGGATGGTCTTTACTCACAGCCCTGGGGGTCAGGGGCCCCCCACGCACCTCCGCACTGCGAGGCTATTGCACCCTCCGTCGTAGGCAGTCTATTATGCAGGTGTGGCAGTGTGCCCAATGCCCACCGAGTACTCAGCCCCACAGCTCCAACAGTTAATGGCGCACTCCGCCCACGCTCTCCCCGTCCTGGCCTCGTACCTTTCGCCGAGCCGGTCACAGTGCGCACACGGAGCCTCCACGCCCCCAGGCAGTTCGGACGTTCAGGAGGGACACTCCGTCGGGGAACCCCCGCTTGTCACGGCTCAGCACCTTCAGGGGACCATCAGACACTGCAGGGGATGATCGCCGTCATCAGCGCCCACTTCCGGTACAGCCGTCCGTCTCGCGGCCACTTCCGGGCGGGGAGCAGTGGTACAGCAGGCCGGTGGTTTTCCACCCGGCAGGGCCTCCACCGGACCGCACACGTCGCACCAAGTAACCGGGTCCAATTCCGACCGGGGAAGCGCCAGCCGGCGTCGCTGAAGTGTCTCAAGTCGAATCCGTCGCCGGTGATACACTTAACTCGGATTCTGTAGCGGATTATTGCTAAGGAGCTGCCTCGGTGTCAGAGCACTCTCGCTACTCAGCCATCACGGTCGGCTCGTAGCCACGCCCCCTAACAATCAGGATCTTTAGTGACAGTGTGATTTTAGCTCTTGTTTATGCATGTGCTCCAGGCGCCATCTTAGACACGCCCCACCAGATCAACTATTCTAATGCAAATTTAAGCAGAAGTATGAAAAGTGTTGGTCTTTGGATGGGTTATATTTACTGTTCCTACTTACACATAACCAAAGTCAGGAAAAGTGTTGGACTTGAAAAGTGTTAGATTTACCAATCCCACTCCAATCTAAGCAACAGTAGGGAAAGTGTTGGACTTTGGAGGTGTTTGATTTACTATCAAAAACAAAACAAGTATTGGAGGGTCAAGGGGAATATTTAATGACCTGTCTGCTCATACCCTTATACACGATATACAACACACAATAGAGCTGACCAGGTCTGGAAAAGTGTGTAGCTGTACTAGCGAGGGTGCAAACATGGATGCATGCATGAACGTATGGTGCTGAGAATCACTGACTAGTTGAATCCCATCAGACCACCCATTCTGGTGGAGTTTACGTCATGTGGGATGTTACTGATCATTCCAGAACACAACCGACCATGTAGTGCCGATATGGGAATGGATGTCAGGAAACTAGCCGTGATATTCATCATGAAGTGATGTATAATAAAGTGCAGTGCTTATGTGACAGTAGTGAAATAAAATTGACTACACAGGCGGTTGTAAAATGTTCAAACCACACTCCTTGTGTCAAGACTTAAAAACACGCCGAGTAATACGATTACCCTGTGGCGTTGTGCAATTCGGTCGACATGTTTCAGCCGATGGGGCATTACCCCGGCTTTCTTCAGGACCATAACCAGAAATGCTACTGCACAAATGAGTGAAATATTAGATCAATAAGAGACAATGTACTGAGGAAAAGGTACATATCTACCAGGAACCATCACATTTGAATGCCCACTGGAAGGAAAGGAGAACATCTTCTTCCTAAAAAAACAAAGAATGTTTTACAACAGCACCATCCATCAACCAAACATCCATAAAAAACACACAAGCCGCACAGACAGAACACAATTGCATGAATGATTCGCATTCAGCATAATATGAAAAGCAAAATAGCTCAAAACAACATGAGGCATTTCCTCATGGTGCTACTCACCCAGCTTTGTGTGGGTGAAGGCCTCACCTCACCCGGCAACCAGTCGGGAGTATGAGGCCCCGCTCTGTAGTGTAGAAAAAAGGAAACCATGAGTGCACAGCTCTATAGTATCCAAGCCAATTGCTCTACACCCTAACCCAACAGACGTGTGATAGTCCCCCACTGTACAACCTTACAAAACCTACATTGATGTCCATAGGACATTAGAAAGACACAGATGCTATAATGCCCTTAGTATCATAGGGCACGGAGAAGTACTAATGTTGACCTCTGAGTGTGTTCTTAATAGGTCATGATAACCTGTCTCATAACCACAATATGTAATTATGTGAGCCATTAAAAACTGGTAATGGGGACTGCCCATAATATGGGGCTTATCAAGTATCCATTGACATAAAGCAACGAATAGGTCATGAGAACCTGTCTCATAAACACAATATACAATTATGTGTGCCCTTAAAACTGATACTGGGGACTGTCCATAATATGGGGCTCATCAAATATCCATTTACATAAAGCAACAAAGTCCTCAATAAGACCATGCGTCTAATAGGTTTAGAGGGCCGTCCAAAAATCGTCAGCACGAAGTACCTCAACTGGACCACTAAATGAGGGTTAACTGCAGCGAGAAAACAACACACAGGA
The DNA here is from genome assembly GCF_964261635.1 of Lissotriton helveticus. Taxonomy (NCBI): domain Eukaryota; kingdom Metazoa; phylum Chordata; class Amphibia; order Caudata; family Salamandridae; genus Lissotriton; species Lissotriton helveticus. The sequence goes on along the minus strand of NC_136072.1, from coordinate 1,162,627,192 downwards.
GACTAACCTGTCCGTCGGTGCCTCCGATGGTAATACGAGCGGAGGTGGAGGTGTTGGTCAGAACGCTCAACACACTTTTATAACCGCCGGTAATTGAATAAAGAGGCAGTGATGGCCGTTCGGGATCAACAAACTGTTGACGACGGCGTCCAAAAAGGGACACTGCTCATGCGCGCATGCGCAATGGCCTAAACCAGACCGTGGGCGCCAGCATGAGCGGAGAGACACTGCTCTTGCGCACACGCGCTGTGAGGAGAAATGTGGTTTGTTTTATCCCTTGTTTATTAGACGAACCGAAGAGGGGATTGATGAAGGCTTTAATCCTGCGGGTGCGAGTAGAATGAAAGAGACCCGAATATACTTAGGTCTAGAGGCCACCCTAGATTTAAATGCATGTCCGGTTATTAGACACTAATTATATGTCATACGCCCAATGGTAATTACCACGGGAGAGATTTAACTAAAGTATCTCTTATGCAGTGTAAGTGGAGTGAAGAGACTAAGCCCCAAAGCAGAAGTGAATAAGCAATATCTATGCATAATCACTCAAAGATGAAGTGTGACATCCGCTACACAATATTTATCATAAAAAAGACTATGCCTCAAATGAGAAACCAGTAGTTACATCCTGAAGGGTCGCTATTGGATAAAGCGCAACGCGGCCATTGTATAGCATCATTATGCTTATGACTTTATGACTTTTGTAATTATCCCAAGTGTATTAAAGGTAGGTATCAAAATAGGTTATCAGAAGGGGGGGCATACACAATTCTGTTAGGTGAGCTTAGCTTAGCTTAGTTTGATTTACTATACCTACTCCTCTCTAAGCAAAAGCAGGGTAAGTGTTGGACACAATAAGGGTTTGATATAGCATTCCGATTTGTAATGATTATTTTAAAATTTTAAAATACCTAACTGCATAAAACTATTTCAACAGATTCACATTAAAACATATATGCTTTATAAATAAATAAACTTATTTAATTGAAAACAATGCACAATTAAATTGTGAATAAAATCAAAATACATACATTTCTTTCCCTACTACTAAAAAAACTACCAACCCAAAACAATGAAACTAAATTATGAGTAACACAATAATAAAATGTAAATAGAAATTAATAAAATATATTATATTAAAAGAAATATTAAATGTAAACTGCATTTCACAAGGTCATTATTAATTACACTTAGCAATGAATCAACAGCTAATTAAAATACTTCAAATAATGTGCATGACAAATAGTAAAATAAATATTTGACACAATTGCCAATTAAATATTTAATTAGCATAAAAAAGGTACAAAATATAGATAATTTATAAAATGTCCCACCCTGTTTCCTAAGAAACCTACCAACCCAATACTAAATTATAAAGTAATAAGTAATCTGTAGACGCATACAATATACATTAAAAATCACAAAATACATTTAAATAATTAAAATAATAAGTAAACTAATGTATTCATTTGCATAATTAATTACTGATTCAATATTTAATTAATCTAAGAAATAATTTCACTTATAACTTATAATTAAAATTAGTTCTCATCCTATACCCTATAAGCCCAGCAAACTGCTACTAAATTATACGTTACTAATTGAATGTAAAAAGCATTAAAAACATATTAAAAATATGTAAAATAATTAAAAATATATATATAACTTAGACTAACTCTAATGCGGAAGATACTCGAGGAAAACAGAAATTCCAGAAACAAAGTTGCTCTGGTACTTGTAAATCCAAAATTAAAAAACAAAAACAACAACAGAGAACTCTGAATCAGTCTTTCCCTGGGCAAGGTCTTGAGATCTGTAATAACATCCCACCAGACCTGAGGAAGCCCCATGATAAGAGGGGGATGTTATTTTAGGTTGTTGAGATGCTGTCAGCTTATCTTGTACACTGCTGGCCTGATTCACAAACGTAAACTTACACATTTGTGTACGTTTATGACTTTTGGAATTTGCAAACCAATTTTACAAGTATCTTTATGACTGCCTATCTTTGTACGGAGCATCTGCAGACATTGAAATACCACTCGTAAAATTCATTTGTGAATTGCAAAAAAACGTAAACTTTCACAAACGTGTATGTTTACCTTTGTGACTCAGGCCCTGCATCTATGAAAGGAATTAAATATTGCTAATCAAATAGTAAAATAACTGTTTCTCCTGCATTCGTTGCACATGCCATCTTCCCATTAGGAGTCCATCTAATTCCATCTATAACTTCATCCTCATCTCAAACCACTGTCTATTAAAGAATTTAGGGGCATATTATCAAGGGGGTTTATCTCCGCTTTTTTGGCTTTAAAAGCCAAGAAAGCGGAGATAAAATTATCTCCCTATTACCTAGCTGTCGCTAACACCAGTTAGCGACAGCTAGTGGGAGATAGCGACCATCTTGGGCCCCACTTTGCATGTCAGTGATATTTATCACTAATGACATGCAAAGCGGGCGTGCCAAGATGTTAGCGACTGGAAACAGTCGCTAACATCGCTATCTCCTATTACCAACTTTTGGAGATATTCGCGCTAAGCGCGAATATCTCCAAAAGATAACACCTGCCCTGAGCAGTTTTTAGCCATGTTATCCAACGGGAGGTGGATAACATGGCTAAGAGCATTAGCTCGGTAATGCATGAATATCACTGACTTTTCAGCGATATTCATGCATTGCGGCCGTTTTTTATCGCATTTGCGATAAACCTTGATAATACCAAGGTTTATCTGCGATAAAAATCGCCGCAGCTCAGCGGTAAATTTTTGTCTCTAACCAAGCAATAGCGATAATTATCGCTATTGCTTGGTAATATGCCCCTTAGGATCTAGCTGGAACATGGACACAATTGTACATGATTTTGATTTCACTGCCCTCAGTAGCTGCAGCACGGTTTTCAAGGTCAACACTACAATTTGGCATCATGTAAAACAAATACACAGGGCATTATTACGAGTTTGGTGGTTCTCCTGACAGGAGAACCAAAAGCACCTGTCCACCGGATCACGGGTCCAATCCATGGCGGGCGGGAGGTGCTGCAGTGTTCTCATGGCAGTAATTAATTAGGGCTCCATGGAGAGCCCTAACAGCAGGCTGCTGCTGTGACGCCCCCTGCAGCACTTTCATGCACGATATTGCTTGCACTATGTTGTGCATGCAATACCATGCAAGAATTGGGTGCAATTCCAGTGGGGCACAACATCCGCCCCCTTGCATGCACCTCCAAGCTCGGAAGGGGGCCTTGTTAGGGCCCCCTTCCTTCTATGTTCACCACCCTTTTCATGGTGGGCTCACTGCCATGAAAAGGGCAGTGGAAATAAAAGTTGGAAAATGCTCTGCAGTGCCGCAGCGTCACCACCAGCATATTCCGGGCACTTTATTCTGCGTGACCGCCGCGGGACCCAGGAGCCCGACGGATGTGGCGGTCCGACAGCCAAACTCATAATACTGTGGGCGGGCCCATTTTGGTCGTTGTGGTTGGACCGTCACCGTAAGTACTGCAGCCCTGTGGACAACTGTCATCGTAATAGGGTCCTAAGACTCAATGTGTAGAAATTCACATTAGTAACCCAGGCCATGTTGACACGAACTAAGCACAAAGTGTCCCTAAAGTTATACACGAGAAATTGCCTTTGTACTCCAGTGTGAGAAATTTCCTGTTTTATGTCCTTGTTGATGGTGCGCTCACTTTCGTGATATTTTATGAATTTCTTGTTCTCTTATTCTGAATAATGATGTCCTACCTCTTTGGATAAAGCATGAAAACAAATCATTAAAGTTCTAGATGGACTTTGCTAGTGGTTCACGCCAAGTCTTGCAGCTTAAGGATGCTCTGAACCTCTGCTCTTTCAATGCAGGTGGACCACTGAAGGCCGGATCGAGAGGTATGAGGACCATCTTCCAGTCGTAGAGAAGCGGAAAACCCTTAACCATAGTATCAGTAAGGAGGACATCGTTCAGTGACAGGGTCACCATGGGAAAAGATTCATCACGAAAGGTATTGGTATATCCCCAAACTGGGGTTTTTTGCTACCACCCTGTCCTAAATCAGACCATGGTTTTCCCACACCTCCTCACTTCTCATGTCTAGTGCTGATAGCATCAGTTAAGATACCCATCAAAATCCAGTTTGGAGATTGTCCACACCTCAGCAACCATTGTGGGATGCCACAATGTGGAGAAGTGTGGCTCAATGGTTAGAGCAGGCAGACCTTGATGCAGAACTCTGGCCAGGGACCAGGGTTCATTTCCCGTCTCGGCGGGTCTCCGGCTCATTAATTCCCCTGACTGGATATTCTTGCCTCAGTGCCTGTTCTGATCATGGGTCCCACGCTGCAACTCTGGGCAATAGCTTGCTTAGTGTCTACAACGGCCACAAAAGTGCTGGGATGCCTGGCTGCACCTGGGGGGTGCCCAGGAGTGGACATTTCCCAGGAAAGCCAGGTAGGGTTCCTAAGCGGTATATGGACAGCGCAGGGACACCTCCGGTGGAGGTAGCTGTGCGCTTTACAAATTCCGACATTTACATTTATTTACATTTTACTTTGTGGGTCTGCAGCTCAAACGTTTCGACCCACCTGGGACCTGTGCTGCCAGGCCAATGCCTAAAACAACACCTGTGATCCTCTCCCCATCTGGAAATATTTGAGAAAAGTCCAGAAAGACAACCAACAAAAAACTGTGCAGTGCAGTCAGAACACTGGCCCAGCTTCACCCAAACCTGAACCCTGATTTGCAGCTATTTCATGCATGAATTAGCTCACTTGCTTTGCAAAATTAAAAGTCACATGCATGGTTATTTGCTTTCATTTTCATGTTAAAACATCAATTATACCACAAGAAAAATGAAGTAAAATCACAGACAATAAATCCCACTAACTGCCCATGAATAGGGCTGCAGCACAGACACAATCACCTGAATGCCATACTCAATTGGTGTGGTCACATTTTGGTGTCAAAGACATTGCAGAACGATGCTCACTTACAATCCTCTGAGAGAGGAACACATTTATTTGCTGTCGCTAATGATTCTGCACTAATCTATTAGTATTCTGAGCGGCGCATGGACATAACCTGCAATAACACCTTAAAGCGTGGTTTATAAAACCTCTGACAGACTGAGTGCACTTCTCCATCTGAGAGGATGGGTTGAACCGTCTGCCTTAAAGATCCTTCCTTCCAGGTGACAGCGGCGCCGCTGAAGAGACACGTTCATTGGTCTCATTGGTGGCCGCGCTGTGTGCCTGGCGCGGTCTGTGCAGGGTGTTATTGCAGGTTGTAGAGATGCTGTCAGGTTTTCTTATGAGAGCCACAAATCTCCATCTCATCTAGAGCCTTTGAGCCAATCCTGCTTGAGTCCTTCTTTTACTTTTAGTTGAATAAGGTATACGGCTGTAGTTCTGTAGATCGTCCTCTAGGGCGTGTCTCCCTCTGCTCCGTGGGATTCTGATTACTACATCGTTGGAGTTTACCTGAGTGTTGCAGCCTTCATATGGCCTGCCTCCTTGTTGTATGAATGTATGACATTACCACACATGTCTTTACCATCCTTGCCTTTTCCATGCTGCCTTTATCACCCATGCCACTTGTTTATTATTTATCTTGTTTACATTTTCTAAATATTTTGGTGGGTGTCCTGGTGCCGGCTCATGAAACCCACATGTTTTATTTTAGTTGGAGGTCTTGGAGGAGCCCTAGGGCCCCACAACCTCAGCTGTGAACACAGCCATCTCTCCAGCCTGCAGACATTGTGTATGTCAGCGAGAGGTGTGATATTTTGTATTGAGTGGGTGGCCTGGTGCCCTATCAGAGCACCCGCATCTCCATTTATATTTGGAGATGTGGGGGGACCCCAAAGGCCCCGCAGCTCCAGCCAACTCCCCTTGTGGGAGTTGAATTTTTTTAATGTGTTGGTGGATGCCCTAGTGTCTACCATGGGAACCTATGATGTAGGGCTCATTGGGGGCCGTTGGGGTAGACCAAGACCCATGAGGCCAAAGCCACTACCTATCGAGCACCGCATTGGGTGCTGGCGGGAGCTGGTCACTCTCTTTTTCTTCACCTGGGTGGGATAAGCATTATTTTTTACTGCGCCTGCTGGACGAGAGCAAACTTAAGTTCCCTGCCCGGGTAGTACCGGCAGCCTGTGCCCGAACTCTCTTTGGCAGGTAACCACAGAGTCTCAAGGGTCGGCTCCCCAGGACACTGTAAAGTATCGATCTCTGTGTGATGGTGTCATTCTGGCATGTACACACAACCTTTTCCTAAATTTGCCTTCTCTTTGCCGCAATAACGTATGACACACATTTGCATTTGTGATGCTTGTACTGGTCTCGCAGAATCATCGACCTTGTTGAAACAGAAGACTTCATGAGAATATTATCACACCGCCTTGGCATTAGTGTAAGGCCTCTCACGTGCATAATACACGTGTTTATTATTACATCATATGGCAACACAAACAATGGTTGCCTGATCACAATCTCGCTCCGAGGCAAGGATGCCATTTCTATATCAGCCTTTTGCCTCCTAACATAATCTGCACACACATGCAAGGGGGTATGGATAGAGCTATTACATTGTTTTCATGAGTCCCATTTGTATCCAAGGGCCATATCCCACAGGACAGTGACATTGTCATAATTTGTGGCCACCATGACCCTTATTCATGGTGATTGTGGTATTGTAAGTCACCATCGATGCCTTGGTGTATCCTCCAAAATGTAGCTGACAGTACGGCTAGATAAATGACTCCATATTTACACTTCTGCTGATCTCGAGGGGTCCCAGCATGCTAAAGCTTTCACCTAGCAGCTGACTGACATCTCCGTGGGGGGTTTCCAGTTTGTGACCAAGATGAGTTCATACACTCTTACCCACCAGATAAATGGATTAGATCATCCAGAAATGTTATTTCTTGGCAAAACATACATCCGCATCCTAGAAACATAGGTTAGGGTTAGCATCATAGGGGTACGCTTGATTGTTATAATCTTTTATATGTATACATTTATAACCTGTCTCATCAAGATGGTGAGACTACTCTTTGTTTTACTCTCTATGTTGACACTGATTATTATTTTTATCCGGTTCTGTCTATTAATCATTGCAGCCCATATATTATATACAAGAATCACTACAGTTCAACAAATATTGAAAATGCCCCTCCATGTATTTTTGGGATATTTCTGTGAGTGAAAGAAAGCATGAGTGACTTAGCGAAGGTTTGAAGTCTGTCATCACAGTTCCTGAGGGAACAGAGTTGTCGTGTCCAGTGGTTGCTAGAACTATTCACTCCCTGTTCAGATTTAGGGGGATAAAGTGGCACTATAACCTAGCTGGTCCAAGGGACAACAAATCATGCAGCATGCATGGAATCAGTCTGGCACCATCCGAAGTGTATGTCATACGCAAACACGCAGTTCCTACTGATTGTTGGAAACTACAAGACAATGGGGTCCCCAGGGCTTGCACCAGCAATGGTAGAGGGGCACACAGCCACATCCCCTTTCTAAAAAAAACACAAAACCCCAGGGGATGGGGTCACTCTGCCCAATAGAGGCAAGGAGAGAGGGGTCCACATGCTCCCCCTCCTTAATATTTAGTAATTAGACCATGGGATCGCAAGGGCCCAAATTGCCGGCTCCCTATATATCGGCTAAGATGATTTCCATAAATCTCCAATCAGGAATATTCTCATCAACTACTGTGGGCTGACGCATTCTGGTTCTGCATCTCGCACATTTTGCCCCAGCCGGGACTTGTGCTGCCAGACTAATGCCTACAACAACCCCCATGCTCCTTTTCCCCCATCTAGAAAAATATCTGCGGAAAATCCAGAAACACAACCAAAAAACAAACTCCATTAGCATCCACTGCACCAGAGAATGTTCAGTGGAGTCAGAACACTGGCACTGCATCACCCAAGACTGAACACTGCTTTGCAGCTATTTCATGCATGAATTAGGTCACATGCTTTGCAAAATGAAAAGTCACATGAATGGTATTTGTTTTCATTTCCATGTTAAAACATCAATTCAACCAAAAGAAAACTGTCCTCTATGAAGTAAAATCACTGAGAATAAATCCCACTAACTGCCCCTGAATAGGGCTGCTGCACAGACACAATCACCTGGATGCCGAACTTAATTGGTGTGGTTGAATGTTGGTGTCTAAGACATGGCAGAACGATGTTCATTTACAATTCTCTGATAAATGTTCGCGTTTCTTTGCTTTCGCTAATGATTCCACTCTAATCTGTTCGAATGCTGAGCAGAGCACAGATATAACTTGCAATAACACCTTCAAGTGGGCTTTTATAAACCCTCTGACAGGCTTAATGCACTTCTCCATCTGAGAGGATGGGTTTAACTGTCTGCCTTAAAGATCCTTCCCCCAAGGGACAGTGGCGCCGCTGAAGAGACATGTTCATTGGTCACATTGGTGGCCGCGCTGTGTGCCTGGCGCAGTCTGTGCGGGGTGATATTGCAGGTTGTAGAGATGCTGTCAGGTTTTCCTATGAGAGCCACAAATCTCAATCTCATCTAGCGCCATTGAGACGATGTTGCTTGAATCCTTCTTTTATTTTGAGTTGAATAAGCAATAAGGCTGTAGTTCCTTAGGTCGCCTCTGGGGCATGTTTCTCTCAGCTCCATGGGATTCCTATGACTACAACAGAGGAATTTACCTGAGTGGTGCAGCCTTCATATGGCTTGACTCCTCGTTGTATGAATGTATGACATTACAACACATGCCTTTACCATGCTTGGCTTTTCCATGCTGTCTTTACCATGCATGCATTGCATTTATTCTTTTTTACCTTGTTTACGTTTTCTAAATATTTTTGTGGGTGTCCAGGGCCTGCCCATGGCACCCAAATGTTTTAATTGGAGGTCATGAGAGAGCCCCAGTGTCCCCACAACCTCAGCTGCAAGCACAGCCATCTCTCCAACCTGCACACATTGTGTGTGCTGGCAAGAGGTGAAATATTTTTTATTGAGTGGGGTCCCTACTGGAGCCCTCACTAATCAATTTTTAATGGGGGCTGTGGGGTAGTCAAAGGGCCTCCGCAGCCCCAGCTGGCTCCCTTGTGGAAGATGGCATTTTTTGTTGGTTGATGCCCCAGTGCCCACCCACAATGTAGGCATTATTGGGGGCCATGGAGGGAGCCCCAAGATCCACGCAGCCCCAGCCATTCCCTATCCTGCACCACATTGGGTGCTGGCAGGAACTGGCCCCTCTCCTTTGCTTCTACCTGGGCAGCTTGTTTCCTTCCCAGTACAAGAATTGGCTTGGTAGTTTGGTTTGCCCTGTTCCCATCATGCACTGGGACAGGAACAGACTAATTTGCATATAGCCAGGTTCTGAGCTGGGATGGGGCAGTGAGCTAAAAAACGGTGATGGATCAAGCCCTGATCTTTGGACTGGGTAAGAGTGGTCTGCTTAATTCAGGCACTCTGTTCATCACCACCCCCCTTTTCTGAATCATCTACCTGGGCGGGAACATCATTTATTTTGCTTCTCCTGCTGGATGGGAGCAAACTTAAGTTTCCTTTTTGTGAAAGAGCAAGATGAACGGGAGGATAATGCATCCCAACCTCCCATCATTGAACCTAACAGCATGGCTCCTGAGGTCCTGCAATATGGGCATTTGAACTTGCCTCCTGAGTGCATGAACATTTTAAAGGAGGCCAAGAGACCTTCCACGAGAGCGTCCTATGCGTTTAAGTGGAAGAGGTTTTTCCTATGGTGTAGGGATCATCACCTTGACCCGACTAAAGGACAGGAGGACGTCATCTTGCCATACCTCCTTTCCCTAGCTACTGCTGGTTTGAAATACGCTTCTATTAGGGTGCATTTGTCAGCCATAGTAGCATACAGAAAATCACCAGATCAGGTTTCTTTCTTTCAGGTTCCAGTGGTTAAGGACTTCCTTCAGGGGTTGAAGAAAGTGTATCCCCCTGTGCGAAATCCTTCTCCTCCATGGGAATTAAACCTGGTGCTATCCAGGTTAATGTCACCACCTTTTGAGCCCATCCACAAGGCCTCTTTGCAACATCTCTCTTGGAAGGCGGCCTTTTTGGTGGCGATTACCTCTGCTCGCAGAGTCAGCAAGATTCAAGCTCTCTGTGCTAAAGAACCATACACTATCTTTCATCACAATAGGGTAGTCCTAAGGGCTCATCCAGCTTTCTTGCCTAAAGTCATCTCTGATTTTCATATAAATCAGTCCATTTCCCTCCCGTCATTTTTTCCAAATCCTACGACCCCAGCCGAGTGGTCACTTCACTCCTTAGATCTTAAACGAGTGCTCAAGTTCTATTTGGAAATGACCAAAGGGATTAGGAAAACGGATCAACTGTTTGTGAACTATGGTTCAATGCAAACAGGTTTTCCGGCGGCCAAGAGGTCCATCGCGAGATGGATTGTCTCTTGCATTAAATTGGCTTATCAGCTTGCAGGCAAGCCTTTGTTGCAGTCACCCAAAGCGCATTCCACTAGAGGGAAGGCCGCTACAGTAGCCTTCTTGCACGACATTCCGATGTCGGAGATATGCAAAGCTGCGACTTGGAAATCAGTTCATACCTTTACGAGACATTACTGTCTCGAGTCTGATTCCAGGGCCGATACTCAAGTAGGACAAGCCTCTTTGAGGAATCTATTTGGGTAGCCTACGGCCTATACGAGCTTAGTGTTTACTAGGCTTAATATGGTTTATTACTGTATTGTTACTCCTTTGCCCGCAGGGAGATGAGGTGAGGCTCGCTATTCTATTCTAATGCTTATGACTATTGATGAGGATCCCCTGGAAGAGAAGGATTAGTTACTTACCTGTAATCCTAGTTCTCTTCCAGGGGTATCCTCATCAAAGTCATAAGCAACCCTCCCGCCTCCCCGGGCAAAGGACATTCTTTAATAAGGAGATATTGTTAACCTATTTGTTATTGGGTTTATTTTCAGTCTCCGAAAAGAACAACTGACCTAACTGTCACCCCTGAGGCATGATGGGATACTGGGGGTCAGGAGTGCCTTAAAGGCACGGTGTCAGTTTATTGCTATGCAGCTACAGATTAGCTTTTCAGTCTTTTTAGACTGTGTGTTTGCAATGCAGCCTGGAAGCTTTCTATGCTTCCAGTGAGTTATAAGAATTTCTACTGCTTTCTGAGCATTAAAACAATTTCTAAACAAACTTGTTTGTTGTTTCTCATGTTTCTAATGCTTATTATTATACATGTATGGTGGAAATTCTACACAGCATATTTCAGCTCTGTTTTTATTGGCTGCTATTGCATGTTATATATATATATGTATTTATATATATATGAGTATATAATATGTGGGGCACATATAATATTGTGTTTCCGGGGTCCCACTCATTGGCAGGTACCACAGTGTCTCATGGGTACTCTCCCAAGGATATTGTAAAGCAGCGTTCCCTGTCTGATAGGGTCCCCTGGGCTTATGACTGCAATGGTGGAGGGGCATGCGGCCACCTACCCTTTTTAAAAGATTAAGCCCCGGGGATGGGGTCGCCGGGTGCAATAGAGGCATGGAGAGAGGGCACATGCTCCCCCTCCTTAATATTTAGTAATTGGTCCCTAGGGATGGGGTCCACAGGGACCAAATACCCTGCTCCCCATACATTGGATAAAAATCCCATCAAATTCTAATTCAGATATTGTTCACATCTCTTCAACTATTGTGGGCTGACGCATTCTGGTTCTGCATCTCACACCTTTTGCCTCAGCCGGGACTTGTGCTGCCAGACTAATGCCTAAAACAACTCCCTGCTCCTCTTCCCTCATCTGGAAAATATCTGAGAAATATCCAGAAACACAACTGTAGGAAAGTGGATTATTGGTAGGGTCAAACGTAGGTCTGCCACTGGCAATGAGGCACTAACACATGGTAGGACTCAGCATAGGTCTTAGAATTTCATTCCTGTGCTCAACCCTTGTGTTAGAAATGGGGTCTCTAGTTGGCAGGGGTAGGTACCACTGTCCAAATAGGGACCCTTGTTTCTACTCAGGGTAAGGAGGAAACCCTCTGGATTAACCCCTGCTCACCCTCTAGGTAGCTTGCACGAGCAGTCTAGGCCAGCCAGAGGCAATGTGTAAAGTATTTGTGTCAACACTCACAGTAATACAATGAAAACACCACAAACTGACACCACAACAGTTTTAGAAAAATAAAGGTATTTAATCTAAACTACACAAGGCCAAAACGACAAAAATCCAACATACACAGTTCAAGAATATGGTTTCAAAAGAGTTCTTAAGGTTACGATAAAAATCTTTAGGTTGCGATAAAATAATCCACAGTTATGTGAAAAGTTCACAGTTGCGTCACGTTTAGCTCACAGTCCCTTTAGTTGCGACAAAGTTCCAAAAGCAGAAGCTGGTGCGGTGAAAAACAAGCGATGCGTTGCTCCTGAGACCCTGGGGAGGCGTTTGCGACAGCCCCGCTGCAGCAGCGGGCTTGTTGCGACGAATCCGGTCTGTATGGGGAGGAAGGTCACTTGTATGGATTCCGGTGCTTAGGTTCCGTAGGAAGTTTTCTCTCGCAAAGGCACTATGCGATGATCTCTGCAGTTGCGACGATCTCCGGGGCGGCGATGCGCGGACCAGCGGTGATCTCTCTCTCGCAGCTCCTCGATGCGATTGCTTCTGCAATGACACTTGCAGCGACGTGATGCGGTCCGCAAACAAGCGGTGCGGCGATCTCACCCAGCAACGACAGGCTCTGCGACGCAGCGATGGTAGTCTTCCCGCACCAGTCTGGTGCATCCCGCAAACGAAGGATGCGACGGCCCGGCAGCAGCAACAGGTGCTGCGATGATCTCGGCCTTTATAGCGGCGGGGATTTCCTCGCACTGTCGGGGATGCGCTCCGCAAGCGAGCGATACGACAAAACTTGCAGAAAGTCTTTAAAAGCTTGGTTTCTAGCTCCCCAACACAGGTACAACTTCCAGAGGCACCACACATGGGCCACACACTCCAGGAAGGACAGAACTCTCTCAGTACAGTTCAGGGAAGCTGGGGGTGAAGTCCTTGTGTTCCTGGGACTACAAAAACAGGGAGCCAGCTCTTCTCAGGCCCTTGGAGATTCCTTCAAGCAAGGGGACACAGCACAAAGCAAAGTCCTTCCCCTCTCCTTGGCAGCCAAGCAACAGCAGGTCAGTCCAGCAGAGCAACATCAGGACAGTCTTCCTTCTTCAGTTTCAGCTTTCTCCTTGGCAGAGGTTCCTTCTTGATTCCAGGATGATCTGATTTCCTGTTGTCAGGGGTCCTGTAGTTATACCCCAAAAAGTCTTTGATCCCTTTGTGCAGGAGGGCTCTGAGCCCGGTCTGAACCAGTTCTGGGTGTTTCTTGAGCACTTTTTTTTCCTGGCTTCTCATTTCCTTTCAGAGTGAGGGGCAGGGTCGTCAGCCGCCCAGCAGGAGGTGGAGCCAGCATTGTGGAAGGCAGGCACAGCCCTATTCAGTCCCAGGTGCTATCTCCTCCCACCACTCAAGTTGCAAATGCAGTCATTCAGCCTAGGGCTGACTCAGTCAGCCTCCTGGGGAATCCCCAGCCCCTGTCACTCTCAAACCAGACAGTCAATACACAAACAGGCCAAGGCACACAGAAAGGGCAGACAAGAGAACAGCAACTTTCTAAAAGTGCTGTTCTCAAACACAGGATTTAAAAACAACCTTTCCTAAAAGATGTGTTATTAAATTCTGAGTTCAGGGATACTAGACTCGTATGTCCTATCTTGTTCCTATGGGAAGAAATGCTGGTAGCCACTATAGCCAGCATCCCCCATGTTAATCTATGGAGCAAGATAGTCTTAGAATAGTGAAAAACGAAAACGGCTGTAATTCACTACCAGTGCATGTCACCTGCACCAGTACATGCTCTACCTTTCACATACATTGTACCCTGCCCAGGGGGGTACCTTGGGCCTTCCATAGGGGTGACCAATGTGCACAAAAATAGAAGGGTTAGGCCTGGTCAGTGGGGACACTGACCAGGAGGACATGGCAGTTCACAGACTGCACACAGGCACTGCGGTGGCAGGCCTGAGACACCATTTTAGGGCTACTCATGTGGGTGGCGCAATCAGTGCTGCAGGCCCACTAGTAGTATTTGTCATCACCAGCCCTGGAACACCCAGTGCTTTTTACTAGGGACTTCATGGTGATACAAATATGCCAATCCTGTATATCCAATCATAATAACAATTTATATAGGGAGCACTTACACTCTGGCACTGATCAGCAGTGGCAGTGTCCAAAGCATCTAAACCAGCAAAAACGAAATCCAGCACAGCATCAAAAATACACGAGGTAGAGGCAAAAAGATAGGGGGAAACCACGCCAAAAATGCCAGGTCTAACACATTGGTAACGAGGCTGCGAGCAGGCAGGCCTAACTGCAAAGACAGGTATGTTAAGTATTTAAAAACACAATTTTTGTAAATAATTAAGGCACAACACATAACAAAAATCCAACACCAATTTCAGAATAATAGGAAATATTTGTATCTTTAAAATGACACCAAAACGACAAACATCCAATGTAGGGAACCGGAGATATGAATTTTCAAATATTTAATAAAATATAGCCCTTAGAAGATTATAGCACCATATTGTGACACCTGCTAGTGACAGACCGGGCAAAGTCAGGCCGGGCACAATGGAGCCCTGAGCAGCTACTGCTCACGGAAGGTCCCGGTCTCAGTTTCTACCTTCACACTTAGAAACTTTTCTATACCTTTTCTTCTCGGGGTCCCTTGAAGACAGTCTGGATTCGGTAAGGGTTTGCCGGCTTGACTTATGACGAGGTCCCAGTCAACTTCCCTGGAGCTGACTTAAAAAATTTCTCAAGATCACTTCAGCTGGGCAACCCAGGAATCCAGGCTGGCAAGCGATGGAAGGCAGGCGGCTTGGCTCTCGCGGTTGCTCCCGGTCACCTTTTCTACGAACAGACTTAGAAACTTTTCTGGAGCTTTTTCTCGCGGGGTCTATTGATGCTTCTCATGTAGCTGGATCAGGTGAGGGTTTGCCGCCTTCAGATTTTCTCTAGTCCCGGTAAATCTCTGGAAGTTGGAGCTTTCAGTGGGATGAACGTGGTTGGCTTGGCCGGCTCGCAGTTGAATGCAGGCAGCATGGCTGGCCAGGTTGAGTCGGGCCCTCTATGGAGCTTTTTCTCAAAGTTTATCCAAAGTTCTCCAAACTTCAGGAACTTCTCCCTGAAGTTCCTCAAGAGGTCCTAAAGTGTCTTAAACTCACTCCAAGGAGTCTGGAAGCTCCAATAAGGTCCCTGGAAGTTGAGGACTTCAGTTCCCACAATCCACTGGTGCAAAACCCTTACAAATCCACTGGTGGTTCTCCAAGGTGCGGATTTAGGTGGGGATGTTCCAGATGAGCTCTTTTAACCTGTAGCTTTAAGGGAGTCCACTCTTTAGATCTTTTTCAACAAGATAATCCACATGGCTGTAGTTTCAGATGGTGCAGTCTTCAGAGGTCAGGCCTTAGAGATCTTTGCACAGCAAAACTTCTCAACAGGGCACTTCTTGCTTCAGTAAGTTTCAAGCTGAAGATCTGGAGGGCTCTGCTCCTCTCAGATACTTATTTCAAGTTCTCTGGGTCGTGCAGGGGGTTTCTTCTGACCAATGGAAGCAGGGCAACTCCTCAAAGTTATGACCACATCCTGTACAGTGTGGCATTATTTTGTCCCAGAGTGCATCAAATCTTCCGTGGGAGGTGCTCATACCTTCCTTAATCCTACCATCTGCCTAACTTGGGATGTTCAGAGCTGTAAATGACAATGGTCTCTGGTCTCCCCTTTGAATAGCATTGTTTACGACTCCTCCCCCTGGCCTGGCATTCCTATGGAACAGCACATTGCCCTGCCAGCAGAACTGGTTAACACCAGGGGCTCTTTATCACCGCTTCAAGGCAGCCTGGCTAATCCACTTAACTCTGAGCAATCAGGGCAGACCACTGGAAGGCTGAATTTGGACTTACAAACAAGAAAGTCTAATAAGTTCTTGTATGTAAACTTTAGGAGAAATTCAACAATATGATATTGTTGGATTTATTAATACCATTCTGGGAAGTCTTTGAATGGCATTTATATCACTTTCCTATCGAGAGTTATTAATCAATAACTTCCTACCATGTTAACCTATGAACAGGGGATTTGCAAAGGGAATCATGACTTGGGCAAATTTTTCCAGCACCAGGACTTACAAAAACATATTTTATAAGTACTTGCCTTATATCTACAGAAACCCCATCCGATATGCAACTAGGGGAGACTTTAGGTGTTCTGAAGCTGTAGAAATATTGCAGATTTTCCCTCCACAGTGCTTCTTGCATCAAAGTCAAATTTGAGCAGCACTTTACCACAACCTGGGTAGCGAAATGTGAAATTTTACTTTACCCAGGCATAAAATAAACTCATTTTATAAGGGGGTACCTTATAAATATCTGACCCCCACCCCTGGGATACATCGAGGAGTACTTGGGGGTCCCTAATAAGCCAAAACATTGTAGGTTATACATTCCTAAGTGCTCCAAACACTAAAGTCGAGTTTGGGCACACTTTACTTTTAAAAAGCAGTCCTGGCACCCAAGGTTGCCTTTAAACTGACCTCAGGCTTCAGCAGTGCACACTGGAAGGCTGCTGGCCTCTAAACTGCTATTCCCCAGGGCACTGGGGACTTCTAGGTAGCTTCAATCCCCCTGACCTATTAAGTACTAGGGGCCCATAGGGGAGGTCTGCCAATCACAGGGGTACCCCACCATACCATTATGTACCCTAGTGTATGTAGGTGTTTTAACTGTATTCAAATGTGTCTCTTTCAGCATAGCACTGGCCCTGAGCCTGGTTAGGCAGAGCCCAAGGTCAGTCAAAATCAGTTACCACCAGGACCATTTAGAAAAAGTTGGGAGGTGCCCAGGGCACAGGATGAGTTTGCAACAACAACCAAAAAAAACTTATTTTGCATCTACAGCACCAGAATATGTGCAGCGCAGTCGGAACACTGGCACAGCTTCACCCAGGCCTGAACACTGCTTTTCAGCTATTTAATACATAAATTAGGTCACATGCTTTGCAAAATGAAAAGTCACTTGCATGGTATTTGTTTTTATTTTCATGTTAAAACATCAATTCGACCACAAGAACACCATCCTCGATTAAGTAAAATCACTGAGATTAAATCGCACTAACTGCCACTGAATAGGGCTGCAGCACAGACACAATCACCTGAATGCCACACCTAATGGGTACAGTTGTATTTTGGTTCCCAAGACAAAACGATGCTCATTTACAATTCTCTGATAAAGCATCACATTTATTTGCTTTTCCTAATGATTCTGCACTAATGTATTAGAATGCTGAGCGGAGCACGAACAGAACCTACAATAACACCTTGAAGTGGGCTTTTAAAAGCCCGCTGACAGCCTTAATGCACCGTTCCATCTGCGAGGATAGGTTTAACCGTCTGCCTTAAAGATCCTTCCTCCCAGGTGACATCGGCGCCGCTGAATGGACATTTTCAGTGGTCAGATTGGTGGCCGCGCTGTGTGCCTGGCGCGGTCTCTGCGGGTTGATATTGCAGGTTGTAGAGAGACTGTCAGGGTTTCTTATGAGATCCATAAATCTCCATCTCATCTGGCGCCATCGAGTCAATTGTGCTTGAGTCCTTCTTTTCTTTTTATTCGAATAAGCTACAAGGCTGTAGTTCCTGTCCTTTACTGCCACCTGGTTGAGATCAGCATTTTCTTTACTGCTCCTGCTGAATGGGAGCAAACTTAAGTTCCCGACCAGAAGATTGCGAGCAGCTTGGCCTGGACTCTTCTTAGCAGGTAATTATAGAATTTCATGCATAGGCTCCACAGGACTCCATAAAATATTGCTCTCCGTGTGATGGGGTGACCGGGGCTTATACCAGAAATGGTAATCGGCACAGATCCACCTCCCCTTTTTTATACAAATTAAGGGCTAGATGTAGGTAGTCACAAATTACTGATTCTTACATACTGAATTTTACCGATTCGGTATTTAAGAATCGGTAATTTTGATGTAGGAAATAATTCGGTAAATTTTACCGATTCAGTATTTAAGAATCGGTAATTTTGATGTAGGAAATAATTCGGTAAATTTTACCGATTCGGTAAGATTCCTTATTACCGATTCGGTAATATTGATTTGGTAATAAGGAATCAAAGCCATTCACTATTACCGAATCGGTAATAGGGGGAACATATTCAAGGCTGGCAGGGTGTCACATTGACACCCTGTTGCACCTCTGAATGGTGCATGTGTGCACATGTGGCACACATACATGCCCTAAGGGCATGTATATCTGCCACATGGCACTTTTAAAAAAGCACAAAATTACTTTTTAAAAGGTATTCGTTATTTACCACCAACTTTTGCGGGTGGTAAATAACAAATCAGTAAACCAAAAATGCACTCACTTGAGTGCTCCCTACATAGGATTTAAGGATTCTGTAATTTACTGATTCCTTAATTTAAGGAATCGATAAATTACTGCATCCTTAAATCCAGCCTCCTACATCTCAAAGGGCTAAATACCGTTCTGTCAAAGCAAATATACCGATTTTCGGCCGTTACCGACCGGTATTAGCCCACCTACATCTAGCCCTAAGGCCCTGGCCCAATAAAGACATGGATAGACGGGGCCACATGCTCCGCCTCCTTAATATTTAGTAATTCGACCCGGTAAATGGGGTCCTCAGGGCCCAAACGCCCTGCTCCCCATAAATCAGATAAGATTTCCTTCAATTTCCAATTCAGATATTGTCCACATCTCGTCAACTATTGTGGGCTGACGCATTTTAGTTTTGCATCTCACACCTTTTGCCTTAGCCAGGACTTGTGCTGCCAGACTAACGCCTAAAACAACCCCGTGCTCCTCTTCCCCATCTGGAAAATATCAGAACAATCCAGAAACACAACCAAAAAAAAACTATTTTGCATCCACAGCACCAGAGAATGTTCAGTGGAGTCAGAACACTGGCACAGGTTCACCCAAGCCTGAACAATGTTTTGCAGTTATTTTACACATGATTTAGGTCACGTGCTTTGCAAAATGAAAAGTCACCTGCATGGTATTTGTTTTCATTTTCATGTTAAAACATCAATTCTACCACAAGAACACTGTCTTCTATGAAGTAAAATCACTGAGAATAAATCCCACTAACTGCCCCTGAATAGGGCTGCAGCACAGACGCAATCACCTGGATGTCAAACTTAATTGGTGTGGTTGAATGTTGGTGTCTAAGACATGGCAGAACGATGTTCATTTACAATTCTCTGATAAAGGTTCGCGTTTCTTTGCTTTTGCTAATGATTCTGCACTAATGGTTGAATGACATTACAACGCATGCTAATACATCGCATGCCATTACATCGCGGTGATTACAACGCAAGTCATTACAACGACTTGCGTTGGAGGGCGCTGGACTTAGGAGTAGTATAATTTACTATTCCAACTCCAGTCTACATACAGTAGGGAAGGTGTTGGATAGTAAATTATACTATTCCTTGTCCTAGAGCGCCATCCAGTGCAAGTCCTTGTAACGACTTGCA
This sequence comes from Lissotriton helveticus, assembly GCF_964261635.1. NCBI lineage: Eukaryota > Metazoa > Chordata > Amphibia > Caudata > Salamandridae > Lissotriton > Lissotriton helveticus. Next base: position 1,162,607,578 of record NC_136072.1, on the reverse strand, counting down.
TTCTAAAAACCGCGATGTAATGGCATCGCGATGTAACGACCGCGTTGTAAACAACGTTTCCCGCACTAATCTGTTCGAATGCTGAGAGGAGCACAAACAGAACCTGCAATAACACCTTGAATTGCAGTTTTAAAAACCCTCTGACAGGCTGAGTGCACTTCTCCGTCTGAGAGGATGGGTTTAATGTCTGTCTTAAAGATTCTTCCCCAAGGGACTGCGGCGCCGCTGAAGAGACACGTTCATTGGTCAGATTGGTGGCCGCGCATTGTGCCTGGCGCAGTCTGTGCCGGGTGATATTACAGGTTGTACAGATGCTGTCAGGTTTTCTTATGAGATCCATGAATCTCCATCTCATCTAGTGCCATCGAGCCCATTGTGCTTGAGTCCTTCTTTTATTTTTAGTAGAATAGGCCATAAGGTTTTAGTTCCTAAGATAGTCCTCTAGGACATGTTTCCCTCTGCTCCAAAGCATGTCTTTTTCATGCAGATGCCTTTACCACACTTGCCTTTACTACGCAGATGCCTTTACCACACTTGCCTTTACTACGCAGATGCCTTTACCACATATGCCTTTACTACGCAGATGCCTTTACCACACTTGCCTTTACTACGCAGATGCCTTTACCACACTTGCCTTTACTACGCGTATGCCTTTGCCAGGCATGCCTTTACCAGGCATTGACGTGCCTAGACTCCTTCTGCGCAGGCGCTATTCAAATATCTCATCATAATAAAGCTCTATTCTCTCCTGATACCTTTTTGTTTCAGAAGATTCACAGGCTTACATTTCAGGCATGTGGTACGGTGATAGGTGGTCCCAGTGCGAAACCATCAAAGGAAAGAAGAGAGCAAAATCAAATTTTCAATTGAAATACAGACGTTTCGAGGAATTTGAGATTCAATGTTAACTAATCACATAGAATCAAGAAACAATCCATGGTTCACAATTTAATATAATCAAATATAGGTTCAACAATTTTATAAAGGACCAAAAAACAGTGCCCTGGGAAGGGAAGGGGTGGTGCAAGGAATTGTGTGGGTTTTGGGGAACATAAGTGAAATAATACTGGTCTATTTAGACCCAATTTTGACAAAAATTACAATGCGTGTTGGCTTGTAAATTCAGCCACATTCAACACATTAATGTCATTTAACATCCTTTACAGAAGCCTTCCAAAATAACCATTTAAATCAATACAACTGTATGGTTTGTTGGTGGGCAAGGTGGAAGATTGTCGACGTTTCAACCCCTCTAATTCTAGGAAACGGTGAAAACCTTAGGCTGGGGTCTTCATCAGGACAGACACAATGGGGGCAGAATTCAAGCAAGCATCTTATTTAAAGGGCTATTGATGATGCAAATATCCCCACATCATAGTGCAAAGCAACTGATTTGTAACCCAAAGTGTCCCGCGCTCCATTATCCAGGGCTGATCGATGGACCCTCGGTTCTGGCATCACCGACTTTGCCGTCTCACCCTCCCTTTCACTATGCCTGATATTCTCTCTTAGAAGAAGCGCCTAGACACCTGACCTTTCTTTCAGTAGATACTACAATGAATTCCACATTTAAAGGAGTCTGGTCCAGCCTTCTTAGCACCACGAGCCTCTGTGGGGAGCACAAGCGCTTTAAAACACGACACAAAAACACAAGACAGTACAGCATAGTAAATAAAAGAAGCACACACGTCATGCACATTGAACACATGCCACAAAAGACACATCGCACAAGCCTCCTGTACCCACAGCACAATGTTCTCGCTTTGAAACCACAAAACGTGCATTACATTGCAAAGGGCTTAACTCAAAAATAAAGAATTGAGTCAGGCTGAGAGTGTGATAACTTCCATTCCAATGTTTTTAATATGCCTGGACGTGGTTGAAAAAGAAGTTCCATGAAAGCATTTAGGGCCCGATGTGGGTCGGTCGGTAACGGTTCTGTAAAATAACGAATCGGTATTCGGTAAAATTGAAATGTAGGTGGGACTCTTCTGAGTCCCACAAGCATTACAGAATCGGTATTTTACCATCAAATTCAATTTGGTGGTAAAATACCGATTCCGGTGTGCATGCACATGTGTGCATGCACACCTATGCCATATGACAGGCAGACCTGCCCTTAGGGCAGGTATGCCTGCCACATGGCACCCGAGCCTCTTTTGGGGGTGCCAGAGGGTGTCAAAGTGACACCCCCTGCACCCTTGTGAAATTCGGTATTTACCGATTCAGTAAATACCGAATCGGTAATGCCCATTCATTCCTATGGGCTTCAAAGCCCATAGGAATGAATGGGCATTACCGGTCGGTATTTACCGAATCGGTAAATACAGATTTTTACCGATTCGGTAGAAAAAACATCTGGATGGTCCTACATGTCCTCCCTTCATATTTACCGATTCTTAATTACCGATTCGGTAAAATTCGGTAATTAAGAATCGGTAAATGAATCCTACCTACATCTGGCCCTTGGTGTAGTTGTTGGCGCAGAGCGAAGGGCGGGGGCCCATTTATTGATTTATTAATAATCATTTCAATATGTCAATCGAGGCCATAATGTTTTGGGACCTTTGTGTACCAAGTATGTACTCAGAGCTGGGACTGATTTTTTAATAACCTACCTGGTTTAAAGTGACACAAATTCAGGCAAAGTGTCTCAAGGCTTTTGTCTTTCCAGTGCGAAGGTTATTTTGGGCTGGACACGTGCCCTTTTCCCAGTGCAAATGGCGTTTTTTTGGCCAGACCAGCGTAAACACCCATAGATTTTGACCAGTGCTACTAATCTACTGAGACCAGCATACTTGCGCTTTCAAAGCTGAGGATCATGTGGATGATGTTGAGGGGGTGTGGCTTAACAGCTAGAGCAGCCGACTTTCACGCTGGGGAATCAGATTCGAGTCTCGGCTTCGGCTCAAACATCCTGGGGCATATTACCAAGCAGGGCGATAGGCAATTATCGGCGCTTTAGCGGCCGTTTTCGGCCGCTAAGCGGCGATAATTCTATCGCTCTATTAGCAAGCTGTTGCTAACAGCAGTTAGCGACAGCTTTAGGCGATAGCGAGCGGTTTGGGGCCCGCTTTGCATGTCAGCGATATTTATCGCTAATGACATGCAAAGTGGGCGTACCCAACCTGTTAGCGACTGAAAGCAGTCGCTAACGTCTCTATCGCCTATTAGCAAGGCAGGCGTAGCGATGGAAATATTCCCGCTATCTCCAAAAACTCACGCCTGCTCTGACCAGTTCTTAGCCATGTTATCCAATGGGAGGTGGATAACATGGCTAAGAGTATTTTGTCGCTAATGCGTGAATATCGCTGTATTCTCAGCGATATTCACGCTATCGCTGGAAAATGTATCGCTTTGCAGATAAACCTTGTTAATAGCACGTTATCTCAGCGATAATTTCCGGCGATGCTTAGCGATAAAAAATTTGTTGCTAAGCCTAGTTAGCGATAAATATCGCTAATCGTTGGTAATATGCCCCCTGTGGTTTTGGGCAAATCACTTAACCTCCCCGTGCCTGAAAAAAGTTAATATGTCTGTCTGTAATGCAACCAGTGCTCATGGAAAGTGCTTTGATACCTTTGGGTCAGGTTTGCGCTATATAAAACTGCAAAAAGAAAAAACTGTGACATCTGTGGAAATAGGGGAAAGGGAGTGAGAAAAAACACTGGCCAGTAATTCAACCCCAGGATGAACCACAAGTAGGCCAGACCAAACAAAGGAACATACAAGGAGGTAAACACACCATGAAAAGTTGACAAACAACCAAGGAAGACCAAAGGGGAATAAAAAAGGGAAAGCGCAACAAATGCGGGAATGGTTGCAAGCGTGAAGTGGCGTGTAAATGGTGATCCAAGCCAAATAGCAACACATGTCCAGGCGAAGCCCATGAGCCCTGAGAGGACTTAAGTGGGGCTCTGCCACCATTAATCCACACACAAACGCCGCAATTAACCCACACATGACCACCACCATTTATCCACAAGTGACCACCACTATTAAGTCATCGTAAACCTGCACATGGCCTAAAATCCTGGAAGTGAGAGAGCGATCTTGCAGTTCAGTTCTAGTGTATATTTTTACTACAGATGTTTCTACTCCATTGATTAAAAATGTCCTTTAAATGTTTGCTCTTAATAAATACCATTGGTACATTTATAAAGCGAGTCATCATTGTTAATAAATGTTTTCTGTTTTCATAAATATAATTAGTTTTCTTTTTTTAATAAAACACTTTCTCAAATCAATATTTGAAATTTAATTCTAATAGTTTTTGCATACACCTGGAGTTCAGGTTCCGTCTTCCATGCTACCCAAACAAAATATAAATATCTTTCACTGGAAGAAAACAATAAATTGATGCCATAATTAGGTAAATTATTCGTTTGCAAACATTCCTTATTACCATCGCTTGTTTCAATAATATATATTAATTTTTTTGGTTTTTAAAGCAGAACATGAAGATCCTTTGTATACAGCGGTTGCCAGTAGGTAGTTATAGTTAGGATCTAGTTTTTATATGAAGATCTTTTTTTTAATTTGCTAATAACTTTTGCGTCGTTTGGCGAATCCTCGTGAAACTTTCAAAACTAATATGCTAGTCACTTCAGCTGCTGTCTTGAAAATTTTGGGGTGATTTGTCTTGTGGGGGCTGAGAAAAAGGGGGGTCCAAAAATACTTTTTCTCCATGTTAATTTCCATAGGATCCTTTAGGCACAGCTACAGCCTGAACTGCAGAACAGATTTACAGCAAATTTGGAAGAAAGGCAGCTCTTGGTCCAGAAAGCAACCTTTTTGTTAAATGGGGTAAGTCTGTTCAGTAATTGCTAATAAATGTAAAGATTTCTCAGATATACAACTGAGGCCATGGTGGATCCGTGACCCCTTCGGATCTCGTGCCTGAGATCTGATTGTCTGCCAACACTTCAAACCAGTAAGTGTTGGCAGCCATCTTGAGACTTGGTTCAACCAAGTCACTTGAAAAAACGTTTCAAAAACGCATGAAGAATGGTTTTCAGACATGTATCTGACAGCCTCATTTGAACATATCATCTACAGCCTACAGGACAAGGGGAGACCTTCCCTTCAGTCTGGGCACCCTTCTTGCAGGAAGGTGGTTGCTGAGCAGCTAATGATGCCTGCTGGGTACTCCTCCCTGCTGGGGCCACTGCTGCTTTTTGGGCTGACTTTGACCCCCTGGGCCCATCTCTCTCTCTCTCTCTCTCTCTCACTCCCTCTTTCACTTTCTCTCTCTCTCTCTCTTCCTTCTTCTTACTCTCCTCTATCATTTCAGTCTATTCTCCGCCGGTCCCCCAAAATCCCGCTTCCAGGCACTCCCTCTCTCCCCTTCCCTTTGCCCTGGTTATCTTGTTCCCCACTGTTTACCCCAGGCCTGTGGGTCCATGGTTAACCATGTTCCCACCTGTTTCTTCAGTGCCCCCATGTACCCTGGGTTTATTGAGCTACAGCAGCATTGCATCACACACTGTACCATGTCATCTGTTATGTTTTGTTTATGTGCAAAACCGGAATAAAGAATTGTGAAACAAAAAATAATGGACATTACTTGGAGAAGGCTGCTGCATTGGCAGGGTGACTCCTACTGGTAGTCCTAGTGCCAACATGCACAGAAGAATAAAGTGAAAGTGTTGAGCATCTCTTTATAGGGGACCAGTTAGGTGGAAAACGCCACAAAGTGTAAAATCCCTGATAATCATATAGTACTCGAAGATTAAGAGAACACTGCAGTAAACAGCAAGGCACCAAAGGCCTCCTGACATCATAAACAAGATTAGAAAAAAACAGGAATCGAGACAAACTGCTCATAGCAAAACCCAAGAACAAAAATGCTTGCCAAAGGCAAAGATTGCGATGAAAAATCATGTAACAATATGCGTTGAAGGAATGCTTTCTTTATATGTGCGTCAAACGGGTACTGACATCACAGGAAATGACTCTACTGAATTATGCATTAAACATGTCCACCATTTTAAATTATTTGTCCACCTTCTTGAAATTTTTATTTGAATATTTTTGTTCATTTTCAAATCAATCATTTTCAAATCATACCGGAGAACAAAACAAAAATGGCAGCCTCATGCCAGAGGCAGTGTGTACGGTTCTACCCAGCATACCCACTTCCTCTACTTTGGCAGATAGTATAGGTATTACAATCTCGATTCCCCATTCCAGATGTTCAAAAAAGGGTTGTTTCTACATTTAGGGGCAGATTTACAAGAAAATGACGCATCTGTCGAGATGCGTCACTTTCTCTGCGCCACCCTGAGAAACCCTTGCGCTACCATGGATGTGCCGTATTTACAATATGGCGCACCATGGCGCAAGAATTGACAGATGCATCACAAATTCCAACGCATCTGTTGGCGCAAAAGTCACGCATTGCTGGAGTTGTGTCGCAAGCACAACACCACTCCAGCAATGCATGGGGGGGCCTATCCTCATTGTGCTGCATCACTCCTTATGCCTGCTTCTAGCAGGTAGAAGGTTTTGACGCAGTGGCGTCCTAAAAGTGGCGCAGTGAAATCTTGCAGATTTCACTGTATCACTTTTACTAGTCTTTCCTGTATGGGAACGCCCACTCTGCATACATTATACCTGACACAGGTATAATGTAACGCAGGGCTTTACAACGTGACGCATCTCCCTAGATGTGTCTCGTTGTAAATGACCTGCATTTTTATGCTGCTGCTGCATCACAAAAATTGAAGCAATGGAGGTGCAAAAATGACGCAAGGGGCTTGTAAATCTGCCCCTTAGTTTCCACCCCTTTTCCAGTAAAACTCATAGCTGTCATCTGACAGAGAAGAAGCAGCCCAGGTTTGAAATCTGCAACCACACTGGAAATCCTGCCACCACCATTTGCGCTCCTTATTCCAAGCGATTTGCGGGACTTCGCCCCAACCCATTTACCACCGTGAAGATTGAAGTGCTGGAATGATCCAGGCGGTGAGGATGCCCAGCCTTGGAACGAGTGCGGCGTCTATCAATGTACTGAGGTAGTGGTGCTTCCTTATCTGAACACAAACGGCTCTGATAGGTTCTTGATGCAGTATTAAGCACAGACCTTCAAATGGCTGTAACTGTCTGTCACTGTTATCTCATGAGTGGAGGTGAGGCTAGGATCTACTCTTTCGGCATCCATATCATCTTGTATGCAGATGATACCCAACTTTTGCTGACTTACAACAACGAGTCAGAGACAAAAGTTAAATTTTCTGCCTGTGCGACAGCCGTGATGGGATGGCTGACAGCTAATTCCCTTCAATGTAACCCTTATAAAATTGAGGTCCTGCTGTTTGGTTACAACCCCCTGCCCAACTGGTCTGGCTCTTGGCCAATCAACTGCACGCCACCTCCTCCCCCAGCCGAAGTGGCAAGGAACCTCTGAGTTCTTATTGACGCAAACCTCTCCCTCATACCCCAGATCTCAGCTGTGGTTAAAACCACAAGCTGGATCCATAGGATGCTAAAGAAATTCCTCAAACTCCTGCCATGGGCAGCCCAGAACACGGTGGTAAAAACTTTGATCCTATCCAGACTCGACTATGCTATCATCTTCTATATAGGAATCCCAGATTACCTCATCCAGAAACTACAAAAACAAAACATGGCCGTTCGCCTCTTGTGTAACCTTCCCAAATATGCCTCGCTATCCCTGTACCAAAGTCAGCTGCACCGGCTTCCAGTAAAGAAGAGGGCCATTTTTAAAGCACTACCAATGGTGCCCTCAGCCTTCTACATTCCTAAACCCCTTTGGGACAAAGTTACCCCCTAGTGTCCTGAAAGATCCTTGAGGTTATGATCAGCTCATCTGTTGTCCATTTCATTTACTAGACGAAGGAAACGGTGAAGCTCGGCCTGCCCGGTACCGGCAGACAAACACAGGAATGAACTCCCTCTGGCCCTCAGATGTATCCCTGCCAGAAAGATCTTTCGCAAACAATTGAAAACCCACCTGTTTAAAGACTACGTTGGGTCTCCCCTTCATTTAAGTTTTAAGCCTAGCGCCGAGACACTCTAGTAGTAGCTGTGCGCTCTACAAATGCCATCATTCAGTTATTCATTCATTCAAGGATGCCTGTTGAGTCCGATGTTATTTAATGTATTTATGAATGATCTTGATGAACATCTACAAGGATGAAAGCAGAATGTTTAGGGATCAATGACGCTCCCATACATTGTCTACTTTACGCAGATGACGTTGTTCTGTTAGCTAGAGTAGCGAGAACTTCTAGTGTCCTGAGTAATATGGCTATTGGAATTAAATGGTGGACATTGAGGCCAAATGTAAATGCCTGTTTAAAACAAAACCTTCAATTCCACAAATAAAAGTTAAAGAAAATGGTCTTGGACATTGTTCCTGAATTTGCATGTTTGGGAATTTTGTTTAATAACAATGGTAACTGTTCTCGGTTAACAAGGAGCACCCGCGTAAAGTTGAATGTATCCTATTGTTTGACCTCTTATACTGAAACACCAGCTTTGGGATTTTTGTCAGCAGGGTTACAAGTTTCTCAAGTGAAAATGATCTCTGGGGATCTCCTTAGGGAAGAAGTGTGGAGCCATGCTGTGGTAAAACAAGTGGTTATATTGCAGACACATATTTTCAGAAGGATCTACTGGTGACAAAAATTGACTGCACTATAAATGACTAAGCTAGGATTAAGAGTGAACTGTATTGGTGACCAAGCTGTCCTTGAACTGCCCTTAGGACTCTGCTGTAGTCCAATCTACTCAGAGAGAGTGCTAACAAAGCCTCAGGACTGTTGCCTTATGATCAATCCCTAAGTCATCCCTTACTGCCTCATACCTACAAACCTTCTCAAGCTTGGGTTATGTGACATCTAGGCAGGCCGCGCTGGGGCACACCCAGTGAGGTACTCCTGATGAAGGCAAGGGTTGGGATCTTACACAACCTGGTATTATAAACAAAACCTTCAAATACTTGCATGGACCTGGGTGTTTGTACTCTGCAATACCTGGGACAGAGCTCCAGGTGGATATGAATGTCTCTGCCCCTTCAGGTGACCAACTGGCATGGGTGCAAAGTAAGGATGGTGAGTGTAAAAATTCAGGACAATGGGTCAAAAAATCAGCACAAAAAGTAAGTTTTACAGACACATCAATCAACCAATCAATCAATCAGGAAATTTGTAGAGTGCACTACTCACCCATGGGGGTCTCAAGGTGCTGGGGGGGGGGGGGGTGCTGCCACTGCTCGAACAGCCAGGTCTTGAGTAGCCTCCTGAATGTAAGTAGGTCTTGGGTCTGCCGTAGGAGGATGGGGAGGGTATTCCAGGTCTTAGCGGCGAGGTAGGAGAATGATCTGCCGCCGGAGGTCGTTCTTCAGATGCCGGGGATGGTGGCGAGGGAGCGGTCGGCGGAGCCGAGCTGGGGGTTTGGGGTGTAGAAGGTGAGTCTTCTGTTGAGGTATGCTGGTCCGGTGTCGTGGAGTGCCATGTGTGCGTGGGTGAGGAGCTTGAAGGTGATCCTCTTGTTGACGGGCAGCCAGTGCAGGTCTCTCAGGTAGGGTGTGATGTGACTGTGTCGAGGGATGTCGAGGATCAGGCAGACAGAGGCGGTCTGTATGCGTTGCAGTCGTTTCAGCGGTTTGGCCGGGGCTCCCGCATAGAGGGCGTTTCCGTAGTCCAGCCTGCTGCTGACGAGGGACTGGGTGACCGTTTTTCTTGTATTGGTGAGGATCCACCTGTAGATCTTGCGGAGGGTGTTAAAGCAAGAGGATGAGACGGCGTTGACTTGCTTGGTCATGGAGAGCTTTGAGTCGAGGACGAATCCCAGTTGCGTGCGCGGTTGGTTGGCATTGGTGCTGCTCCCAGGGCGTTCGGCTACCAGGAGTCGTCCCAGGCTGAGGGGGAGGAGCCGAGGATGACGACCTCCGTCTTGTCAGCTTCAGACAACTGTTCTTCATCCATTTGGCGACGGCTTTCATTCCTTTGTGGAGGTTGGTTTTGGCGGTGTGGGTGTCCTTGGTGAGGGAGAGGATCGGCTGTGTGTCGTCAGCGTAGGAGTTGATGTTAAGGTCGTGCAGTCTGGAGATGTGGGCGAGCAGGGCCATATAGATGTTGAACAATGTCGGGCTGAGGGATGATCCTTGGGCTACGCCGCAGATGATCTTGGAGGTTTCGGAACAGAAAGGGGGGAGGCGGACGCTCTGGGTTCTGCGGAGAGGAAGGAGGTGGTCCATTCCAGAGCCTTATCTCAGATCAGAAGAGGTTTCTCAATAGTATTTAAGTATGTAAATAGACAACCACTCAAGTACAACTGAAAAGAAGTTTATATTAGGTTGAGACAATTGTGCACTTCATGGTTTTTCAGTATTCGTGCAGCTTTGAGCAAATGTGCAGGTCTTTTTCTCCAGCCTCCCAGGGAAACGCCTGATGCCCGGTCCGGCCAATCCAACCTTGCTACCACCCTCCAATGGTGACCCTCCTGTTCACATAGACCCTCTCTCATGTGTATTTAATTTCTTTTATTGTGCTACTCATTCCAAGTAAGTAGGACAGGGGGTCGGAGTGTGTTACATCACACACCCATTATATAGAGACAATGACTCATATAAATGTGAAAGTCAATCCATAGGAAATGTACTTTAGATAATGGAGGTTACAAGGTGTAATCATTCTTTCATCCATCATTCAGTCTTTCACCATTCATTCTGTCCCTCCATCTGTGTGCCCATCCATATCAATATTCAACCATTTGCTAACCTATCCCTCATGTATCCATCCATCCATCATGACGCTCATCTATCCCTCCATCCACCATTTCACTCATCCATCCCTAAACTCATTCTTTCACCTTATCCATCCGTACACTCATCCATCCACTTTTCCACTCATCCATCCATTCACTCATCCATCCAGCCATCAACTCAGTTAATTATCCTTCCACGCAGCCACCCTTTCAGTCATCCATCAATCCATCCTCCATTTCTCTCCATCCCTCTTTCATTTAGCCATCCATTCTTCCATCCACCCATCCATCCCCTTATGGATTTTACAAATGTGTACTTAATATTTATCATGATCTTATGGTTTTAATTGATGCTTTTTGTATTGCAATGGTTTTTAATAAATATGCAAATAAAACAAATTCAATTCATTCACTTCAATTCAATCCATCCATCTACTCATCCATTTATAAATTCCTCCATAGACCCTATCACTCATCCATCCTTTCAATCATCCATCCATGTTTTCTCTCATCCATCCACCCTTTCACTCCTTCACTCATCCATCCATCCTTTCTGAGATCCATCCACCGTTTCACTCCTTCACTCAGCTATCCACCTTTCTATCCATCCATCCACCCATCCTTTCACTCACTCATCCAGCCTTGCATCCACCCTTTCACTCATCAAGCCATCCATTCACCCTTTCACTTATCAATTCGTCATTCCATCCATCAGTTCACTCATCCATCCACCCATTCACTCACCTGTCATCCACCCTTTCACTCATCCATCCATCCTTTCACTCTTCCATCAATCCGTTTACCCGTCCATCTACCCTTCCACCTATACATGTATCTATTTACCTTTTCTTTAATCCATCCTTCCACTCACTCATCCATCCATCGTTTCTCTCATTATCCATCCATCCAGCCTTTCATTAATCTATTCACCCTTTCTCTAATCCATCCAGCCATCCACCCAACCCTTCACTTACACACCTTTTCACATTAATTATGAGCTAAGCCTTTGTCTGCTGAGTTGCACACAGAAGAGGCCCATTAAGGACTTCACCCCAGCTGTTGTTTCTAAAGCAAGGGGTGGGGCGGGGGAGAGCTCACTATGCCCCAGTGCATAGACAATCCGAAAAAGTGGAAGTCATGAGTCATGCATGATGCACAGTGCCACTGTTACATGGTGTTGTTTCCAGGGTTTTCATTTGGATGAAAAAACTGGAGAGTCTCTCCAAAGGGGGTGTTTGATGTAATCAAGGTTGTGGCTTAACACCTCAGCTAAAAATCTGCTCTTAGCATAGTTTGCCGCCCGGCTGGTGATTTGCTGCTTCCGTCATTGCATTCAGATATTTAACACAACAAGTAGTGTTACACCTACAAGCCAGAACTATTGGCTTTGTCAATGGTTGATAGTTGCATAAAATAAAAAAAAGCAGCAGCCATGGCTTTGTTGAATATAACTTTGAAAATGCGTCAGCTTTAAAATGATGAGACAGTAAAAGACCCATAACCCTTTAAATTGTTTCACCACCTTCTTTTCATGAACTGGATTCTCAGCTAGCAGCAGCATGGGCGTTTTTGCACTTCCATTTGACAGAATGCCCTGGACAATGCAAACATTCACCCCCAGTCATAAAGATCTGGGTTTAATCCATCATTCTTTTGCTCACCACACCACCCCAGTTTGGACCCAGCCATATGCAAATCAGTCTTGACCCTGTTCCTTGTGGGAACAGTCCAGCCCGAACTGCCAAGCTGAGGCAGGAGGAGGCCCATCACATGCTTTGCAGCCCAAACTGGCTCATGGTCCTTCTGTCTGTGACAATCAGCCGCAGACTGAATGACAATGGGCGGGGTGGGGATGCTCTTGTGCTCGGAGGAGTGCAAGGCGGACCCATCAGGGAGCAGAGGCTTCTAGCAGGGGAACAGTGATGTTCCCCAATGCCCAAAATGATGTACAAAAGGCATCCATAAAAGGGATTATCATGGGCAACAGACGTGAAATCCAAACTGCGGACGGTCTGTGAAATTTACGGACGGTTGGTCACCCTACTGCCCCTGAGGGTTTTTTCACACTAAGGTTTGCCATTCTTTGCTGCTAAGACAGTCAAGTGTTACTCTGTTTGTTGTGAATAATCAAACAACACTTTTTAAAGTTTTATTATTATTATTTTGCCCATTTTATTTAAAACAGTAATGTCAATGGCTTAAACTACTACTTAAAAGTCTTGGTCAGGTAAAGAAGCGATAGTACCTTGTAAAAACTCACAACATGAAGCGACCCAATGTGCCCCAGCCAGGTTCATATGTAGTGCCAGGGGAATCCGCAAGAAGTTGACCCTTAAGGTATAGATGTTGGAGTTATGGAAGCTACTGACATCTCTCTTTCATGCCTGAAGTAGATAGGGGTCTTGAATCTTTTAAAGGACTTAATAGAATTATGCTTGGTCAGACTCTAGGGTATTATTCCAAGACAGCGTATAATTATTGATATCATTCCTGGGAGAGTTGAACATGTATTGGCTGGAGTAGTGCATTCATTTGGAATGTTAGCGATTGTTTGTTATGTGCATTCTTTCTTGTATTAAATAGGTGCATTAATACATGTCTATAATGTAGATTGTTGAAAATAACACACCCAGGCAAGCAACCCAGATATACAATGTGATGAGGCCCAAAAAAACTGAAAATGACATGGAACCGCAAGGCAGTATCTTTTTTTAAAGAAAATTCTTAATATTTTAATGGTTATCATGTACATATGAATAAAAAGTTTTACATACAAAATATTTATATATAATAAAAGTACATTACATTGACAACAAATTATATAAAAGACAATAAAAAATGGTACAAATGAGGTAATGACGAATTCTTCACTACGCGTTTCGACAACAAGTGTCTTCGTCAGGAGATTACCATCAAGAAGCTTTTAAAACAATCTACAATGAAGATAAACATTATAAAAAACATGTTCCAAATGACTTTTTTGACATTTCAGTAAATATTTCTATCTGGGAACAACATTCACATTGTTATAGAAGATACATTAAAACCGTTTCTGTGTACCTGCGAAAAGCATTGTTCTGGGGTAAGGGGAGGCAAAAGAAAAAGGAAAAAGATAAACAGAGGAAGAATACGAAGATTTCAAGATAGAACAAATGTAGCATGATGGAGTCTGCAAACACACAAGATGAGAAAACTTATAATGTAGATTGAACATGTGTTCCAGAATGAGCAAATCAATGAGCCTCCTGTTTGAGACATCACTCAGAGGTTCCTTGGAGGTTAAAATCTCTAAGAACACCTTCCCAATAGGTGCCTGGGGTCCTCGGGGTCAGCACCGGTTGAGGTCTTCAGGGTAAAGAGAGCGCGTCTGGGTGGCAGCTCCTTTAGATATCTGACTGATAAACTTTGGAAACCTCTCCCGCTGGAGCTGAGATTGAATGTTCAGAAGTGGTCTTCCAGAAATAACTTAAAATCTATTTTTTGAAACAAGTTGAGTCCATAGAGCAGGGTATGGTTGACCTGCAGGTTTCTTGGAAGTCTAGAGCGGAGACACTCCAACTGGAGAAACCATGTGCCTTACAAATTCCTAACATAACATAACATCACTCAAACAGGAGAGTGGCTCTGTGCTACAATAAAGAAAACAAGAAAACCAGCAACAAAACGGATCTGCTGCCAGGTGGCTGGTATGTAATGTTCAGCTTCAGTAGTTTAGATGTCATAAGTGTAGGTTCCACAGTGAAGCAGGAGGGGTTCTCAGAGTACATCTGATATTTTAAGGTACTCTTTGTGAAAATGGATAAAGGCAACGCCATTGGGAAAATATAGCATACAAGTGCAAGACTGTGGTGCTGAGGATGTGCACAGAGGTGTCTGTGCATGGCACAGCATTGAGTTCACAGGCAGTCTTGGATGAGGGCAGATATGTACATTGCACATAAGACCACAGACACACAGGTTGAGTGCAGCTTGGATGTGAAGTGTAGGAGATGGCTCACTGGGTTGTGAGTAGGTGATTCTTCTGTGGTTTTTTGGTTGTGTTTATGATGTTTGGCTCTGGGGACTGGGGTATTATGAAGTGTTGTGAGATGTGTGATCACAGATCATTCAGGTGTGGGGTGCACAAGGGTGGAGCTTAAAATGGGCACTTACTGTCAGATGTTCTTTATATGCACTTCATGCATTTAAAAGGGCGAGTACCAGCACATCTCACCGGGGGTGCTTTGCTTTTAGTGAGAGAGAGCTGGTACTTATCGACAGCAAACACATACATTGGGATGGTAAGTTAATGCACATTTACTTTTCAACCACTGCGTTAGAGGTCACCTGTGCGAAGAAATGCAGTGAAGCATTGGGTTTGGCGGGCATGTTGGGCTCTTCCCTAGTAGGCACGTTTGTGGGGGAGAGCATGAACGGAAGTGGAGAAAGCCCACATCCGAAGGTACCCTCCTACCAACAAGAAAACACCAAACAGAATGAGAATCATCAACACCCTCCAGGTAATGGTAATGCTCTGATTGACCTTCTGATGCAGTTTTCACCTGAACGACCTATTAATCTAGTAATACTACTGCAAACTTACTGATGAACTGTGGTCTTTTGTGCTGTATCACAATGGCTGATAATGTGCTTTGGGTGTGCCTTTGTGTGCTTTGGTGTTGGGTGCTGTATAGGCACAAGTGAGCTGGGTGTGCAGAAGGCATATACCCATCAGTAGATACACTGACCTTGCTGCATGCCTGGTGATCCCCTGGCTTCTAGGTGGCAGTGCTTAGAAATGCTGCATGTCCTGTGGGAGTGTGGATGGCTGAGCATCATTGGAAGCTCTTTCATCCTCGAGGTGTGCAATATAGACATGGCCTGTCTCTTCACAGTGATGCATGAGGATGGATGTGACAAGGTGTGCCAAACGGAGAAAGCTCTGGTAGCGGGGCTTATGCCAGGGCATTTGCTTGTTTCAGTGCAGTATGAAGGGTGCTTTTCCTGGTGTTCATCCTGCCAGATGTTCACTGGTGCAAAGGCAAAGAGGCTGTTAGGAGGCGTACTGACTGAACATTTCAAAAAGGGGATACAGAGTTACGGCACCCCCTGAGGGCAGCCCTCTTAGTGGGGCACAGAGGGTCCCAGAACATGCCCAGACAATCCCTTGCAGGCTGGTGCAGTCACTCACTACAATTTGAAAGGCGGGCCGGCTGCTTCAACCAGCCACTCTATCTTTCAGTGATGTGTTGCCCCAGGGCAGCCATTAGGGACATCAGCATCATGAGTAGTAGGGAGCACTGTCCCTGTTTGTGCCGTATACAACAATTTAAAGATATGCCGTGGCACAGAGGAAAAAGGTGTGCCCTGTTTCCAACAAAGCCCCAGGGTGTAGCAGAGGGTGTAGCAAGTTGTAAATCTAAGATCAGTCTACATATGTCATGACTGTGGGCCCAACATGACTTATTTCTATTGGTCCGTTGGTTTGTGAGTCATTTTGCCTACTTATGTCAAAGCTCTCATTGCTTCTGTTGAGAACTTTGCAATAATGGTAATAATGTCAGAAGGTGATTTTGAAGTATCCTGATAGATTAGTGTGTAAAAAGTTCCCTCAATTTCGTAAACAAGGTGGTCTGCTAAAGAGTTTGGTGTGGGGCTCAGGGCCCCCCTCTGCACTGCAGGGGCAGTGGGGGCCTTTGTTACACCACTGAATCACAGACTGCCTTCCAAAATGGCCACCAAACACAGGCTCCATTCTAAGATGGCCACCAGTCTCCATTCCAAGATGGTCACCACACATGAACACCAGTCCAGTACTTCTCTTTCTGAGACCTGCCCCTCCCTTTTAGGTGGTTCCAGTTCAGAGATCAGCCCCTTCCTGTCAGGTTGTTCTTGCACAGGGGCCAGCCGCTTCCTGTTCTAAAGGTAAATGAGAAGCCTCTAATCAGAAAGGTAAATATAAATGAAGAACCTCTCAGCGCCTTCCGCTCGCTCCTTCTGTTAGATTCTGTGCACAGGCACACTGCCTTGCGCTCTGAAGGTAAACTCCAACATGGACAGTCATATCAGAAGTTTTTGTACAACCAGGATCATAAATGTATACTTCACATAACCACATAATACAAAGACATAAATATAGATATACACACACACACACACACAGAAAACATAGCAGCTCTAGTATGTGGTGTCATTTAGTCGTATAGCCGTGTTAGCTGCCTCATCATGATTAACCCGTTAGCCGCGGCCGCTATTTTGCGGCAGTGCAGCGGTTTGAACGAGTGGGCGGGGCCGCGTCAGCCGTTGGACGTTGGCAGCACCAGCGAGGTAGTGCTCGCGACAGCCAACGGCCGATGGCAGCAGGGAAGGGGTTAAACATGGCAGGCTCACTTCGAAGCAATACACACACGTTGAACCATGAGCACAGGATTGTAAAAAAAGCAAGGAAGCTGGGAATAATGCCTCAAACCTCTATTAAACCTGGACAGAGAGACCAGTATTAAACATTAAACCAGAACTAGTTCCCTTTGACCAAGTTTTAAATAGTGGAAAAAGCGAATTTAACATTAATTCTCTCTGAGACCTTGACTATGAGGGGGGCACAGAGCAGGTACATAATGGTGCAAATCCATATGCATTTAATATATATGCAAATCTTTTTATGAAATATTTTGTATCATTGATTTGTCACTTCCATTGCTCCAGAGAATGTATTTTTACATAATTGGACCCTTACACAACTGTCGTGTTTTGGCAGCTCCTGAGTTAGCGTTTAGCACAGCTACACGGTCTTTTCTGTTAACTTGACCAAAACGAACGGGGGCCATTTTGAATCCCTCTGACTTCCGTTTCCTATGAACACGCTGCCTCGTGGTCAGTGTGCCCTTTCGTCCTTTCTCGATACCCATGGTCACTAGTCTGCTCGGCAACAGGCTATTTTTAGTACTGGTCAAGCGCACATGCGCATTACGCACCAATTGGTCACTCTTTAGGAATGTTCACACTAACTGACCAGTGCTGTTGAAACTCCTCCCACACGTTGGCTGTGTTCCAAAAATGACCTTATATGTACCTAAAATGTGTAACTTGTAACCGCCTATCTTTTTATTACTATTAAACTGTATAAAAGAGGTCGCGCACCAATGTTCGGTGTGCTACTTCTTACATTGCCGAAGGGTGCTGTAGGAATGTATCACCACCCCA
Organism: Lissotriton helveticus; assembly: GCF_964261635.1. Lineage (NCBI taxonomy): Eukaryota > Metazoa > Chordata > Amphibia > Caudata > Salamandridae > Lissotriton > Lissotriton helveticus. Next base: position 1,162,589,662 of record NC_136072.1, on the reverse strand, counting down.
TGGGGTCTTAATAAACTTGTCTTTTACCTTTTCCAGTGTCCGTGCCAACTTCTATACTAAGGTGTTCGAGAGTTTAGCAGCGCATGTAGGCCTGATTTGAACCCAACACCACAATTGGCGACCACGAAGGGACTCATCGGCGACTCGGATGCCCGAAGGAGAGGTCGTGACGAAGGTTAGGAAACTCGCCATGGACGCGATCGCTGCCATTGAGTGACCCGAGTCTCGGCACCCACGGTGTGTTTTCCCTTCCTTCCGATCTGACCTTCCAGGTGGCGCCGGTCCTCGACTGAGATTCTGATCTTGGATTGTCGTGATGTGCCGTTTTGGCTGATTTGACCACAGAACTTGGCAGTTGGACTTTGGACGTTTGAAAATATTTGGTAAGCTTTTAAGTGGTGAGGTAGTCTACTGACACTTACTGTGGCTTTTTGAAACTTTGAATTTGAATTTGTTAGCTAACGTTTTGAATCTTTGAATTTGAATTTGAATATGTGAAGTGCACCTCACATAGGCAGGCATGTAGGGATATTTCTCTGATTTATTTGATTTGAACAGTGCACCGTGTTAGGTGACATTTTGTAGTATCACGCTTTGTGGTACTTTTTGAAACATGCCTGTTTTTAGCACACTCCGTAGGATGTGCTGTTCTGAAAATGGTACCAATTATCGATTAAGTGCAAAACAGCCGGCTCCCCCAGAGGGGACTCCAAATCGTGACATGTATGTAAAATTCGGTATTCCACCAATAATGTATAGTACATTATGGCATAAGTATACTAAAACTGATCGTGAATTACAGTGGCCACTATATGGGTCGTTTGACCTTCGAAAGGTACAGTATGTAGAACAGTGTTTGTTTCAGCGAAGGTCTAGACAAGATATGTTTGATTGTGTGCGTATGTGGGAGAAAGAGGTGCGTGAACGAGCGAAGCGTGAGGAAGCCTTGGCGGAGAAAGTGCAGCGGAAGGCTGCACGTGACAAAGCTTTACAGCTACAGGAGAAGGAATTACAGGAAAAGAAAGAGAGGGAGAGACGAGAACGAAATTTACAGGTTAATGGTCAATTCCCTATCAGGCGTCCTTTTTATCCAGTCCTTACTGATGAAACGGATGATTTTTCATTACTAAATCGGTGTCCGCCTCCGTATGTCGTACCTACGGCTCCGAACGAGGACTCGGACGAGGATAGTGATCGAACACAGCGTACCAGGTTACATGCGGAACGAGCTGCGGAATTACGTTCATTTGCACGAAAATTAAATACTAATGCTGTTACTGTTTCTGACGTTACTGAACAAATGGAACAGTGGCCTGATAAAGAACGACTGTATTTTTTAGATCATTTTGGAGATGAAGTTGTTGAGCGGTATAGAAAATATTCTCTCGAGTTAGAACCAAAGGAGATATCCAAGGGTCGTGAGAATTTTCGTAAAGGTCTTTTTGTTCTTTCAGATGCGGACGACTTCTTCAAACGTTTGATTGAACTGCGTAATGAGGCGACACAACTACGGGAGTTGGAAAAGTCGAAGAATTCGTCTACGTCCGGAGCGACGGGGATATCCAAAGAATGCCCTATCTTTGAAACAGATAAGATCGCTGCGATTAATGTTAGACCTATGCGAGAAGCTGCGCCTTTATATGTCCCTCATAAAGGGGATGGCACAGATGATGATAAGAGATCAAAAGACGCGAAAGGGTATTTTGTATATAACTGGGTTTATACGCCTTGGAATAGAGCAGATGTTATGGCACTGAAGAATGCGTTACCTGATCCCCGTAAAAATCCTGCGGCTTTCTATGAAAATGTTGAAAGTGCAATTTCTTCGTGTATCATGACGTTAGTTGATATTGATCTATTTTTCGGGTTGATATTGCCCCCTGACATGTGGAGAGCGATTCGTAGGTTTGATGACCTCACGACTCTCGGGGCCACTTGGAAAGATCTTGTTCAGGCTGATTTAGATAGAGAACCAGCATGTAAGCCGTGTCAATTAATATTAGACCTTCCAGGGGCCATACTAACAAAACTAAAGACTCTTGCTCCCGCTAAAAAGATTGATTGGACTATATTAGCCTCTTGTAAGCAGAAAGCGGATGAATCAGTTTCCGATTTTTTCTCTCGCTTCGAGGAAGCGTTCCATGATTACAGTGGTCAATTATTGACAGAAGATACTGGCAGGCATTTATTTGTTGATAAGTATGTGGCTAATCTCCTACCGGAGATTGCGAAACGATTGAAAACGAGTGAAAGTTCATGGACCACAGCGACCCCAGTTTCTTTATTGACTATGGCTCAATATTATGAAAGACAGGAATTGGAGGCGAAAGAAAGTAGTGAAAAGAAGGCGAAGGAATTGAAAACGAAGGTAATGTTAGCTCAGGTTCAGGCTACGAGAGGGAACACTAGAGGGGGACGAGGATCGTACAGTAATGCTCCTCCCCCTCGTTCTGACATTTCTGTGAATCAATGTGCATACTGCAAACAGTTTGGGCATTGGATTGCAGACTGTCCGGTGTTTCGAGAGCAGCGTAATTTGAGGGGGCGAGGAAGTGGAAGGTCTAGAAGTTATTATGGAGGGTCAAGAGGAGGTTATGGCACGAATGATCGTGGGGGATATGGAGCGAGGGGTCGTGGTCAGTCAGATTATAATACGTTTGATAATCGCAATCAATATCAGATAAATGAGGGTGGTCCTGCTGAACTACGGGATGAGCATTACGCATAGGATTGCGTAGGATGGGGTGTGGAATCGGTTGAGGTACCAGTTGATCAGAGGGGTCCATACATAGAAGCACATGTTCTGGGTTCCACTGATCAATTTCTGGTCGATACAGGAGCTACTCGTAGCGCTTTGTCCAAATACTTGGTTCCAAGGGCTCCCCTGTCTGGCGAGGTAATTACAGCAATAGGGTTCGATGGAACACCTACTTCTAGCCCATTGTCTCAACCAGTTGCATTTCATGTCGATAAATTTGCTGCCCCTTGTCCCTTTTTGTTGTCTCCAAATACACCAGATAATATTATTGGACTCGATATGTTAAAACACTTTCGAGCTACTATTCGCTGTGCCCCAGAAGGAGTGCGAGTTGTGTTGAATGAGAATTACCCAGACTTTGAGCGAGTGTGTTTTCTCCATGAATCTGAAGTATTGGCCTCCTTACCAAAAACGTTGTGGGCCACTTCTGACACGGATGTAGGGCGAATGATAATTCCTCCAGTGCGTATTACTGTAAAGGAGGGAGTATCTCTGCCACGTGTCCCGCAATATAAGATTTCTAGAGAAGGTGAACTTGCTTTAATACACATTGTAAATGATTTGATTTTGGCAGGAGTAGTCGAGGAAGTTCCTTACAATGTTTGCAATAGTCCAATTTTACCGATCCTTAAGAGAGATACAGATGCTAAGGTTTACCGTTTCATTATTGATTTGAGGGAAATAAACAAGATAGTAGTGCCTCAGTACCCGGTGGTGTCTGACATCACCACATTGCTTACGTTGGTTCCACCGACGGCAACTACTTTTACAGTCATTGATTTGAAGAATGCCTTCTTTTCGATCCCTGTACATCCTGACAGTCGATATCTATTCGGCTTTACATTAAATAATAAATCGTACAGATTCTGTCGAGTTCCTCAAGGCTATACTGAAAGTCCTAGCATTTATAGTCAAGCATTAAAAAGACAGCTTGATTCCTTTGACTTACAAGAGGGAGTGGTTCTCATTCAATATGTAGACGATATCTTACTTGCTGCAGACACGCCAGAACAATGTGAAAAGAGTACCTTTTCCTTGCTTTCCTTCCTGGCCAAACATAATCATAAAGTTTCGAAGAAAAAGCTACAATATTGTAGACCAAAGGTGACCTACCTCGGTCATCTTTTGTCTAAGGAGGGCCGTGCATTGACACCAGATCGAATTCAAGCAATATTAGATACCCCAGTCCCTCGCACTCAGAAAGATGTTCGCGCTTTTATAGGTTTGACGTCTTTTTGTAGGCAATGGATATTGGGTTTTTCGCATATTGTTAAACCATTGTTGGCATTGTTGTCTAAAGATACACTGATTTCCATTGAATGGACGGATGAATGTCAGAATGCTTTTGAGCAATTGAGACAAGCTCTTTGTTCTGCACCAGTGTTGGGTACACCTGATTACACGAAGATCTTTACATTATATGTACACGAGAAGGATGGGTGCGCATTGTCAATGTTAGTGCAGACACACGGAGACAAACAAAGGCCTTGTGCATACTTCTCGGCGGTACTCGACCCTGTGGCCCGAGGATTGCCTGGATGTTTTCGAGCAGTTGCAGCAACAGCAGTAGCGATACGACAAAGTGAGGGAATAGTTTTGTCACACAAATTGTTGGTGCTAGTCCCCCATGCGGTAGATGCGTTACTGAATCAAACGAAAACACAGCATCTAACTAGTGCCCGTCTGACAGGATATGAGCTAACGTTGTTGGCGCCGCACATCACACTAAAACGATGTGCAACACTAAATCCTGCTACTTTATTGCCGGATCCTGTTGCTGAGACCCAGAAGGAAGAACAACATGATTGTGTTTTTCTGACTGAGGAACAGACAAAGGGTCGTATCGATTTACAGGATACGCCATTTCCAGATGTAGATGGGGAACTGTGGGTTGATGGGTCATGTGTGAGGTTACCAGATGGTACGACTTCCGCAGCTTATGCGATCACGACACTTAAGACTGTGGTAGAAGCAGCACGGATACCCCAAAAATCAGCTCAAGCGGCTGAGTTAATAGCCTTAATGAAGGCATGTGAGTTAAGTGCTGGACTATGTGTGAACATTTACACGGATAGTCGTTACGCTTTTGGAGTAGTGCATGATTTTGGCCTACTTTGGAAGGAACGAGGATTCCTGACTTCACACGGAGTACACATCATGCATGGAGAATTGGTACGCGATCTCCTGAATGCACTGTTATGCCCAAAGAAAGTTGCAATAATCAAGTGCAGTGCACATAAAAAGGTGACGGACAAAATAGGACAGGGCAATGCTTTTGCAGACCGCATTGCGAGAGAGACCGCTATGCTGCACAATAATTTCCCCATGTATGTGGTGAAGTCACAAGCTGAGCGGTGGCATGGTGCTAGAGAAGAAATACTCGATATACAGAAGTCAGCATCAGAGGCAGAACTTGTGAAATGGGCCACCGAGGGAGTACTGGATGATGAGGGTTGCTGGCGTAGTAAAGATATGGAGAGATGGAAACTACCCATGGCCTATTTACAAACAATGGTGCAAATGACACATGGACTGGCACATATTGGAGCTCTTGCAATTACTAAATTGCTTACACGAGTTTGGGAAAATGCTGACATTGCTAGCACTGCTAAGAGAGTAGTACAGACCTGTCTGATATGTTTGCAGCACAATCCTGGACAAGGGACTCATACTCCTAAAGGTGGGTTTGTTCCACCTACTGCACCATTCGAAGTACTACAAATGGATTACATCCAGCTGGAACGCTGTAATAATCTCAAGTATGTCCTAGTAGTGGTGTGTGCCTTCAGCAAATGGATTGAGGCTTACCCTACGAAAGACAATACAGCATTGACAACAGCTAAGGTGCTACTCAAGGAGTACTTCCCGCGCTACGGTGTTTGTAAACTTATGTGGAGTGATAATGGCCCTCATTTCATTGGAAAAGTAGTGGAATATGTCCTGAAAGGATTGGGAATCAAACAACGATTCCATGCTGTCTTTCATCCGCAATCAGCAGGTTTAGTAGAACGATACAATGCAACTCTGAAGCTGAAGCTAGCAAAGATAGTGGCATCGACATCTCTGAAATGGCCGGATGCTTTGCCTCTGGCATTGCTGTCCATTCGATCAGTGCCCCATTCTCGGTCTGGCCTCACACCCTATGAAGTGGTGTTTGGAAGGCCTATGAATATCTGGGGAGTTCCAAAACCTCGTTTGATACATGATATGCCTTGTATAATGATGAACGATTATCTGGCACGATTAACAAATGATTTGCTTTCTATTCATCAACAGGTTCGAGAGGCGCTCCCTGATAAATCTGCTGGTGAGGCTCACGATCTCCGCCCTGGGGACCACGTGATGGTCAAAGTCTTTGAGCGATCCAGCAGTTTGGAACCGAGATGGCATGGCCCTGAGCAAGTGCTGCTGGCTACGCGAACTGCCGTGAGAGTCACCAATAAGAAACGGTGGATACATTCAACGCACTGCCGACGTGTCTCTCCGGATCTGGTGAGCCCTGTGGTGCTATCTGACTACAGAAAGATTTTGGATACAGAAAAGAGCCCAGCTGTCACGCCTGATGATTTGGAGGGAGCCTTCCCGGACCACGTTGTTTCTGATAAAGTGAAATATAATCTACGCCCCAGGAAATAAGATTTCTCTTGTGCTCTTTTTGAAACTGGTTGGTGACCGCTCTGAGGTTTGTGAAACGGAAGCCGGGAATATCAAGGGGGGGGGATCAGTTCTGCCCAGTGTAGCGACACCCGTCTTGAATCCCGGAGAACAAATCAACGGCAGCCTCGGTTCAGAACCATCGTTTTATTTTTTCCCGCGTAGTGTTGTTTTTGAAGAAGTATTGTTTTATGAACTATGGCCTCTCCTTCGACACGAAAGAGGAGAATTCTTGGTGCTGTTTTGTTTGTTTTGACTGTAGTGGTGATCGCAGTATTAGCTTGGACTATAGAACTGTTGTTTCCTGTACGAGAACATTTACTGCCCACCACTCCAAGCCCGTCTGAACATTTTCATTTCACTCTGCCTTTTCACGAAGAAAGACATAGGCAGACTTATTTGAACAACAGCTTTATTAAGATTTTGCATCATACTCATAATATGACCAATACGTCCAATTGTTGGGTGTGTGGAATGTTGCCCGGACATCAGAAGAAAGGAGGAACACCACTCATTCCTCTCCCGTTTTCTCATAATGGTTCTTGTCATGCTTGGTACACTCTTCTTTTTACTCTACGATGGCCAACGAAAGGTGGACTACTTTTTCGATTGAATAAAATATGCTATAACGATAAAGATGGCTATCCACACGCTGAAGGAACTAAATTCGAATGGGAAGAATATCGTCCGGACAATGTTTCTACACCTCGTGTATATACGAATCAAAGACTTATAAATGTGACGAGCATGCATATAATAACCGTTATCGATACAAAAGCAGATTTGTGTATTAGAAATAAAGGTACAATCCCTGTAGGCCGCAGTGAATGTAATATTACGCTTACCTTTGATACACCGACTGGAATTGCATTTGTAGCTTCACATAACACATATTTCATTTGTGGAAATAAGGGATACCATCGTCTACCATTGGGATGGTTGGGAACGTGTTATATAGCGTTTGTATTACCACCTGTGTTTATTGCTCCTCCCATGTATCACAATGATTATGTTTTGTACCATGATTTCATATTGAATAGAGTGAAACGAACAATAGATCTTGATGAAATAGACCAGACTGATACCACTTTACAACAATATGTAGATTTTAATTTGGGGTTATTTTCATTTGTAGGAGCTGCACTGAATAGCAGGAAGATAAGGCGGCTTACACGTGTGGTGGAAGCCGTCGCCAATGAAACTGCCTCTGCTTTAGGGAATATTACTGAAGAATTACAAATTACCAGAATTGTAGCGCTCCAGAATCGAATGGTTCTAGATGTGATACTGGCTGATAGGGGTGGAGCATGCCGCGTCATCGGAAGTAGTTGTTGCGTGTACGTACCAGATAACTCACCTTCTGTATATGATTCAATTACAAAATTACATAAGATAGCTGCTGAGATCCACCCAGAAAATGGAACATGGACCTTTTCTGGTTGGTTCTGGACCCTGCTCAGTACTTGGGGTTGGAAATTATTAACGATTCTCTGTGTTTTTATTGGAGTACTATTTTTTCTTTGTCTATGTATTCAATGTGGCCCTACATTATGTTCTGTATGTATCACAGCCTGTATTCCGTCCAAACGAGCTATTGTTAAGCAAGAGAAACTGATCAATGATGAAGTATTGAAAATAATGGCTATTAACATTGAGGATGAACATTCTGACTATGTCCACTATGAGGTAGCTTTTGCTAAACGCTAAAAGGGCCGTCTGTCGTGTTTTGGCAGCTCCTGAGTTAGCGTTTAGCACAGCTACACGGTCTTTTCTGTTAACTTGACCAAAACGAACGGGGGCCATTTTGAATCCCTCTGACTTCCGTTTCCTATGAACACGCTGCCTCGTGGTCAGTGTGCCCTTTCGTCCTTTCTCGATACCCATGGTCACTAGTCTGCTCGGCAACAGGCTATTTTTAGTACTGGTCAAGCGCACATGCGCATTACGCACCAATTGGTCACTCTTTAGGAATGTTCACACTAACTGACCAGTGCTGTTGAAACTCCTCCCACACGTTGGCTGTGTTCCAAAAATGACCTTATATGTACCTAAAATGTGTAACTTGTAACCGCCTATCTTTTTATTACTATTAAACTGTATAAAAGAGGTCGCGCACCAATGTTCGGTGTGCTACTTCTTACATTGCCGAAGGGTGCTGTAGGAATGTATCACCACCCCATGGGGTCTTAATAAACTTGTCTTTTACCTTTTCCAGTGTCCGTGCCAACTTCTATACTAAGGTGTTCGAGAGTTTAGCAGCGCATGTAGGCCTGATTTGAACCCAACACCACACAACCTTGAACTATTCAGATTACATTATTCATTTGCAGGATCAGGTTTCCTGCTTTATCGATACATTTAAAAACAATCTCATAGATATGTTTCTCATTTATAATACAACACATCTCTTAAAAAATATATTGCATTTAATGCAAATCAAGGTAAGCATTTTTATTTGTCGAAATGTAATGTTGGTGGTGAGGAATGTTAATCCAGAGAGAGGTTTTTAGATACACACACACAATGCAGTGCATAAGAACCTTCGGCCAGATGAATATCTCCCATACACAAACCAGGGATGTACAACGTGCACACTTAGAGCCTCATTTACAATATGTTGATGCATGCAGCAAGCCTTCCTGCTGCGTTGCTGTGCGTCAAAATAAAAGAGCAGGCTTGTGCCCTATCTACAAGATACAGAGCACTCTGTCTTTTTTCCTTATGCTGGTGCACAATGGGCTGCCACGCGTCAACGCAGGCACCCTTGTGCACGGTGCAAGGGTGTCTGCGTTGCAGGGTGATTGTTTTTGTGCAGGGTGGCATACCTCCCTGCACAAAAAAATCATGAGTGGTGTTTTCCTCTTTCTATGTCCGCTGCAGAATGCAGAACAGGTAGAAAAAAAGGAAAACGGATGAGAAAAAAAGATATTTTTCCTTGTTGCGCCTCCCTAATGCCTCCCTTGGGGAGGCGCAGGAATCTGACGCATTCCAGGTTAATAAAACCTTCTAAATCTGGGAGGGCATCAGGTTCCATGAATTTTGTGTGGGAACTCCCACAACACCCATGGAATCCCCTTTCATGCAGATTAATGTGGGGCAGGGGGGCATATTTACAAGGCCATGAATAGCCACACAGGGTGACTTTATGTGGCCTTGTACATATGGACAGGCACACTGCGCCGCCAGTGAGTCCATAAAAGTGACATACCGGCATCGCAGTGCGGTTGTAAATAAGCACCTGAGTGGTTTGTCCAGGGGAATGCATTTTACGATGTGACGTGTGTGCTAATAGGTCATGTCAGAAATTGGTAGTTTATAAGGGGCTGCAAAACACCCTGCATGCTGAATATTAACGAGGCAGGTCACACTCTGCGACCCCTTATGATTGGCTGCCAATGCAAGCCTGCATGGCTCAGTGACCTTTGTCCGTAAATATGCTTTATTACAACATTGGAATGTTGGGAGCTCCATTGAAAACAATGGGGTGCTCCGGGCTTATAATGGCTGGTATAAGCCTGGGGCTCCAACATTCCAATGTTTCTTTGTTTACAGCTCTGGCTGTGAACAAAGGCTTCAGGGAGCCTGAGGGGATTCCAATCCCCTCACGCTCCCATAAGGCTTTGTTCTTTTTTGTTAGAACATTCTACCCTCTAGTGGCGGAATGTTCTAATAGCCTCATAGCCCTTCGTAGCTGGGCTATACCGGCTATTCGCTGGAGAGGGCCTTTATTAGCCGGTATAGCCCTCTACGGCGGGCTATAAGGCTATATTAAAAACAAGGAAGCTTTTTTTGTTTTTAGGTTTTTTTTTTTTTTAAAGCAGACGTTATATGCTAAAGATACTGGTGCTAATTCACAAAAAAGTTTTCCTGCTTTGGAAGGCTTTGGAGGGGGCGGGCAGTGATCTAACAGACCACTGCCTGCTGGCCACAGAGGCTGCTGATATGATTCATGAAGACAAAGACCCCTGGCAAATCAGTTACAAGCTCAGCTCAGGAGTTGGTCACTTATCAATTGCAGTAACAAACCATTGATATATTGCTTTATGAATCATAAACAGCAGGGGGGGGCTTTTCATGTCCCCTCCAATGTGTGATTCTTAATAATATTCTTGCATACCTTAATTAGCAATTACACCATTTCCTAAATTCAGTTTAAAACTTAATGCCTAGAAAAGGAGCAGACGAAGCAGTCGGTAAAACACAAATTACATGTCTAGAATTCAAAGCACACACCTGGCTACTGAGTCTGAAAAATCAATTAAAAGAATGAATGCGGCCTGCAAGGAGTTTATCAAACAACTGAAGCCCAGAAGAAGCAGAGGCGTCTGAAAGACCTGATGAGACACTGGTGAATTTTTATGAATTTAAAGTAAGTCTTTTCTGAACTCCGGAAGTGACGGGAGCCTGACTCATAGCTCCTCCCTCTGGCGCCGGCTCACCAAGCGCTAAAACAGAATGTGTGAGGAGCAGTTCCCGCAGGACACCCTCCGATTGGAGCATGATTGACAGACAACTGGCGTTTCTCACACCTGGCAGCGCGAGCCAGGTCACCCCTCCAACAAAAGCTGTGACAAGTGTCACCTTCTCCAGTGTTTGTTACTGGGGGAACTTGATTCTGTATGATCTGTGGTTTTTCTGAATATGTTTCACCTTGGTTCTTTCTGTCTGTATTTTTGTAAACATTGTGTTCACTTCTACAGCGCTCAAGTGCTAGGGTAGCCAAGTGTTATTCTTTTTGGCTTTCAATATTCTGATGTTTGATGTTTACTATGCTGAGCTGAATGTCCCTTTCCAATGGTGAGTCCTAGGAATACTATATATTTTGATTGGAAGGGGATCTCAACCCAAGTCCAGTTTCAAACTCACTGGGGCTTGCCAGTTGGTGGTAGCTTGGTTCCTATGGCACAGTGAGCATTGGGCACATGTCTGGGCAAACCATTCACACTTAGGACGCCAAACTGAAGGAAACAAACACTTGGCAATGTAAGCAGAAGACCACATTCGCTCCATGCTGGTTCTCTTTGGTCTCTTTGAGGTTGCTTCCATACTGCAACAATACGTTTTTCTAATCTGGTACATGTTCTTGAAGTATCTCAGGAGGATGGAATTCTTCATTTCTGTCCAGTCATGCTCAGTACATTCAAGTGGGCAGTTCCTGGTGTGATCTCAACTCTGTACCTTATGGGCGACCTTACAGGGTACCTTTTGGTCAATCCTGACCTGTTTTAAATTAGTACGGTTTGGTGAACATTATCTGCGCCATCTTGCCTCTTCCCCTGATGCCACACTTTTGTCGTGCGCACCCGCCATTTTAAGATTCCCTGATCAGAGCGAACCCTTTTTCATGCCGCTGGCCCCTGATATAGCCCTTCGCCCTCACTAAGCCTGCACGCTGACCAACCCCCTGCTTGCACCTGCCTTGAACCATAAACCCCTCTTCGGCGCTGCTCTGCCCCAGGCCCTCATCCTGTTCCCAGCGCGACACCTCCCTTCTTCCCTTTCATGATCCCCGGCCCTTAGCTGCAAACCCCCTTTTTTCCCCGTGTGCCCGTTTGTCTTCCCCGTTCCCAGGCCGACACCCAGCTCTGCCGATACCATTCCTTGCCCCTCCCCGTACAATAGAAAGCTTCCCCCATCAAAGGATCCCCGGGTTGATCAAAGCCCCCACTCCATGAGATCCGATCAAACCCCCCACATTCCGTGAATCGGCGGAATACCCAGCTGCGCGATACTCATCACCTGTTGCGACTAGGGTGGGGACTTCAACTGTAAATGTGTGTGGGAACGGGCCCAAAGGGGAGTTCCGGGAATGTCTTTTCCATACATCAAAGCTTTAACATGAATATGTAATCTGCAATAAAGTCATAAAACAGTGTATAAGAGGCCAGGCCTCAGAAATGTAGGTAGAGCACCTCAGGACGATACCTTCTGCCCGTTTTGTGGTGTTCTCCTCCGGAGAGAATAAAAAAACCTTGTTTCCTGCCTTCCAGTCTCCAGCGCCTGCCTCTTCATTGATTAAATAACTAGAGGGCCACAGAGGCAATACCGCCGGGCAAATACCGATTGTCCCCGACCCGACTCAGCTTTAACAATTGGCGCCCAACGTGGGGCCCATCAGCGACTCGTGGATCCAGTGGGAGAGGTCCCGACGACAGAGTGAACGACTGCAACGATCGGGAGAGCTCTTGCCCAATAGACCCTCGTCTGGCAGCCGATCATCCGAACTTCACTAGTTCCGAACAGACCTCTCTCGAGTGATCTACGGTCCTGACTGGGAACCATTAGGAGTGCCGTGAGAAATACGAGAAAAAGAGGACGAACGGGCGCTGGATTCGGAAGACAAGAAACTGTCCACATGGTCCGGGTAAGGTCGTGTAATCACGACAAGTTGCGAAATGATTGCTTGATTGTTTGATTGCTTGATTATTTATAAAATACTAGTATTACTCTTTGTTTGACCTATTTGGAGATTCACTGTCTGCACACGGAGAAACAGTAGGCTCCTTCTCTTTTGCAAACGGTGAAGGATAGGTAACGTAACCGTCGCGCCTATCTTTCTCCCCCACTGACTCTATTATTTCTTAACAGTTTTTGGGAGACTCCCCACTCCCTCACTGATTAACTGGGTTCTTTAACCCCGAACTACTGGTCACAGATTGTCTTCTGGAGATTCTCTGTCTGCAAACCGGAAACAACAGCTTCCTCTTTGCGGTTAGTGAAAGGGTAGAGGACGCAGACTTTTGCGCCCTACTTACTCTCCCCATTGTCCTTTTTCTATCCTATTTATTTATTTATTAATTGCTTGATTGTTCCGCGTTCTTGGTTACTCTTTTTTATTTTTGTTCATGAGGTATTCACTGCCTGCAAACAACGTAGAATAGGAATATTCTGTCTAGTCTTTGCACCTAGTGATAAGATAGGCACTGCTGACTTATTAGTCCCTCGTTACGAGCCGTCATGTCTGTCTTCTCCCCATTGATTGATAATTGGTTTAGCCCGGACCGTGTATTAGAGGTGGACCATATAGCTCCACTAGAAGGCACCCCTAATAAGGACATGTTCATAAACTATGGATTAGTTACCATAGCCTATAATAAATTGTGGCACAGGTATACCAAAGAAAGTCAAGACAAACAGTGGCCACTGGCAGGATCCTTTGACCTTGATAAAATAGAAACGTTAGAAATAGCCCTTCGAAATAATAAGACAACGCCTATTATGCTCGACAGTCTCGGTATGTGGCGCAGAGAGGCTATGCAACGACAGAGAAAAAACGAGGACAAATCAAGTAGAGAAATATACCGACAGGACAACCCCAGGACACCGCTACCCACAAGTTATCCCCCGACACTACGCAAAAGACGACCAGACTTAGGGCCAGACCAATGCGCTTTTTGTAGATATGTCGGACACTGGAAAGCCCAATGCCCGACTCTACTGAGCGTGAGTAAAGGCAAAGGGCCGACAGGAACGACAGATCGGCAGTATGAGAAAAAGCGCGAGACAAAGAAGAACCCGACTTACATAGACAGACCAGATAGAACCACCACGTTTGATTATGCCCGATGGCACAGATTTCGCCAGGACAATTTCAGCGGCATGCTCAAGTTCTCCTAGGTCGGGCAACGTCAAGACGGGAACCCAGCCTCGCTTTAAAATGCACAGACGGAAAGAGATAATTATGACCAATAACTGTTTTATATTCGTCTTGGGTCTTTGTATGTCGTGCTTGTACTGTCCCCCCCCCCCCCGTCTGAGTTTGTGTGTATGTAATGTACGAATCTGCGTCATCCCTCTACACATGTTTCCGTGTTACTCAACCTCTGTTAAGCAGAAACTTAGCATAAAAGCAACCTGGAAAGAAAGAAATGGTACAACAAAATCCGTAGGCCATTGATGAACTTGAACTTTTAATTTAACACAGCAAACAAGAAATAATAACGGTAAACTGTAGAAAATGAAAGTCAAACAGAACATTCGCCCCCCCCCCCCATTCTGGAACCTTCCAAAGTAGGGCAGGGTTACGGCTACGCCCAACCAGCGGCAACCCATATAAGGCGGGCCCCGCTGCCAACTCTTGGTCAGGAAATCTTAACATATCGGGAAGCCGGAGGAGAGGCAGGGGCCAGCGGAGTCCAGCCGCAACGGCCCTGGGTAGTTGCCGGTAGTCCCGCCACATGCCTCCTCGACCCAGCCGCAACGGGCCTGGATAGACTTAAGTAGTCCCGCCACATGTCCAGAGAAGAGCGAGGCACCTCTTCCTTTTCTCCTCCGCGACAGCCGCAGCAGCTCTGGGCGGCAGATGCCCTGTCCATACCCCTGCAGGAATGCGTCCAGGTCGGGCTGGGAGGGAGAGGCGACGCGGACGAACCTCTCCCACCTCCACCGATAGGAGGTCTCCCAGCCCCCGGCCCAACGCCGAACACCCCCAGTCAGGCGATGGTGCCAATACTTGCACAGCACCGAACACACCATGGTGGCACCCCAGTATTTGCGCAGCACCGAACGTGCAATGGTGGCCATATTTTCGGAACACCGAACCTGCAATGACTGCACCGATACTCGTGCCGCGCCGAATGCGCGCCACAGGTGGCCATACTCCCACAGCACTGAGCACAAGACTTGGGGAACACCGGATGTGGAGAGACCTTCATGCGGGGCGATGAAAAAGAGCAGCATGGAGTGCACCGGGAGAAGGAGACGGCGCGAACGAGTCTACCTTCTGCCCCCCCCCCAGGTGGGGGCATCACAGCTGCACCCCAGCCGAACGTCCCGCCTTCACACAACAGAGACCTC
Organism: Lissotriton helveticus; assembly: GCF_964261635.1. Lineage (NCBI taxonomy): Eukaryota > Metazoa > Chordata > Amphibia > Caudata > Salamandridae > Lissotriton > Lissotriton helveticus. The sequence continues at coordinate 1,162,574,454 of NC_136072.1, read as the reverse complement.
TTCCTTTCACTCCGAAGGATCTCTTCCACTTTTGCAAACTCGACGAGAGTGGCCCCTGTAGGGCCTCAAAATGGCGTCTGGGTCCGCTGGAAGGCGGGCCCCGGCCACTAGAGTAACTTTGACCAACAATATAACTCGGACATTTGCCCACTGGGGCACGAGCCCCCATCTCCGACAGCATCTCCGCAGCCTTGAAGATCCTACAAAGGTCCCCGGTGGAACCTTCGGCCTCTGCAGGTTTCCGGTAAGGGACGGCTGCCTTGACTGCCAACGAAACAAACATGACATTGCCACTCCTTCTGTTAGCATGAATTCTAGAACTGCCGAAAAGGACTCTGGTCCAACTGCCAGTAATGGGAAACATTTCCCCCTGATGCTACTTCCGGACTGAGCCGGCCCCGCCCAAAATGGCGCCGGTATCAAGAGGGACTTGCGAACACCTCGTGGTGTTCCTTCGCACTAATATAAACTTGATGTTCTGAGACTTTATATGATCCTTTGTACACTTGGCTAGAAAAGACAAGGAGAGCTCACTCGACGAACAGTGTGAAAGGGTCCCGTTAAAAATGTTGATTTGCAAATGTACGGTATTATATTTTTTTATAGCTGATGTATAACCTCATTTACGACGCACACATACGGTATGCATATAGGAAATCTGATTGCAACTATTATGATTATGCTTCTAAATTATGAACATAAATGCCCCCGAACCCCCAGCCAATTAATAGACGTTTTAGTTTCTTACAAATGAATGAATAAAACTTTCCAATGTATTTATTGCCGCAAGACGACACTCCCACCGTACGCGCTTTAGCCGTTACCATGTCCGACCAAATACGACTGCACCCTCATCATCCACGTACTGAAATGATTCTGAGAAATAAAGGTTTTCGAAACTATGGACGGGTATTGCATGCTTTATTTTAAAAATGTGGGATCGGTGGGAAAGTTCTTTTCTGTGCACCCTACTCTGCTCTCTCTTTAAGGTTGAAAGAAGATGGTTGCCCAGCCCTGGAGGACGGATCGGATCGACAACACGACACTCTGCCTTCAAAGTACGCGACTGACTCATGAACTCTCGCGTGGAGGAAGACCTTGACTTCCAAGAATGGGTAAAACGAATGGTGTAAATGAGGGAATGTAAAAGGAGGGTGAAATGAAATGATGTAAATGTTATAAAGTACAACGTTCCAAGGTATCAGGGAACGGGGCTGACCCAAGAACCGAAGAACCTTGGAACGCCACAGCGTTGAAGGAGGTTTAAGGATCCCGATAGTGAGATACATCCTTTGACTGGATACCTCGCACTAGGCATCTCTGGTTTCCTTTTCACGTTTCCCCGCACACGACCTATATGGACACACTGCCCCCCCCCCGACTCCAGAAACCATATCCCCGGGGACTCTGCCCCGAGGAGGGAAGACGAGTAAGAGGTGAGTAAAGGACTCTTGGATACATGTATTTAAATATGCGCGAATGCTGTTCCCTCCCCTCCCCCTTTTTTTCCCTCCCTCTGCAGGTTACATCAGAGATTACAGCCGAGGTGTGGCGAAGATCTGAAGCCTTGCCATGTCTAATACATGAAGCAGACTAGCGCCGCAAGGTGGTGCCTAAGCACGCCTGCAAGCTACTCACGTATCGAACAAACCCGAAAAATTAGCACGACCCGATAAAAAGTGATCACCCTTAAACCAGACCGGACGAATGAACCCATGTCACGTATGATGCGAAACTATGAGAGAATGTGTGTGTGTGACCGAGGCACTGACCCAACTGGTCGAAGGACCGAGAATGCGAGAAAGTGCGACAAAATGGTACCTCCTTTCTTCTTTCCCTTTCTCAAAGCACGTCCCCTCTACCCTGTCTAATGCTCAAACTGCATGATTACAAGATTCTAACGCAGACCCGTGAATGTCCTTTACTGTGTAATGCACTAAATAGCCTTTCTTGAATACACTGCCACCCTCTCTGATTGCACGTGTACTATTTAGCCTGCCGTTGCACTCTCTCTCTCTCTCTCTCTCTCTCTCTCTCTCGCTCTCTCTCTCTCTCTCTCTCTCTCTCTCTCTCTCTCTCTCTCTTTCTCTCTCTCTCTCTATTTTTGCACTCCCACTCTTCCGAGCGATTAGCCCCGAAATTGGCAGACTGCCACCCCTAGCGCACCACCTAATTGGCTTCAAATACCGTCAGTATTTGCACAAAAACTTGTCTGTAATACAATCACCCTGAGACCGTGTCATTACCTCTCCTTTTCCGCTAGAAGTCAATGAGCCGAGGTTGGGCCGTAAGGGAAAGGACAGGTAAGACGACAGAGGTCCCCTAATCTGGCCCGTAATAAGGGAACTACATGTCAACGGCTCCTATGGTATAAAACAAGGACCTCAGAATACGCGACCCTCCCCGTCCCGAATTGTCGCAATACCCAAACAGGAAAAATGATCACCCCTGTTACATCCCCTGTATCAGCCGCTCCAAAATAGAGTTATGAGAGTTATGAAACTACCCCTCATTCCCGGTTGTGAGGAATGGGTCGATTTACGCCCTTACCACAAGTTTCTATGACCCTAGTTGTTTCCCATAAAACCCCTGTCTTTTCTGACTAAGTACTCAGGCCGTAGGAAGCTACGTAGGAACCAGAATGATGTGTTACAAGGTTAAAAGACTAGACCAAAGTGAAGAAATCGTTGAAATGAACCCTGCCGAAAGTGAAAAATGTTTAGTTGAAAAACAGGACGCATTGATAAAAAGAACTGTTTAGCCTATGTTCGTCCCTCAGCAAAATATCTGTTTAGTACCATGTTGATAGCACACAGTACCCTCAGATAAACTGTCGAAACTGTAATAAATAATTATGAAGGAAAGCCATAGTACCTCCAACAGGCCCGTCATCGGTCATTTATATGTTAGTTGTGATCCCTAAAATAACGGACGTTTTCATTTCTATCTGAAGCTGGGAGAGAAATAGACTTTTGTGATTACCTTCCTCTGCAAATTCTCTAAAGACTGTCTTTTCAAACTCGTTTAAGGGTACGACTGTCAGGAGAGAGAAGGACCGGATGTGGGAGCACGAGGCCTGACTGCAGACTATGGAACACCTATGACATGGGCCAAGGCGAGACCGCGACAGAACAGAGCTACAGGACGAGGCACTACCTCCAGCAAAGTGAGAAGAAAGGGCTAACCTGATGCCCCCGCTCTATGTTCGAATGTGTGCCGAAAGGTCCCCGCTCTCTAGACTCGGTCATGAGCCCGCCCATCTGAAGTCTCTCGTTCCCCTAGTTTGTTCCTAATTTGGCCTTGCTCCATCCCCCTTTTTCTCCGACCTACCCTATGGACTGTTTTGTACGCTCTTCTTCCATCTGAACTTTCTGACAATCACCCCAAAGGACACAGGGCGAAAAGGACCTTTCCGACCAGAAACGCGAGGAAAGGGTCGTGCCCTGCAACGCAGAACTTAGAATAGAGCTGGACTTGTAACTCCACCGCCGGTGCTCCACAGCGCCAACGAAAGACAACAAAGAACACTGAGAACTCGTTAACTTCAAACATTTGACATCCTCAATCGCCGTTTCCGCTATGCCTCATTTCTCTCCCAGCCGCCATTGTATTGATCATGCTCCAATCCGAATCTGATATATGTGATAACCTACCAGTCCACGTTATGAAATGTACTTGCTGCTCTCGCTACAGAATCGTTTTTGTATTGCATTCCTATGACTTTCCTGCTAAGCAAATTGATCAAAGTTTATCAAATAGGTCCACCTCCCAAAACTAGAAATGTTAAATTGTATTGTTTACAACTCTTTCCATCTAGGGTTCCTACCGTTTTCTTTCTCATGCCCACCACAATAGAACCGAGTAGAAAATGAACCAGCAAGATGTCTTGGATATGTTAAAGGGAGGACTGTTGAAAATTAGTACGGTTTGGTGAACATTATCTGCGCCATCTTGCCTCTTCCCCTGATGCCACACTTTTGTCGTGCGCACCCGCCATTTTAAGATTCCCTGATCAGAGCGAACCCTTTTTCATGCCGCTGGCCCCTGATATAGCCCTTCGCCCTCACTAAGCCTGCACGCTGACCAACCCCCTGCTTGCACCTGCCTTGAACCATAAACCCCTCTTCGGCGCTGCTCTGCCCCAGGCCCTCATCCTGTTCCCAGCGCGACACCTCCCTTCTTCCCTTTCATGATCCCCGGCCCTTAGCTGCAAACCCCCTTTTTTCCCCGTGTGCCCGTTTGTCTTCCCCGTTCCCAGGCCGACACCCAGCTCTGCCGATACCATTCCTTGCCCCTCCCCGTACAATAGAAAGCTTCCCCCATCAAAGGATCCCCGGGTTGATCAAAGCCCCCACTCCATGAGATCCGATCAAACCCCCCACATTCCGTGAATCGGCGGAATACCCAGCTGCGCGATACTCATCACCTGTTGCGACTAGGGTGGGGACTTCAACTGTAAATGTGTGTGGGAACGGGCCCAAAGGGGAGTTCCGGGAATGTCTTTTCCATACATCAAAGCTTTAACATGAATATGTAATCTGCAATAAAGTCATAAAACAGTGTATAAGAGGTCAGGCCTCAGAAATGTAGGTAGAGCACCTCAGGACGATACCTTCTGCCCGTTTTGTGGTGTTCTCCTCCGGAGAGAATAAAAAAACCTTGTTTCCTGCCTTCCAGTCTCCAGCGCCTGCCTCTTCATTGATTAAATAACTAGAGGGCCACAGAGGCAATACCGCCGGGCAAATACCGATTGTCCCCGACCCGACTCAGCTTTAACAGACCTTTAATGTATTCGGCTTCTACATGAAATTGTTGGGAGATCTTCTGGAGAACACAGGTTTTCCATCCACCAGTATACTGCCAACACACAGCTGTAGCTTAAGGTTCCATCACTAGGTCACATTCCCCATTTGTTTTACTGTTATCTAGGAATAGATCAGTTCCTGAATCTAAATCCTATGAAGATCCTTAATGTCTTCATCTTTGTCCGGGTATCCTCTATCCGGTTCATTCCTGCCTTTCTCCACTGTCGAAACCAATACATTCTCCTGTTGTTCTTTCCATCAAGAAATCTGTAGATTTCCGTAAGATTCTGTCCTTAAAACGTGATTCGTCTGTCCTCCCACCTGCACCATCTCAAATCAAACACTTCCTTCCTAAGTCAAACTTCTGTACTGAACTTAAATCATTATTAACCTCCAAACCGGACGCTGATAATTCACTCTTTTTCGGGCGACATGCTTTTTTCTCTTCTTCTTCTTTAAGTTGCCCTTTACTCTGTGCCCCCCTGGGCTAAGCAGCACCTGACTACTTACTTTGATGTACACATGTGCATGCTGGTCTGACACCGGCACCTGGTCTGAAGGCCCGGTTAGTTTCCCTGATGTGCAAGGATATCCAACACCTGCCTCTAGTAGTCCGGCGTTTCCCTGGTGTGACTAAGTACCTGTAACATCTTTGTGATTTTACATCGTCGTTCTGCTCAGTTTTTCTGAGGTAACAGGTGAGTTAGAGTATCACAGTTTTTTATGCTTGCAGACTACAATGCTAACATTTTAAAAGGGATGTATTTATCCCTGTTATTCTTTTGATTATGAATATCTTTCTTTACCTTATTATTCTTACAGTCTTAGTTAAGATGAAGCGAATAAAAGAAAGTGGTGCAGCCTTTAGAAATAAGAAAAAGGCTAAAAGGGAAGAATTAAAAAAGTATGAAGGTGCATTACTGAAATACCTCAGACATGAAACTACTAGTACTACTACTGTTACGGAAGCAATTTCCGATTCCGAATTCAAGCCATCATCAAAGTCAAGTGATTCTTCAACTTCAACAAGTGATAAGGAGTGTAACAAACAAAACATTAATTCCAGCTGTTGACTTAAAAGATTTTGGTCTTTGGCCAAGTAAGATTAATGATGACACACGTATCTGACTGGTATGACAAGGTGCCTCTATGGTTCAACATCTAGATTCTGATTTTGGTGAACCGATTTGTGAGGGTGCTTCAATCAAAGGCCGAAACAGAAAACGTACACGCAAGTGGTTTTTTCAAACTCTGACAAATAATGAAAAAATGTTGAGGGCGTGGTTGGTGTACTCTCCTTCCAAGAAAGCTCTTTACTGCTTTTGTTGCAGACTATTTGCAGACTGAAGTAATTCAAATTTTGATTCTGCAGATGTATTCAACACATAGTAGAAACTTAATCCTAACATTTTCGACATGAATCTAGTGTGACCGAATTCGATTTTCCACACAATGGAATGAGTTGGAACTTAGAATTTGATGTGGAGCAACAATTGATAAAAAGGAACAAGAACAAGTTGAAAATGAAGTAAAGAATTGGAGGGAGATACCTTCAAGATAGTTGGATATCACTAGATTCCTAGCTAAACAAAATTTGGCTTTATGGGGTCACCGAGAAAGAATTCATTACAATACTGATGGTGAACCTGAATCAACAGGAAATAGAGGAAATGTTTTAGATTTAGTTCATTTGTCTTTCGAAACACGATCCAGAATAGAAACTTTGGGAGAAAAAGTAAGAAGCAAAGTTATCGAGCAAGTGAAAGAAGCAAAGTATTTTTCTATGATATTTAACAGCACCCCTGATATTTCTCAGAAGGACCAGAAAAGCCACGTTTTACGCTAATTTATGATCTATGGAAATAAAGTTACAGCTGTGGAATCATTTCTCGATTTCATTGAAACAAAAGGTCAAACCACTGAGAATATTTCAACTATGATTTTACAGAATTTAGAAAACAATGGAATTGAGATTCAAAATTGTAGTGGACAAGCATTTGATATTGCTGCTGTGATGGCTGGTCAACATACTGCCATTCAGAGACGAATCAAGGAAATGAATGAAAAAGCAGAATTTGTTGCATGTACAAATCACTTGCTGAATTTGGCTGGTGTACATGCCGCTTCTGTTGCTGTAAATTCTGTTACCGTTTTTTGGAACTGTGGAGCGTTTGTTCGTGTTTGTCTCTTCCTTAACCCATCACTGGGATATTCTGACTTCAGTCACTGCTCAGAGTGTCAAGCGTGTAGTAGAAACTTGGTGAAATGCACAGGGAGATGCTGGGAGTGTGGTACAAAGGAATTACTCGAAAATCTTAAGTGCTGCAGAGCATTTAACTAGTGAAGAAGAAAATAGAGTTACCAGGTCAGATGCTGATGTGCTGCTTGTTGTGTTACAAAATTTTTTCTTCCTGTGCTTTCTTGGCCTGTGGGAACCCATCCTTCTAGAACTTAATGACACACAGGTCTACCTCCAAACTAAAGGATTGAACATACAAGCATTTGACCTAAAACCCAATGTTTTAAAAGCATTTTTAACTGAAAATAGGTGTGAATAAGTTAACAATTCAGTAGCTTACGCCAAAGAAATTTGTGATGATCTTGGGATAGTCATGGATCGTCGGTGTAGAAAGAAGAAACTAGTGGCAGGTGAAGAATCACGAGATGCTGAATCATTATACGAAACTGAGTTGAGGAGAGAAACGTTTTTTTCACTGGACAGAGTGATCCAAGAAATCACCACAAGATTTCAACAACTTCATGTTCTTTCTGAAAAATATGCCTTCCTTACTCAATCAAATCTTTTGAATGATAAATACTAATGTCAACTAAATCATGATTATGATGACATTAATAAGGAAGAGTTCCTTGTTGAGAGAAAAAGACTGCAGAGTTTTATTTCTGTTGCTGCTACCCAACTCGAAACAGAGACGTGGAAGGACAGTCCCCTTGAACTTTTGCAGTTTATTCTAAAATACAGCCTTGAGAACTCAGTTCCAAATATTGCAATACTACTGTGAATTTTTCTCACAATTGCTGTAAGTGTTGCTGGTTGTGAGAGGAGTTTTTCTAAATTAAAATAGATTTAGAATTACTTAGGATCTACAATGAGTGCCTTGCGTTTAAGAAATCTTGCCATACTGTCTATAGAACAGCAACTGAGTGCTGAAGTAGACTTCAATGATATTACCAAGGGTTTTGCTAATAGAAAAGCAAGAAACATAACATTTTAGAATGTTAGAATTAAAGTTTTACCCCAAAAATAAACATAGTGTTTTAATTTCATTCCCTTAACATCATTTTGAATAACAGTTTAGAATGTTGGAATTAACCCGTTTGCCACTGCCGCGATTTCGCGGCAGTGCGGCACTTCCACAAGACGGGCGGGGCCGCGTCGGGCGTTGGACGTGAGCAGCACCAGCGAGGTAGTGATCACGACGTCCAACGGCCGACGGCAGCACGCAAGGGGTTAAAGTTTAACTGCAAAAATAAACATAGTGTTTTAATTTACTTCCCTATACGTCATTTTGAATAACATTTTAGAATATTGGAATTAAAGTATTACTTCAAAGATCTAGGCAAAGCACTCCCAGAGTGCAGTAAGGCTGAATGTCAGGTCCTTTCTAAAATGAAGCAAAACATAAGGGTCCCAGACAGAAGTCCTCCAGGCATCCAGGGGTAGGGCAGAGCCCAGGGAGGCAAGCCTTCCCCTGAGCCCCAGCAGCTGCACGCCCCTGGTAGTTTCAAGTCCAAGAACAAGAACAGTTACATGGGGTCACAGTGTTAGGGTTTGTGCACAGCAAAGAGCATGTCGCCTCTCATTGCACTAGTGGTCTCTGTAATGTAAATGTGCTGGATTTGTAAAGCGCACAGCTGCCCGTGAGCGTCCCGGCGCTTGCTTAGGGAACCCGTCCTGGTATTCCCCTGTGAGAAACCCCGGCAGGGTGTCCACAAGGTGAAAGCCAGGCATCCCGCCGCGAGGGGCCGTAGTGGAGATTAAGCAAGCTATTGCCCAGAGTCGCAGAGTGTGACCCCGTGAGTTGAGTAGGCACCAGAGCGAGAATTGTCGAGTCCGTGGAATTTTGAGCCCAAGACCCGCCGAGGCGGGGAATTGAACCCTGGTCCACGGTCGATCTCAGCTTCCGGGTCTGCCGCCTCTAACCACTGAGCCACGCTTCTCCACGTAATAGCTCTCTTTAAACATACTATGCATTGGTCTCTGTAATAGCTCTCTTTAAATATACTATTGAAAGCCTTTCTTGTTATCGCAGCCCCTCCCTGAGACTTCTGTGTATGTTGCTCAATGCATTCACAAGTTTGGACATTGCTGTCTTGTTTGCACATTGGACCTTGCTTTTCCCAAGGCTTATTTAGAGCACTCCTCCCTAGGCCATGTATTACTTCAACTCATTAGCATAATAACTGAAGCTCTGCACACCTGCTTGTGAGAACCACACCCAGTTCTTCGAACCACACCGAGCTCTTCGAACCACACCCCGCCCTGTCTATAAAAGGCAGCCCCTGAGCCTCACCCAGTGCTTGTGCTCCTCTACCTCCCACTTACCTGAGAACAGATCCTTCGGCGCTGGCACTCCTGCTCTCTCCAGACCTTCATTGGCTTCAACGGGCGTGGCTGCTGGCTCTTCCTTCTTCCGGTTTCTGGCTCCTTCTTGCCTCAGCCCCTCTTCTGTCCACTGCAATCGACCTGCAAAAGAGAAAGAGGACATGGTTAGACTGATCAGTATCCCTTTTCAGCAACAAGTAAGTGCAAAACTTTTTATTACCTGAAAGAACTTTGTCGGCGATTTCTGGATTCATGTAAAGACAATTTGGAACAAGATATCTCCCACGAACTTTGTGGTTCAAACCGTTTGTTCCAAGAATACTTTGTGGAACTTTGTGAAATAAACATTGTTTTACATGGAACTTTTTAAGAATCGAACAGAGGAAACCATTGACAGCAAGGCAAACAGTAAATCAAGGACTTGCACAAATTACCTGCTGTATTTTGATGTAAAAGTACAGTATTTGTTTTATAAAAAGTCTGAAAATGTGAGAAAAGTGAGTTTGCTATTAAGAATTTAGGCTTTAGTTATATTAAGGTGAATGTTAGATGTTGGTAATTCTGATAATGATATTCGTTTGATTTTACAGAAGTTTTACAGTAATAGAAAGCACTTCCCAGAACAGTAACACATTCCAAACCTGGGTGCTGAAGACCAGGATCCAAGAGGTACTTTTAGAAGAGAATTTCTAAATAGATTAAGGGTTAGTCAGGAACACATTTAGGGATCGGTTGCACTTATCTGTTCTTTGTTTATGTTTCATTAGGCATCAGTTTCTACAGAAGTCAGAGAGGGCCGCAGGTTTTAGCAGCACTTCTACAGTGGAAACGCAAGAACGGTGTTGTCTCTCTTTTTTTATTTTATCCACTTCCCCCCTTCCCTTGCGCTTCTGGTTCTTAGTGCACTGTTTAAAACTAGTGTGCTGGAACAAGCAGTTTCAGGGTGGGGTCGGACTGTCTTCAACCTCCATCAGAACTGAACAGAAACTCAGGTGAGCTGGGCTTTGACACACAGCCCCTGTATTTATACAGCCAAAATCCTTTGTCTCAAAGGTGCAGCCAAGGGGAGAACCAGATACAACTGGTTCAGGAGCACTTTGTTTTGCCCAGCTCCTCTCTCCCTTTCACAAGACAGGCCAGGGACACCAGACGCACCGCAGGAGGTGGAGCCAGCATTGTGGAGGGAAGGCACAGCCCTATTCAGGTCCCAGGTGCAACTCCTCCCTCCCATCTACATGCAGATCTCCCTATTCACCACCGGGCAGACTCATCCTGGCTCCTGGAGCCAAGCACACCAGCCAGCCCCTGTCACTCAGAAGCCAGACAGGCAATTCACATCTCACAGCACACAGAAATGCCAACTTCTAAAAGTGGCATTTCTCCACTAGTCACAATAAATCTGCACACAACATTGCACAGCATTTATTCTCACGAGTTTGCACATACCGAACTCAACCCTGCACTCCCCTCATATCAGGAACTACCATGGACACATATATTCCCCATGCATTCCTATGGGAGGGCAGGCCCATCTTACCACATGCACTAAGAGTGCGCACGCACTTTAAACTGGGCCACAGTGCTAAAGTGCGCAGAGGCCTAAAATCTCTACTACCATGTCAGAGGCTAAAGGCAAAAAGTTTAGGGGGGAATCTGCCAGAAAGGCCCAAGTCCAACAATCCACAAAAAAAGGTAAAATGAATCACAATTTGTTTGGATATACTATTGCAAGGGCATACGCGTGTGCTCAAATTCTGCTGGAAGCCACTCGTACAGACTAGAGTGTATTTCATAATCCCAGGGTGTGCTGGTAAACTCAGGAGTGAACCAACAGCTCGAGACAACGTCTTTGTATTTTGAGCTATCAGAGGAACCCATGAGCTAGTATCACTAAATAAAATCCCTATATAGGAAAAAGTGCTAGTGTGCGACATCGGGTTAGATTCAACAGGGACAGATGTTGAGCGCCTGCGATTTGGCCCGTAAGCCATACAAAAAGATTTGGCAAAGTTAGTTTCTCAAATCTAATTTGTTCATAAAACCCACAAAAGAATGGGTTAAAATACGTAATGCTTTAGGAGAAAGGGCCCTTAAAACAGCATGGTTCACATATAAAAGAGTCGGGAGGGAGGCACCTTTAATCATGGGGATATCGCTGCTGCCATATATAAGCTCCATGCTGAGGTTAAATATATATAAAACAAACAACAATGGGGCAAGCACACACCGTTGGCGCACACCCAGTTTATCGCACAAAAATTCTGATGCCTCCCCATCCTTTTTTAACCTGACACATGCTTTTGAGTTTTGGTGCAGGATATTATAGCATGTACCAATAAAGGGTCCATCTCCATATTAATTAACATTTGCCATAGTTTAGCCCTGTTTATACAATCAAAAGCTGTCGTCAGATCCATAAAAGCAAGATATAAATTGGAGCGCTTCGCAAATGTAAATTTAACTATTGTGAGGTGAAGGTTCAGGCATTGTTCTACCGTCCCTACTCCAGTAAGTACGAAAGCCCAGCTGACATTCATTCAATATATTCTTTTTTTTAACCAATGTTAATATTCAATTGTACAAAACTCTTCCAAATATCTTTGCAGTGATATCTATTAGCGATATTGGGTAATAGTTTTTGGCTCCTTTTAAAAATAGGGAATATGATTGATAATACCGTGAGGTTGGAACTGTTGAATGTCTTACCAAATTAAAAACATTTTATTCTTTTAATTAATTCAATGTATTTTATAAATTCTTTGATTGTAGTAATTTTTGTTAATTGAGAATAAAGATGTATCATAAAAACATTTGTCAATAAAGGTGCCCATAGGTTTGTGTCACACTTACTTAAATCAATAAGAACACTGCCGGAGGCAGGGGCCGTGCACCCCTTACTCCTCTGAATAGACATCTCGACTTCTGGCAGGGGTACAGTGATGAAAGTAGAGGCATCAATGTTAACCTCTTCAATGCTGCTGGGATTACTAGCAGCATATATGTCTAGGTAGATGCGTCACTTCGTAAACCCCTGCGCTACATTATACCTGCGCCATATTATAAATATGACTCATCATTGGTGTCGCAAGCAGGGTGCAATGAAATGAGGCCCAAAGTTCCTAAGCTGCTAAACTGTCTGCCCAAGTCTTTCCTAGGCATCCTCTCACCTTAGGAATTCTCTGTCACCAAATTTTCAATATTCGGTGTTGCCAAACATCGTATTAGAGCCTATCGCTAGCCTATTCAAAGAGCATTTCCTTGAGCTGGCCTTTTCAGCTCTCTGCTGAATCCACATTCTTGTTTTTTGTTGTTTTTTTAAGTAAGGTTTGGTGTTGTGCTTATTTCAGTTTTGTGTATGATTTAGTTATATTTTAAATAGCATTTTTACTAATGCTGATCCACTATGTTTAATGTCTATAATCTCAAATGTCTTCATCTTTGATAAGTAGTGTGTTGATATAGAATTATCCAGCACCCCCTCACCTTCGAGGTTATTTCTGTTCTTTAAGTAATAAAATATAATGAAAGTGAAATAGATCTCTGCCCTTGTTGTTTCCACGCAGACGTCACCCCGCTGAGGAGGTCGGATGCAGTCGGATGCAGTGCAGGCACCACACTTTGGCAGGTCCCTGATTGCTTTGCTCAAAGACCTGGCAGCCTTGTGTTTCCTTCTAGAAGATTCTGAGAACAATTACTGTTCGGCTGGACAAGGTTTCCGCTCCTCGGAGCCCGCCAATGCTGCTTCGGGTTTATTAAGGCTCTGGTGCTGGACTGAGGTACAGAAAACAAGGGTTGAATTGCCTTTGCAAAAAACCCTCCAACAGACACACCAGCAAGAAAGCCAGCTGGTTCAGTGAAGACCTCCATGCCTCCAAGCAAACCTGCCGAAAGCTAGAAAAGAAATGGCATCGGGAACAGACACCAGACAGCTACGCAACCCACAAGAATGCCACCCGCAGGCACCACCACCTCATCAGATCCACCAAAAGAGCCTCCTTCAGAGACCTCTTAGACAACAATGCACACAACAGCACAGAGCTCTTCACCATCGTGAAGGAACTCCCCAACCCCAGCTCCAACACCAACAACATCCCACTCTCGCAAGACCTGTGCGACTCCCTTGCCATCTTCTTCCACACCAAGATCGCTGACATCCACGACAACTTCAACGTCACAACCGCCCAGACAACCACCGAGACCTCCATCACCACAGCCACCATCCACACCGACCTCCCGTTTGCCTGGACCAACATTAACGATGACGATGCCATCAAAATCATGAACACCATTCACTCCGGATCCCCGTCTGACCCGTGCCCACACCACATCTTCAACAAAGCCAGCACCACCATCGCACCCCATCTCTGGAAAGCCATCAACATCTCCTTCGAGACAGCCACCTTCCCGGAGAGCTGGAAGCATGCCGAGATCAACGCCTTACTCAAGAAACCCAAGGCTGACCCCAAGGACTTCAAGAACTTCCGGCCCATCTCCCTGCTCCTGTTTCCGGCAAAGGTCATCGAGAAGACCGTCAACAGACAACTGACCCGCTACCTCGAGGAGAACAGCATCCTGGACCCGACCCAGTCCGGGTTCCACAGCAACCACAACACTGAAACTGCCCTCATCGCCGCCACCAATGACATCAGGGCCCTGCTGGACAACGGAGAAACCGCGGCCCTCATCCTTTCTGGACCTGTCAGCCACCTTCGACACCGTCTGCCACCGCACCCTACGCACACGCCTCCAGGACGCTGGGATCAAAGACAAGGTTCTGGACAGGACCACCTCCTTCCTCTCCAGCAGAACCCAGAGCGTCCGCCTCCTCCCTTTCCGCTCCAAAGCCACCAAGATCATCTGCGGCGTACTCCAGGGCTCATCCCTCAGCCCAACACTGTTCAACATCTACATGGCACTGCTTGCGCACGTCACCCGACTCCATGACTTCAACATCATCTCCTACGCCGACGACACCCAGCTGATCCTCTCCCTCACCAAGGACCCCCTCACCGCCAAAAGTGAGTGGATGAAGAACAGCCGACTGAAGCTAAACTCAGACAAGACGGAAGTCCTCATCCTCGGCTCCACCCCCTCGGCCTGGGATGACTCCTGGTGGCCAACCGCACCGGGAACAGCTCCAACACCCACCGACCATGCACGCAACCTAGGGTTCATCCTCAACTCTACTCTCTGCATGACAAAGCAGGTCAACGCTGTCTCGTCCTCCTGCTTCAACACCCTCCACATGCTCTGCAAGATCTACAGGTGGATTGCCACCGAAACAAGAAGAACAGTCACCCAGACCCTCGTCAGAAGCAGGTTAGACTACGGAAATGCCCTCTACGCAGGAGCCTCGGTCAAACTCCTGAAAGAACTTCAGCACATTTAAAATGCCTCCGCTCGCCTGACCCTCGACATCCCTTGCCGCAGCCACATCACACCCCACCTGAGAGACCTGCACTGGCCCCCTGTCAACAAAAGGATTACCTTCAAGCTCCTCACCCACGCACCCAAGGCACTCAACAAGAACGAGCCAGCCTACCTCAACAGATGGCTCTCCTTGTACACCCCATACCGCCAGCTCCGCTCCGCCGGCCTCGCACTCGCCACAGTCCCCCGCATCCGGAGAGCAACCTCCGGCGGCAGATCGTTCTCCCACCTCGCTGCCAAGACCTGGAACACCCTCCCCATCCTCCTACTGCAGACCCTGGATCTGCTAACCTTCAGAAGACTCCTCAAGACCTGGCCATTCGAGCAGTAGCAGCATCCTGTCCCCTCAGCGCCTTGAGACCCTCACGGGTGAGTAGTGTGCTTTACAAATGTACTGATTGATTGATTGATTGATTGCTTTGTGTTGTCTTGCATTACTCCAGATTTTTGGAGCCACGCAAAGTGGCTTTACGTCATTTCAAAATTCTGTCTTACGGCTTGAGTAGCTCTTGCACCACAATATGAGTTGCAAACAGACTCATAAATAGGCCTCAGAGTTATTAAGACAAATTTAAACCCTCACCTCACACATAAATATGATTCCAAAATAGATCTCCATTTCAAATCCAGAAATCATATTTTATAAATGTCACAATTTCATGTGGCTCCCTGAGGTTCAGTGATGACAGCGGTTTGCCACTGTGTGTGTGTGTTTGCAGAGTTACATCGCACAGGAAATATGCACCCGTTGTACACTGACTTTATCTACACAGATAATTTGAACAATGGGTCTGAACAATGTAGGGGCGTCTACTTGTAAATACATGAGAAGACCTAGTCAAGCCCGATACACTGAAGGTTCACATTTCAGGCATGAGTAGCTCGCGACTTCTGAGACTTGCAGTCCTGGTGTTCTAATGGGTTAAACAGAACTACAATTCCCAGGATGCTTTGAGAAAAAAACCTAGACTGGATGAGCAATTCACCCATGGAACTGGGTAACTTGAGAGCTTTGCAAAACTGGCATAAGTAAAGGTACCTATTCAATGTACAATTGTACTTTAATTAAAAATGGTGTTTTGTGCCAATATCCTTGCATACCCCCTTCCAGATGTGCCAAGAACTGTTTTATCCTGGTTCTTATCTGTACCCAGGGAGTCCAAGGAAGCTTCAGCATTCACTGACTCTAAGGAACTGTAACTTAAATATTCACATGAGCCTCACAGTTCAGCTTAAAATGTAAAAGATGCTTCATTTCACTTCCAAAGTCAGTGTTTGACAATTCCCAGTTCTGCAGCAGCAGTCAGGTGAAGGATAACGCCACAGGTAACAGCTGCAGTGTTCTTTCTCAGTGCAATCATAATGCTTTTATCATGAAACCCGAGTCCACTGTTTCCTTCCTTTGAATAGTTTTTTCAAACAAGCATTAGCAAGGTCAAAATATCTGGTTTGCATTTTAAGTCATAACTAAAATATTTTTAAAAATGTACTAAAGTGAAAAAAATAGCTTTCTGTATACAATGCATCTGTGACATAAACAATTCAAACTGTCATGCTTCAATGTGCTTTTGAGATGTAAAATAGTCCCTTTTGCATTGCAGCAAAAGCTCTCCAAAGGAGGCGGCCTGATACACCAAACAGCCAATTGAATGAGATGAGAGAAATATACTCTAAAAGGAGTTATAGCTCATGTAGACAGCTGCACAGTCAGGCCAGACCTAAACACTGTTACCTACTAATTCAATCAGTAGCTGATTATGCATTTATTGGTGGCCCCTTATGCAGAGTCATTGCTTGAAGCTTATGTAAGGGGATGTAGACTTTATCATAAACTCAAACATTCTTTGACCCAATTTGTCCACCATGGGCAGACCTATCAGAGATATTCAAGAAGAGAAAAGAGAGCACAATACACCAGAAATCAAAACACTTAATTAAAAAATTGATGGGGCATTACCAAGGAGGGCGGTAGGCGAATATCACCGCGTTAGCGGGCGTTTTCAGATAATTCTATCGCCCCATTAACAAGCTGTCGCTAACAGCAGTTAGCGACAGACTGTAGGCGATAGCGAGCGGTTTGGGGCCCGCTTTGCATGTCAGTGATATTTATCACTAATGACATGCAAAGTGGGCGTACCCAACCTGTTAGCGACTGAAAGCAGTCGCTAACGTTGCTATCGCCTATTAGCAAGGCAGGCGTAGCAATGGAAATATTTGCGCTAAGCGTCAATTTCTCCAAATACTAACACCTGCCCACACCAGTTCTTAGCCTGTATATCCAATGGGAGGTGGATAACATGGCTAAGAGCATTTAGTCGCTAATGCGTGAATATCGCTGTATTCTCAGTGATATTAACGCACAATGCTATCGCCTGGATTTTTATCGCTTTTGAGATAAACCTTGCTAATAGCAAGTTATCTCAGCGATAAAAACTGGTGATGCGCGGCGATAAAAATATTGCCGCTAACCCTACTTAGCGATAAATATCGCTATTTGTTGGTAATATGCCTCGATATGTGTTGTTTCCTCTCCTGCTAACTAGGTGCAGTCAACAACTCAAAAGGAGCGGACATTCGCCTCTTGACTGTCTCTGACCTTATATTCTCCAGTCTCTGACCTTTTACTCTTAAAGCACTACCAGTGCTCCTGCCTTTTGAGTTACTGCTGATGAGCTGCTGACTTGCAAATTAGCAGAATTAATCACCCAGTTAATCCTTCCATTCACCTTCATCTTTAGGAGAATGGAGCTGATTGGTTAACGAGGCTCAGTCGTCACAGTCAGTGCTCGGGTGTCACCAGCTCACATTCACAGCTTCTCATGAATCCCAGCAGTAATTGACTCGGTGCATCCGCCTGACCTCTCCCAGAGAAATGCAAAGCGAGTACAAGGAAGTCAAATACAGGAAAACAATGACTTAAAAGCGGATGCGCTCGGCTCCCCTCTCAACTAAAGGAAACTAAATCACTTCAAAAGGAATCAAAGCTCTCTCTTGGCGGCTGCAGCTCCGCTCAGCCAGGGAAAAACGTTAATCAAGCCGGTGAAATATGCGAAACATGGATCTCACGAACTTTCTGAAAATGTTGCATTTCACGATTTAGCATAACTTTGTATGCGACTGCGGTGCACCAGCCTGTTCCTTCCACTGTATGAAAGAGACGGGGAGGACAACGTGGTAGATGTTCAGTGGAATATTGCTTAAATAAAAAAACGATATATATGCAAATGACTCTTACATTTGTAGCTTTAATTACTGGATATTCGTAATCGTTTACATTTATTTATATTTACATTTTAATAGCAAATATATCTCCATCTATAACTGCCATTCTAGCTGCAACAGGGAAAATCCAAGCCCTGCTCCACGGATTTCCTTCATTCCACCAGGTGATGACCTTCATCTCATCTTTCTGTACATTTCTGTGGTTAGACAGTGAACTCTGAGTAAGAGAAATAGGAGGGGCCAGAAGAGAGAGAAAAGAGAGAGAGAAGAGAGAAAGAGAGAAAAGAGAGAGAGAGAGAGAGAGGAGAGAGAGAAGGGAGAAAGAGAGAGAAGAGAGAAAGAAGAGAGAGAGAAGAGAGAGAGAGAAGAGAGAGAGAGAGAGAGAGAGAGAGAGAGAGAGAGAGAGGAGAGAGAAGAGAGAAAGAGAGAGAAGAGAGAAAGAAGAGAGAGAGAAGAGAGAGAGAGAGAGAGAAGAGAGAGAGAGGAGAGAGAGAGAGAAGAGAGAGAGAGAAGAGAGAGAGAGAAGAGAGAGAGAGGAGAGAGAGAGAGGAGAGAGAAGAGAGAAAGAGAGAGAAGAGAGAAAGAAGAGAGAGAGAAGAGAGAGAGAGAGAGAGAAGAGAGAGAGAGAAGAGAGAGAGAGAGAGAGAAGAGAGAGAGAGAAGAGAGAGAGAGAGAGAGAAGAGAGAGAGAGAGAGAGAGAGAGAAGAGAGAGAGAGAAGAGAGAGAGAGAGAGAGAAGAGAGAGAGAGAGAGAGAGAGAGAAGAGAGAGAGAGAAGAGAGAGAGAGAAGAGAGAGAGAGGAGAGAGAGAGGAGCAGGGGTGGCTGGTGTTCATGGGCGAGATGGGCGCCGCCCTACCACCCTTGGGGGATTAAAAAAATGTGAGGTGGAACACCAAGCAGCTAGAAATAAATTGTGCTGGCTGCTCGGTGAACAAACATGGGCAAATCTGGGTTTTCTTTGAGGGGGTGGGGGGGTAATGGCTCTTGGCTGCCTCTGCCTCTGCCTCTGCTGTGCATGCTTTTGGCAGGGCGAAAAATTATTCGCCCTGGAGCCAGAAAGCAGAGCAGTGATGACACACAGGGGGGCAGGACCTGTGTATCACTGCCAGAATACAGCTTTGCATTTGGGCGAACTTCGTGGAGCCCAGGGAGGAGTCTGAAGCTCCCAATTCATTGCAATGGCTGGGGGCGGGCCAGTTCAGCTTCAGGGAAAGTAGTGGGGTGGGGCTAGGCCTCTGCCTCTTCCTCGAGAGACCCAGTGACAGTTGTTGTTTTGATTAGTGATTGGGTGCTGGGGTCTGGGGGAGGGGTCTTCCAGAATTTTCCAGCTTGGGACGTGCACTCTGTCTGCAGTCACGAGTGAGCCCAGAGCAAGAGAACATATCATGAGGCAGGGGGAGCAGTGATTACTAAGTAAGTATTAGCATTGTTGTTGTTATGAGTGACCTGTCCTGACCCCAGTAATCATGACAGTGGATGGCTGCAGCTTCACGCAGCCTGAAGGAATTTATTTGAAAGCTGCCTGGGTGACTAAATATTAAGACAAACATGGGCCGGGCCTTTCCCAGGTTCCTGCAGTCTGCACACTTTCATCGAGGCAGCCTGAGCCAGCAAGCAGCCGGGATAAATGTACTTTAATCTTCCTGTCTGTTCGTGACAAGAAGGCTGGAAAAGGGAAACTTTCTGGCTGGCAGGATCTGGGGAGCAATTAAGGGGGGCAGGGGTCAGGGGAGCTCTGGGGGCTGGACTCGCACACACTGGCAGCAGGAAGCAGGCAGGCCATCAACAGGAGAGGTGAGGGTCGCTTTCGCTTTTAGGAGGCTCTGGCTGGGTGTGCAGAGAGACTGACTGCAGTGCAATAAGTTCTGTTTTGTACAGGGAGGACCAATGGTTTGTTTATTTGTTTAAATTATTTCAAGGTCTCAAGGCGTAGCTATGCAGAATATGCTCTCAATGAGAAATCTGAATAGGCAAATTGTTAGCAGGGAGCACTATTCACACAATCATTTTGATAGTGAAATGGTGCATGTTGTGACCAAACCATTTCATGATAAGTATGACAAAGGATGGTATTTCAAAGAGCAATATTTGTCCAGTTCGCTACTATTTTTGTCTAATGCAATGCCATGCTCGTCACTGCTGCTGATTCAGCCCATTCAGTATGCCCAGTTGTACATTTTCCAAAAACATTTCAATCTCTTTAATCCACCTAGTTATTTCCACATAGTGTTCTTCTTTCCACCTAATAATTGTTCTGAATCTTATTTGTCTCCCTCATTGCCTATTCCTCCCTCAGCCTGACCTCTTCATCTCCTAAGGATGTTCCTCATTTCACCTCCCAGTGATTCTAGTTTTATCCTCTCCTTCACCAGCTCTTGACTATCTCATCTCAGTTCCACC
The DNA here is from genome assembly GCF_964261635.1 of Lissotriton helveticus. Classification (NCBI taxonomy): domain Eukaryota; kingdom Metazoa; phylum Chordata; class Amphibia; order Caudata; family Salamandridae; genus Lissotriton; species Lissotriton helveticus. The sequence continues at coordinate 1,162,554,033 of NC_136072.1, read as the reverse complement.
TGGACCCCTTCTCCCCCTTAATCATCTTTATTACTCTGCCTTGCCCTAGCTAAGGCATATAGACTGCATCCTAAATCCCACAGAGACGTAAAAATATTTCGAATGCCAATAACCCTTTCTTGCACATTGTTTTCGTAAGGACTATATCCAGTGCTTAATTTGAGCCAGTGTTTTCCGGTGCTCAGCACCAGCACTTACCTGTAGTTTATCTCTCTTCGGGGCAGATTTACAACAAAGTAACGCAGCACAATGCAGCAAGTCATTTTGCGACGCCGTGCTGTGTTACTTTTGAAAGCACAGAGATGCGACATATTTACAAGAATATGTTGCATCTCTGTGCTTCCCCTGCACTGGTGCACAAACTGCAGCCATGTGCTGGCGCAGACACCTTTGCACCATGGTGCAAGGATGCCTGCGTCGTAGGGAGATTTTTGTTGTGCAGGAAGGGGCACCTTCCTGCACAAAAACAATCACAAGAGGCTTTTTCCTCTTTCAGTGCGTGCTGTAGAATGCAGCACGCATTGAAAGAGGAAAAAACGAGGAGAAATGAAAACATTTCTCCTCATCGTGCCTTGCTACGCCACCTTTAGGGTGGCATAGTATTCACACGCATCTCCAGATTTATGATTTCTCGTAAATCTGGAGATGTGCTTGTTCCATGGGTGTTGCGTGGGAACACCCACAGCAACACTCATAGAACGCCCCTTCAACGCAAAGTGCTGCGTGTGAAGGGGCCATATTTACAAGGAGAGGAAAAGTCACGCAGGGTTGCTTTTCTTCTCCTTGTAAATATGGAGGAGCCCCCTGCGTCTGGTGGCGCAGGGAGCTTGTAAATCTGCCCCATTCATTTTCAACACCTACACTTATGGCAGTCTGTCACATGGTGACGTTTTCTGTCTAATTTAGGGATGATCACAGTCACAGTCATTTATTGATTCAATATACATTGAAAATGGCTAATACTTTCTGCCTAAGCCAGTCTTAGGTTTGGGAGCCTAGAATAGTCTCAATTGTCACACTTGGAGGAGTGCGATGGTTAGCGGTTGTGCTGGTCCTGAAAGTGCCTGAGCCCCTCCACCCCTTAAGTACGGAAAACAAGCCGCCCACCACAGGAGCTGCATGGATGTCTGTTACCCCAGTGCCCTGAGAAGTGCAGTTACAGTGCAGTAGCCATGCTGAGACGGGAGAGCACCGCAACTCTGCAGAGTTCGCACTTTACCCAGTTCCACGTAACTCTTCAAGTGCAGTTTTTTCTTTGCATTCTGGAATTTGTTGTTCTGCTTATCCTATTACAAAATAATGATTATTAAAGCATCGAATATGAATAAACTATTTGTACTGACCTGGGAAACAAGGAGCACTCTGAGAAATGCCAGGATTGCTGCTCTGAGCTCCATGAGTCCAGCGTTATGCATATAAATTACTGCATCTACAAGACATGAAGTAAAAACTCTGGGCTGGAAGAGGTACTTGCGCGCGGATTCTGGAACCACGAGAGCTTAGCGCAGAACTTTCGGTCATGTCCCTTAAATGTGCAGAACTTGTTAAAAAGTTATTTTACTATCCTTTAATGGTCAAACTTCGGGTGGGTGAAGTGGCAAACTGGCCCATGTTGTACATGACATTGGCGTGACCTGGCACCAGCTGCCGGCCGCGTATTTACATTTTCCTGCTTGGCAGCTCCATAAACAGCACTCTCCACTCTGTGCTGTTGGCGCAGTCAGGACGTGATTTAAATTTTTTTTTTTTTTACAGAGCACATCCATGCCATGATTGCTGATGCTGGCTGGCTCTGTGTGAGATACAGCCATGTCTGTAAAATTATTAATATAAATAAGCAGAGTGTTTTCCAGGCTGGTGTTATCACTTAAAGGAAATCGGTCATACTTTATTCCAAAATATCCTGCTTTGCGTTTCATGGCTCGCAGCAATTTTCACTTGAGTGTTTACTTGTGACTTGAATCTGCACGTGTGATTGTAATGCCTTCTATTAATGGCCCTCAGCTGCGTCAGTCCTTTGGGTTTCCAGGGATATACTAACACGGGCTTAAAGTGTGAAGTGAACATCATTTATCTGAGTGACTGAGCCGTAGAGCTCGAGAGGAGCTGGTTTAATTTCTGCATGACGATTGCCTCTGAAGCTGTGAAGAATATGCATTCAGACAGAGAAACACAAACAGGGCCTGTGGGTTCAATAACAAGCTTTCAGAAAAAGAAGAGTGTTCATAGTGCAGTTGGCATTAATATTTTTCCAAGATTTAAGCTACAGACGTAATTTCACTTTTCCTGAAATTCACATACTTCTGCCCTTTAAATGTATTTTGGCCAACCCACTGTCACACTTGGGTGGACTCCGTAGGGCTCTCCCTTGGTGGCTTAGCAGTGCCTGTGAGTATTAATTTTGACCACCCCACCCAGTCTTATCGCCCACAGTAGTCTGCATATTTGTGTTTCTTGGCCCTTATTTCAAATGTAAAAGAGAAAATAGAACTCTTGATCTGCAAAGTGATATTAGCTTAGCTACCTGGAAATCTAATCTGGCTTGCGCTAACACACATCAAATATGCACCTGTCTCACCAATGTGCGCAACTCAAAGGTTTCTTTCTTTATTAATATTGTTATCCGAGTAAAATTATAATTCTACTTGATGGGCATGGATCTCTCTGGGTTTTAGGGTGGAACTGGAACTATTTTACCATCCAGCTCCCTGCTTTTACCGTGCACCTTTAGAGTTTATGTGTAATTTTTCATTCAGACTGTCCCATCTATGGAGTGAAAGCCTATGGTTGTCCCTTATTTTCCTCACTCACCGAGTTCTCCGACTCTTTTAAACAAGCTTCCAGGTACTCTGTAAGACCATAAAATCTTCCAAGCACATATGCTGTGAAGCAGCCTGCAACCTTGTGGTACATTACAAAGCCAGATAACATTGCTGTCTCCCAGCCCTTATAAAGTTTGATATCGCCAAATTGAAGTTAAAAAGCCAAATTCTCAAAAATGCGAAGACCATCTTATGTATGCTGGACCCTACAAAGGAATCATCAATGTCTGCCATGCTTGGCCATCCCTCTTTGTCTCCGTGACAATAGGACAGGGGCATCCAAGGGCTCTAGCGGTGCCCACCCACCCTTACCTCCTCATCTTAAGGCTTTGCTGTGGGTGCTGTAGCTGTCAAAGGCCATGGCACCTACTAATTTTTTAAGGTTACCACACCTCTGCAGTATTACCTCCAGAACAGCACTGAGGTTGTCAGACAGGCTTCATGCTATACTGACAATTTTACACACCAGGACGGGAGTGTAGGATCACAGTTACACTGCATGGGGTACGGTACCTCCCTGAATACGTGGTGGTGGGGAGGCTCAGGTTCCTAGCAGGTGTCTGGTTAACCAAGCAGCAAAGATTGGGAACTGTCACAGAGGGTTGCAGGTGGTTTCACCTGTGTGGTCGGGGAAGAACTGAGATCATAAAATGGGCCCGAGCACTATGCAATCATACCCTGTAATCTTAAATGTGTATATAAAGGTAAGTGATGTATATGTAGTGGGAGTAGTCAATTTTGGCAAGTCACTTGACTAATACATGAATAAACTAATAAATGAATGTGTCCTTAACTGGTGCTCATAAAAAGCACCAATGTTGATGATTAAGTGCCGGTGCTGAACATTGGAAACCACTGGTTTAAATTAGGTACTGGTATTGATTGATACACAGCAAATGAAATGAAAAGAAGGTATATGCTCCATTTTCACATGACTCCACACCTTTGAACAGTAGTCAGCTCACAAAACTCTGCACCGGTGCATTCACCGGCTGAGCTGTATTGCTGGAAATGGATGTGGACTTGTGAAGTGCAAGTATTGTGCACACACATCTCCGCATCTGGGAAAATTAACAATCGAGCTCTAGTACCAGGACTGGTCTTTGCAACCTGCCAGTAAAGTGGGTGGCATCTGATGGACCTTGTTGCAGCGCCCCTACCGTAGAGGTCTGTGTATTCTGCAGCTCGCAGGGTCCACTCTCCAGAGAGTAACGGAGGGATAATGTCCCTGCTGCAGAGGTCAGTGGGGGATCAACTGATCATGGAGGGGTAATGCACCTGCTGCAGAGGTCTGTGGGTGATCTACTAGTTACAGGATCCACTCCCATGAGTGTATCATAAAGTTAATGCACCAGCTGCAGAGGTCTGTGGGTGAGCTGCTGCTCACATAGGATTATTTTAACCAGTAGAAATATGACCATATCTTGAGGTGTGCAGACTAAAGGGTTTTATTTTTTGTTTTGTTGGCAGTATTAACTTATAAATATCAACAACTTTTGAGTGCAACATTTTTTATATTTATATATTGATGGCAACATATGTGTTTAGCAGGATAGAACAGGTACAGTTTTTGGCAATAAAATATGGCATCCAGGAAGGGTTTTAAATAATCCACGTATTTTCTACAATGTCCTGGACACAAGTATAGTTGGGTATTTGAAATTTTCTTGCAGTGATGGATAGTAAGACAAAAGTTCCAGCATGAACTAATTTTTACAAGACAAGATTTGTGTAGGTGGAATAATTGTATTGAAGCTGTGAAAAACTACTTTGCTAACAGTTTTATGGATGAGCCAAAAATCGGTGTTAAGAGATACAACTTTTATTCAAGGAAGCATGGAGAGCAGTATGTTTCTATCTAGAGGGTTTAAGCTAGAAGCTGCGAATCTGAAAACTGCTACGATCATAACTAAATTAATTTTCTGCACAAGGGTTGTCTGGTGATCGGAAATTGGCTTTACATGTGAGTGTGAATGTTGTGAAGAAAGACATGAGGGAAATTAAGCTCCCAGCTCCCAAAGCTCCAGGCCTTGCTCGTTCCATCCCTATGCTGGCTCACCACTGCCCTGCATCTATTGCCTCAGTCCACCACCAGTCAGTATGCGGGATGCTGTAAGGGCTGGGTTGCCTAACTCAGTAAGTTCTGAACTACTACACTATGATGTGGCAATTATTATGCCTCCGTGGACTGGGTAAGAGTGGTCTGCTTAATTCAGACACTCTGTTCATCACCACCCCTTTTCTGAATCGATTTTGGCCACTATAGGTGTGGCAGGGTATACTCAGACATGAGTCCCTTGCTCACTGCTCCATCAGGATTCAAGCAAGCCGGGCCGACGACGCCTGAAACGGCAGAAACCGGTCCCCGGAAGCTTGTCTCCTTTCTGGTGAAGAATTGGCTTGGTAGTTTGGTCTGCCCTGTTCCCATGATGCACTGGGCCAGGGACAGACTAATTTGCATTTAGCCAGGTTCTGAGCTGGGATGGGGCAGTGAGCTAAATAACGGTGATGGATCAAGCCCTGATCTTTGGACTGGGTAAGAGTGGTCTGCTTAATTCAGACACTCTGTTCATCACCACCCCTTTTCTGAATCCGTGTGCCACGGCCACCAACAATCATTCTACCCATAGCTATGGGATCACACAGACACACATATAGGCATGCTCTGTCACACACATACTCTCACGTGCACACAAGACCTGTCGTCCACTCAACTTAACTGGAAAGTGGCTGTGCAGATACAGGATTTGTAGTGTTTCTGTGGAGATCATAGAAATACCACAGGGTGTCATTGGCTCCCAGGGTGCAGGAAGTAAGTGTGGGAGTCAGTCACTAGAGAGGAGCTGTATTCTAGTCTACCCAATCAAAGCAACATTGAGCAAGGCCATCAGGGGTCTGGGATTGGAGAAATGCAACCAGCAGCTCTCTGCAGTGATGGTCCCTGGTAGGAAAGTTCAGAGCAGATGTGGGGTTAGAAGAAGGGGTCAAAGAGCTATAACTGGGGAGGGAAGGGAAGGAGAGGGCTGAGACAGATTTACACTGAGGGGCAATATAGGACTGGGCATATTGGAGCTGCACCTGCCAAGGCTGGTGAAGTGGCTGGGGGTGTAAAAGGGTAAAGTCTTTATTCCACGAATGTCATAAAAGGCAGTCGTCTGCTGCAATAGACACTTCATGAACTTGAATAACTGGGTTTTTAGAGTTAGGCCAGGAGTAGAAATTGAATCCTGAAGGTTACAAATAAACTCGGATGTGGTAAATCCCAAGAACCTGAGATCCTGGGGTCCTGTGTCTCTGCTGTGTACTAAATGACACAGAGTTTCCCACATATAAGAAAAAAGAGACACAGTGGATATTGATGGACACAGAATGATGTGAAAACCCTTCCCTCTTAATAATTCTCATTTTTGTTTGCTTGTTTTGTTTTGCCACTGGTTTTGCTGCTACCACAGAGGAAAGACATTCTGCCAGGATAGTCCAAGTACTAGTAAAAGTGGACGCTGTAGCAGACCTGAAAGGTGAACAGGAAGTGGAAGCCCTGCAGAAAGGTGAGCCTGGATGTCTACCTTTAGGTAAAGCTACAATCCTGCAGTGGTGTTTGGTGTTTAAAAAGGGGAGAGTGGCGGCGAGAAGTTTGGTACTGAGTAGGAATGTGGATGGTGCGCCACTGGAGTTAGGAAAGTGTTGTTAGCGCAGTACGCAGTGTGGGCGCTTTTAAATAAAGGGTTTCCTTTGAAAGACCCACTCAGCTAGTGACTGTAGTTGAAATTAGTTGGAATAGAAACATGTCATTGCAAAGGGTTTGTAAATAGTGAGCATATTCTTGTAATGTGGGGCATTGGTAATGATGATACTTATATGTGTATAAATTAACAGCACAAAAGCTTAACAGGTCCCATTTAGTCTGTTTGTTCTCCTATCTATGCAGGACTTTGAGATCTTGTTTAATGTAATGTCACTGTGTATTTGGCAACCTGCTGTGTGAGACAATATTTTATTTTTTTCTTAGTAGTTTAGTTTGTGTTATGTTATTGAGTGAATGAATCCACTGCAGTCACTCAATCCATGTTACTTAATGTTCTGCTTAAGGGAATTTTGTCTTTATTCTTTTTCATGGCATGCATACTTTGTCTACAGGATGAATCCTAATCAACTAGGGCTCTCTATGTTGCCATTGTTTAAAGTCATGATTTCTAGCTGTATTCTTCCCTACTTCATATGAACTGCTTGCTGGTGTTGCAGGGATTCTGCTCATATGCAGAACTATGCACAGGATTATGAGACCTTGGTGCATAGGGGTTGTGCCTTCCTACCGCCTTATTACCCAAGAGCCCAGGACCGACTAGCTATAGTGTCTCACTCACTCTCCTATCACACCCGGAGTAACAAATGATTGGACACCCCAGAACACAACACTCTCGGATCTCTCAGGAATCGCGGACACAAGACACACCTTTTCGCTCCCTTACTCATACTCATCCACAATAAGATCAAACAGAAACACAAAGATAGTTTTAACCATTTATTTTAATTAACGTGCTCTTCGATGCAGTATATGTGCCACAACAAGCAAAAAGAGTCATATTACCAATATGGTTAGCACTGCAGTAAGGCCATACATCATAAAGGGAGACGTCATTATATGAAGACAGTGGAAAAAGGACTACAGTGCCTAAGCTCCCTCCCTCCCCTTGGTAAGTATATGGTAATATGTCATATCATAGTAACTAGACACAACTTCGTTGGTGTTTCCATGCATTTAATTTTTTAATTTGTTTTGACACTGGTTTTGCTGCTACCACAGAGGAAAGACATTCTGCCAGGATAGTCCAAGTACTACTAAAAGTGGACGCTGTAGCAGTCCTGAAATGTGAACAGGAATATATATTATTATATAAGAGAAGATCTCTCGCCTTTGTCAGCAAACTCCATACCTCAGGACATAGGTCGTATTCCTGCATCACAGGTGCGTGTTGCACTTGCTCTTCTCCATGGAACGGTCCCTCTCCAAGTATGTGTCACCTAAGCTCACATCCCCACAATACCAAAGTAGAAGTTACCGCCTGTAGCAGCTGCACTGTTATGTTTTGTCTAGGCTCAAGGGCCTGTCCAGAACAGAATAACAAGAGACATTGTTTATCAACCTTGCTCACAGTGTTCAGACTAAACTCCAGGAACAGATAGAGAATAAGCACAGCAAAGTGTTCTCAGGTGAAAGGTAGAAACTGAGACGTGCAAAACAAAAGCATGTAGTGTTGTGCGCAAAAGCAGCATCATGGCAACCCGGCTCATGCTAATTTAACAATGTCTCTAATGCCCCTATCAACCATGTGACACTGGCTATTGTTTGTATCCAGCACAGATACTGTAAGCCTCATGGCAGTGAAAGGGTCGGGCCCATTTGTAATGGATGTTTCTAGAAATGCCTACTGATGAATCTTTTAAGCAGCATGAGTGTGAAGGGGAGAAAATCAATTGAGTCAACAAACCAATTCAAGGTAACTCACCTTGATAATTAATAACCCACGGACAACTGGGACAGGTTAGTTAGATTCATTACAATGCCAAAAATAGGACATTTGCGCATCTCAGTACAAAAGTATAATGGTACAGAGGAAAAAAGAAAAAAGCCAAATTATTTTAGGCACCCCTTGCCAGAATTCCCTTCATTTTTGTACTTCAATGATAGGCACAGCCTAGGATGGACGTTTCTACGCTGTTCTCCATGTTCCTCTTCGGCAACATTTTGTCCTTGGTTCCCTACTCATGCCTTCTTTTCTGCTAAACGGAGTCTCGTGCCCTATCACCTTATGGCATACAGTTGTAACTTCTCCTTTCCTTGCCTAGCTGCTAAAACAAGGACATTACTATTCCTACGAGAAAGCTTCTCCACCTGCAATAAAAACGTGAGAAAGAGAAACTCCACAGTCCACATGAAATTGTAAGTTAATTCCTGGTATTTCAGGCCTACGATTTAAGCGCACAACTCACAAGAACGTATTTCAATCATTCGTATTACATAAATTCAGTTTTGCACACCTACAATACAATTTTGCTAATGCTCATTATCTAAACTAAAATGAAGCATCGGTATTAAACTAAAACTAAAACATTGTGAATCTTCACATGAGTAATTCTAGCCATCACATTAATAGCCTATGTTATTTAGTTCATCGTCTAGATAATTGCTAAAACATGGCATGTAAATGCATTAACATAGTTTATATTTCTAACAAACACGTTTACATAAAACAGGATTATATGTGGCTCCTCTCTACATGTGATTATGATGCATCCCTATGAGTGAATAAACCCCAAAGCGAAAATTCTATTCATTCAGCAGTGTAAATTAAGACATATGCCTTTTCATAAACAAGCTCTGTTGATGGGCATGAGCAGCTATCAAGGATGCATTTGCAAAGCAACAGGCATTGTGTGTGAAAGGCAATTAGTGATTAATGTCCCAGTCTAAAAATATCACCATTACATCTGGGGTGAGGCAGATGTTGCCAGTGTGCTAATCTGATAAATGCTTCTAAGTCAAACCATCACCGTGAGCAGGTCCTGTTCTTATAGTTTCAATGGATTTCAATAACATAACATGTATCAGATATAAGAATGGGGCAACTGTTTAAATTGTACCTTGCAGTATTACAACACGTCTGTAAAGCACTTTCTGGCATACTTCAGAGACTTTGATAATAAGCCATTAGCATTAAGGACTTTCTAGCATTCTGCATTGCCTGTTTCATAGTAGTGAGTTTGCACTACTCACTACTGTTTGTTCTGTGCACTGTTATCTTGCATCTCATTTTTACTTTATGCACTATCTAGTGTCAAAGCTTACACCTCATTTTTACTTACTCACAGGGGCCAGCGATTGACCCGGTAACTGGCAGCAAGGCCAGCGTTACTGCAAGACTCAAAGCACTGCCCTACTCCAACACACCACTTGGATCACTAGCTTATTTTCAGTTATACAAAATGAATACAGTTGACCAGCTACTCCTCACACCATTCTCTAGGCTGAAAGAAGAAGAGAAAATGCAGGTCAAAAGTTTAGGGCCTGATAAGCCTGAAATCAAGCTTGAACAGTTTACAAAAGAACGTGGCAAAGATTACACTAGAAAATTCACTTCTACATGGTATACAAGGAAAATCTGGCTTACTGCTAGCACTACAAAAAATTCGCTGTTCTGCTTTCCCTGCTTACTGTTTGGTGGTGAAGTACCATGGACAAAAACAGGAGTTACGGATTTAAAGCATCTCTCTGAAAAAATAAAGAAGCACGAGGCATGTAAATCGCACCTAGATAGCTCAATAAAGCTTGCCATGTTTGGAAGAATGAATATTGCTTCACAGCTGGATGACAGTTATCGCATTGCAATAAGAAACCATAACCTAGAAGTTGATAAAAACAGGTACATTTTATCTAAATTGATTGACTGTGTGCGTTTTTGTGGCGCTTTTGAATTGGCATTACGTGGTCACGATGAGCAGGAAGGCTCTTCAAATAAAGGAATCTTTAGAGGCCTAGTTGATTTTGTTGCTAGCTTAGACAGTGCAATGGACACTCACTTAAAATCCGCAACAGTTTTTAAAGGCACTTCCAAAACCATCCAGAATGAACTCCTGGACTGCATGTTGGAAGTAACAAGAGAAGTCATAATACAGCAGTTGCGAAGCTCTGAATTTGTCGCTATCCAGGCGGACGATACGACTGATGTATCCACACAGACTCAATCCGTACTGGTTTTCCGCTATATTGATGCCAGCAATAAAGTTGTTGAGAGATTCTATTGTTTTAATCAACTAAAAGATTCATCTGCTCATACAATTGCCACAACTTTGCTTCAGGAACTTAATAATGTTTTCCCAGAGACCAGTGACAAAAAAAAAGTAATTGCTCAAAGCTACGATGGAGCTAGTGTGATGAGTGGCAGCTCTGGAGGAGTCCAGAAAAAAGTTAGAGATGTTTACCCCAATGCACATTATGTGCATTGCTATGCTCATCAACTTAACTTGATTATGGAGCAAGCAGTATCAAGGATCTCAAAAGTAAAACATTTTTTTGCTATTGTGGGTGGCCTTCCTGCTTTTTTCTCACGATCTCCAAAAAGAACTGAAGTTCTCCTGGACATAGTTTCTAGAAGACTCCCAAAAGTGGCTACAACTCGCTGGAATTTTCACATACGCACTGTCACTATGATATATGATTACAGAGAAGACTTGAAAAAATGCTTTCGGGCCATTGAAAGTAGTGGTCATTTTGAATCAGTTGCTGTACGCGAGGCCCATGGATTCATCAGAACATTGGAAGACAGGGAGTTTCTTTTCTTCCTTTTTTTATTTTATGACATAATGCACCAGGTGGACATTTTGTATAACCAGCTACAAAAGCGGGACATAGATGCCTTATATGTACAAAACAAAACAACCGATTTTGTCACCCAAATCACCCGTGTAAGGGCATCTGTTGACAATCTAGATGCTAGACTGCCAGTAGAATCTACGTTTTCAAGCCACAGAACTGATTTAAAGGTCTTGGTCCAAGTTGCCAAAGAAGTGTGTGATACTATCATTGTCCACGCCAAAGAACGCTTTGAATTTACCAAACATCTTGTAAGTGCTACTTTACTCCAAAGTGACCACTTTGACAGACATGAAAGATCATTTTCAAACCAAATACTCAATGAAACTATAAAGGCATATCCCATGCTAAACAAAGATAAATTGAACTCTGAACTATCGATCATATATGGAAGGCATGAATTTCGAAGAGCTACTGGTGCCATTCCTTTATTTGGTTTATTTGTTGAAAACAATCTACAAGAACCATTTTCAGAGACTATGAATCTGTTGAAGATTCTGATCACCACACCCATGACCACAGCAGAGTCCGAGCGGTGTTTTTCAACTCTAAAGAGAATTAAAACATTCTTAAGGAACACTATGATAGAGACTCGTCTGAATAAATTGGCCATGTTGTCTATGGAAAAGGAACTTATCAGAGACATTCCAGATTTTAATAAGCGTACTATTGAGAAGTTTGTTACTCTTAAAGACCGACGTGCAAAATTTCTGTACAAAAAGTGAACATGGTTGACACCCAATAACCTTTTTTAGGAGGTTTGACTTATACAGCTAAATGACAATGACACATTTTCAGCATTTTCCTAGTGCTTTACAAATCACAACCTGTTGCTGCTATAAGCTTTTTGTATTCATCAAAAAGATTTGAGTACTTTTCATTTTTCCGTCTTTTGAGTTTGCACTTTGCATAGTTATTTATCTGTGTGTGTGGTCTTTATTTGCCAATGCTGCTTAAAAGTTTACATTTTTTAAATTACAGTTCCTCGTTTAATATTATTGTTCAAATATAAAGAGTGGAAACCAAGCTTTGTCCCTTTAACATATTTGTGTTTATTTAACAATATTTTCGTACCGTGTTATCTACTGGGTGTTTTTTTAATTTATTTGTTAATGCCAAATTAAAGTTTACATTTTATACTTTGTTTTTCTTCTGTACATTAAGGGCATCATTTATGAGGCCCCTTGTGCTGCCAGAATGTCACTTTTTGTGACGTTCCATAGCGCAGGAGCCTACTCCATATGTACGAGGCAGCACTAAGCCCCTTTATTTGGATTAAGGCTGCCTCGTAAATATGGTCCATTTAAAACAGTTTTCTGCATGCACTGAGTGTTGCTGGGGGTGTTCCCAGCAACATCCATGGCTTTTTGACATTACCCCAGATTTTTGAGAAATCTGTAATCTGAGGCAGCGCCAAAAACAAAGACCTCCCCAGGGGAGGCGTAAGGGAGCCACAAGCACAGCATGGAGAAATATCTTTATTTCCCCTCGTTTTTCCTTTTTCTATGTGTGTTTCCTTCTGCAGCACACAGAGAAAGAGGAAAAAGCCTCTTGTGATTGCCCGCAATGGAGGCACCCTTGCACCATGGTGCAATGGTGCCTGCATTGGGACACAGCAGCTCATTGTGTGCCGGTGCCAGGGAAAAAGACAGGAATGCACTGTATCTGATAGATACTGTGTATTCATGCCCTTTTTTTGCCATAGGGCAGAGCAACAGGAATGCCTGCTGTGCTGCCCTACAGCAAAACCTCATAAATGAGGCCCTAAATGAAAACTACTTTGTTCACTGATTTTTATTTTATTTATTGTTATGCTCTACATTTATATATGTTTTATTATTTATGTTTTAATTTAAAAATTAAACTTTTTTTGTTAACTCCTTTTTCTCCATTGTCATTTTATAAACCATATCTGTTACTATCACTATATCTCTGCTATCCACCCAAAATCTTGTTGTCAGGTTTGTATGTTTTGCACCTCAATTTATGTTATGTGGACCTTCTGTCTGTGTTCATTTATGGTATATAAATGTTATATTTTACAAACTAAACACAGTTTGCTGGAATAAAATTTCAGTTTGTCCGGCTAATCTTAAAAAAATCAAGGATGAACTGCAGTCCTGGGATGGATCTCTTTGGCAATCTAATTTTTAAAGTACTTGCAATGTTACCAATGGTGTGAGCCTTGATGACTTAATCATCCAATACAGTAAAGAGGCAGAGATGTGTTACAGGTAGAAAACACTTAGAGGGCCTGTTTCCATTGGTTGTGTGCTTGGCTTGGGGGTCATTTTGCAAGCTGACCAGCTAGAGGATTGGGCAAATTTTTGATATGTTTCTAATGTTTTCTTCTCACTTGTGCTTTAAAATGCTATATTTGTACCCTGTGTTTGCAACAATTTGCAGTAAATATGTGGTATAAACCCCACTATTTGAATCCATTTTTTTAAAAAATTTCTTGCGGGGGGAATCCCCCCCGCACCCTCCTTTTGCAGTTCGGGCTCGCTCGCTTCGCTCGCTCGCTTCTTACACCACAGTATCGTTTTTCGCCCCACCACTTTCAAAATCCACCAGCCGCCCCTGGAGAGGAGAGAGAAGAGAGAAAGAGAAAGGAGAGAGAGAAGAAAGAGAGAGAAGAAGAGAGGGAGAGGGGTGAGTATAGACATCTCCAGACGAGGGCCAGATGGGGCCCCAGCATTATTGGTCATGCCACTGCCCCCTCTTGTTTCCCACCAAAGCTGCTGAGTAGCTCAGTAGGTGACACCCAATAAACAAACATTGCAACTCGCTACAGACACATCAGTACATCAATTTGCCCAACTACCTTCCACTGCAATTCCGTGTGGTTGGCCCAAAACTAAACACAATACAGGGAGATTAAATGCAAATAGTGCTGTGAGGGGTAGCGAGAGAAGTGTAAGGTGGAGAGAGTTGAGGTAAAGAGAAAGGGGTAGAGAAGTACAGGTAAACAGGCACTGAGAGAAAAAGAGAGGTGCAGTAGGTAGGTGTATTTGATAGTAGTGAGGTATACGTAGGCAGAGGTGAGGAAGAGGTAGAGAGAGTACAGATAGAAAAGCAGCGGGTGTCTAAAGATGTAGATGGAGAAAGCGAGAAATGTAACAGGAGATGGGTGATGTTGAAGAGGTCAGGTAAAATAAGGAAAGGTTAGTTAGATAGAACAATATGTGTGCATCCAGCACCATCACAGACCTACCACATTCGCAGCTGCCTGCCGCAGAAGGAAAAGCATCTCAGAAGAGAATTGGGCTTCCACCCTCTTCAACCACTGGCCCAAGCACACCACCAACCTGCTGGAAGCCATCAGAAACCTCAACAGTGCAACCCATCAGCAAGAGTCTGACCTTAGGCCTGTTGGTACACATAGACACTCAGGCTGACAAAATGCCACTGCATGCAACTGGAGTGCAAACGGAGAACAAGCCAACACACTGCAGATAAAGACATCTTCAAATCAGCCCTAAGATGCTACCACCAGCAAATACAGAACACCAAGTGCAGACCCATTGCACATTGCATCGATGCCAGCACTAACAGCAGCAAGGAAATCTTCAACATCATCAAAGATTTCACTGTGCCTCCTGCTACCTACATCACCTCTCAAAAGACCTTTGCAACAAGCTCTCTGAATTTCTCTCTAACAGACTCACCTCCATATATATCAACTTTTACCCTCAACCGGACCCATCGCCGTTGCAACTCAACTTCCCATTTCAGCCGATGAAGTAACGCTGTCCTCTGGGCCTCCTGTCACAAGCATCAACATTTCTGCTACCATGAAGACTATAAACTCGGGGCTCCATCTGACTTTTACCCCCCCTACATCCATCAAAGGACTCTTACAGAGCAGCAAAGCACTAACAACTACCGTTCACCTGGAAACATGCCACCATCATGGCCCCGCTCTAGAAACCATCTGTTGACCCAGCCAAGCTTTCCAAGTACAGACCCATCTACCTTCTACCATACCTGGCAAAGGTCTTAGAGAAACTAATCAACTGATGCCTTACCAACCACCTCAGCAAATACCACCTTCTCAATGCCATGCAGATCAGATTCAGGCCCAACCACAGTACAGAAACAGCTCTCATCGCAGCCACAGACAACATATTCATGACCCTTGACAGAGGGGACACGGGAGACCTTCTTCCCCTGGACCTCTCTGTAGCAGTTGATACAATCTCACACCCCATCATCATCAGGAGCCTGTAGAAGACTGCATCCAAGGACCTGCTGGCCGCTGGATCTGCTCCTTCTTCAGGGATGGAACTCAATCTCACAGCCTGGCGCCTTAATCCTTTGAAGCTCACAAATTCATTAGTGGAATGCCTCAAGGGTAATTGCTTAGCCCCACCCACTTCAATGCATACATGATGCCCCTGGCCATCATCCATACACACACCATCAACATCCTCTCCCATGCAGACGGACATGCAATTCATACTCCCCCTCTCAGATAAGATCCCCAACACAAGAGACAAGTTCACAGCCTGCACGACTAAAGTCACTAACTGGTTGAAGCCAACTGTCTCAAGCTGTACACCGATAAGACAAAAGTAATGATCTTTGGCTAGAACTATTACCAACATCCAAACCCAGAACCCATGACAGTGACCTCAGAATAGTCATCAACAGCAAACTGGACATGAGTGCACAAGTAAACACCATCACTGTCTCCTGCTTCTTCACCCTGAGGATGCTGAGGATGAATAATCACAAAATGACGGTGAGGGTAGAACCACGTATGCACAAGGGTATAATTGAGAAAATTAATCAATTTAAACCATTTAAAGTATCTTATTGTGGCATTCAACTTCTTGTGGTTCACCGGCCAAGCCACACAATTAACCCTATATATAACCAAAAAGAGAAGGAATGCCAAAAGTCATGAAAAAAGGTTTTTGCAGTCCAATGCTGTAGTCCATAAATTTCTTTATTATCTGCTTTTTCCAATATCCAAGGTTGTCCAACAGCACACGATGTATACACTCCAATGTAGAAAAACCCAAATCAAATATTTAATGTTTCAAAAGTTCATAAATGCAGATTAAATTGACACAGCCTACGCGTTCTGTCCTAGTCGGACATCATCAGGGCTGCGAATGGTAAACAAAAGAAATTTTTTTTTTACAATCAACATCCATAATACTAGTAGCTATATACTTTAACCATCAGTCTGATCTAATACAATTTCAATCTATTTCAGTACTACTGTATCTTCCCCAAATCATCCTGCCTATATTCCATTCTATACATATATTTCTCAAAATGACAGTAAAAGAACCAGATCCACCTTGACTCAATGACTGAAGTCTTATCGAGCCCACAACTTAGTCCCCCATAACACACTCATAATGTTAATCCAACCGTACCTTCGTTATCCGAATCAATACATCCATTAGTCCTGTATGTGGACGAAATTTAATCAATCTCACCTGAAAAAATCAGACAGGTGTAGGCACAAATTAAAACCACACATTCTAAATCTGCGAGCATATACATCTTAAATCAATCCCCTCATTGCTCACCATTGACTGGCTCCAACCAATTCCCAATAGCGATTAACGCAATGATGAGTTCGTTTTTCAATTTATCCAGACATTTCTGTGAAAAAATGTTTAAAAAAAATAAGATGTACCCATTCTGCCCATCAGTATCATAAACCCCCTCAATTCATTATCACTATCTCAATGTCCCTACTCATTTGTCACCGATGACTATAATTTAATAAATGTGGTTAGAGGGAGGATAATTCAACTATCTATTCATTCAAAACATGCTACAAAATCACAGAAGGCAAGGCTCATAATACTGACCCATATTTGAATCTCAATTCTCTTGCATCATAGGATGACAGTCTATTTCCTTCCAGTCCCAACTGAATCAACAATCTGCAAAGAACAATGTAAACCGTATCTCTTTTACTGTGCCTCCATATACACGATAATACTTTCTATAATGCATCCTGGTATCCTCTGTCACCCAAAAACTATGTCCTGTATCTCACCTTATTAATATTCAAAAGTATATATCACCCCATTCTGCTCGAGCGACACGCTCGATCCTGATAAATCAGCAGTGTGCTGTTCCTGTTTCTCGTCTCAGTATATATATCCACCCTCGCCAATCAAAAACGAGCCTTAGTTTCACTACCACTTCCGACGACAATGCTTCCTCTCTGGTCCTCATTCTCCATTGGCCAATCACATTCTATCTGTATATTCTGACCTTTCACCCCTCGGCAGACTAGTACTGCCTTCCAATCACCTGTGTCTGTTTTCAAATACCGCCGGTTCCCTCTCTGGTCCGCCACATAACCCGTAACCGGAAATATTCGTGGTCGCCTGATCCTATTGGCTGTTTACATCACTATTCATCCTATTAGCTTTTGGCTATGAACCGTAAATACTGCATCATCCCAATCACAAACAATCTAAATAGCTATTTAAGAACTGCGCAAGAGTTTCTCATGGTGCCGACAGTAAATATGAGTGATTTTAAAAAGTTATACTCTTGCATTCTTCATTCAAAGTGCTGTTCTAACACCTCCGTGAGTGGTGAATCCCCCATTGCAGTGTCTCTAATATCCATCGAACCTACTACAGCTCCATTATGCACACAACTGTTGCTAAACATACCTGTTACCATTCACTATCACCAATACTCAATCAACCTATATTAGTATTAGAGAGGAATTGTAAGCCAGACATATATCATGACCGATCGATTAAAACTATTTCGACTCCATTATGCACAAGTTCGTTGCTTCACATACCTGCTAGCCTTCACTATCACAAAACTCAATCAACCTAATGAGAAAAAGTGTAAGTCAAGCATATATCATGACAGACATTGAGAAATATAATCTACAAATTAAGCAAGAATAATAAGTCTATTCCCACCAAGGTATCTAAATCAACAGCTCATCTCAAATTCTACTCATACAATGAGTCCTATGCCTCACAAAAATATTTATTTAAATATTCTGACCTCTCAACTCAACAGATAAACAAAAGTAAAAGGCCCAGAGCAGAAATCATTATAGCAGGACTTCAACTTACATCAATTATAAAAAGTAATGTAACTCATTGTCACAATTCAGTCCTGCATGTACCGATCTGCACCTACTGATCCACCTGGCCTCCTGTTTTCTGATATTTAATTCCCAGTCTCTGAGGATGAACTTCAAATGGCTCACAAGCAACACTAGAAAAACTGTCATTCACACCCTAGTCACCAGAAAGTTTGATTATGGGAACACCTTCTACGACGGGATCACCAAGCAACTCACAAGAAGACTACAAACCATCCAGAGTTCGTTAGCCAGACTCATCTTCAACCTCCCACACATAACTCAGATTCCATTGTTCCTGGTTACCCTCACAGGTGACAAGCAGCCCTCTATAAATCTACCTTACATTACATCACACCACACCTCAAAAAACTGAATTTGCTCTCGATACACAAACGTGCTCAATACAAACTCCTCACATACGCATTCATGCACTGCACAACTAAGGCCCCACCTACCTGTTGTACCTCCTTTCACCAACCACCCAGACACCTCTGCTCCACAGGACTCCTACTCACACACATCCGAGACATACACAGAACCAGATCAGGAGGGCAGATATTATCTTACATTTCTCATAAAGTATGAAATGGCTTCCCACTCCTGAGACCCCTTCTCTCTTCTTGAATTCCACAAAAAACTGAAGACCTGGCTTTTCAATTAACCATCCTACTACAAGCACAGTCAGGAACACACCTGCTCAGCATCAGCATACCCTCACTGGTGATATACTGCTTTACAAATACGAGGTGGGTGATTACACTCACTGCATAACCTGCACTCACCCTTGGGTACCTTGGCACTGAGTAGTCATATTTATCACAGAGCCAATGTGCAAAGCATTGGCACAGAACTCTCACACAGTGAATACACTGAGCATCACAAAAGAGACTTCACATGTGATGTACGTAAATAAAGTTTATATTCAACACACACATTAACTAATACAACATGAACCATGTATTTATGGGTAAAAATCACATTCAGAAATATCACTAGCGGTACTAGGCCCACCCATGTTAAAATGATAGCAGTAGTATGTGCACTTGGGAAAGATCATATTTTACCCCTCACCTTTATGTGATGCGAAACGTTGCCAGAATGAGGCCCACCCTGGCAATTATTACAATTCCAATACCACAAAGTTATAGGGTGCACCCCAGATCACATCGATATCAGAAATGTGGGCACACAGATAATTACAACACTTTTAAACAGCACCATGGGCCAAGGCTGCACAGGTAAAAAAAGAATGTCAAACGTAGTATTCTTTTGGAAGGAAACCAACATGTAAACCAACACTCACTTACGGTGTAATTGATAACAGGCAGTCACTCCCATACACTTACTCCGCACCGATACGCGGTGCCATGGATATCAGGCATGTCAGTTGATAATTCACATGCAGACTGATTCAGCTAACCCCCAACTACCCTACACACACAGGCTGGAGATAAAGAAAACCTTCCCCCTGATACTAGGCAGTTCGCGGCCGGAGTCACACTTAATTCATACCATATGCAAACGTTTACTGACTAAAGAAAAGAGCAGTTACTTTACTCAACATATAGAGCCAGTGACATCCTCAACGCAGGAGCTTTTCTAGGTAGTGACCAAACTTAGAACACTCCCAAGCAGCAATACAGGTGGCCATAGCCAATCTTTTTGCGACACCCTGGCACACAACTTAAGCGACAAAGTTAACTAAATGTATTCCAAGTTTGAGGATTCAAACATTTTAGATGCTAAGGTCCATACCAATTAGGTAAATGTTGTTCAAACACACTTTACAGAGTTCCTCCCTGTCTCCCAAGAATGGGTAGCAAAAAGGGTCATCAGTGCCAAGTTTGATTCTTCCCTAGACCGTGCTCCCCTGCGCCTTTAAAGTTAGCACGTGACCTGATGTGATAGGAAAAAACCTGTCCACCATTTATAACTCCTTGTTTATTATAGGAGTATTCCCTTCTCAATAGAAAAATGTGTCCATCCTCCCTCTCTTAAAGAAACCTAATCTGAACTCTGTCAACCCAAACAACTACCGCCCTACTTTGAGTCTCCCACTCCCTGATAGAAATGAATATGCAGCACACCAAGTTATTTTCAGATAACCATCTGCTGGACCCTGCACGATTCGATATTAGACCCGGACACAGTACATAAACAGCCATGATAAAGGCCACTGAGGAGATAAGGGCTGTACTGGACTGAGGAGGCGTTGTGGCTCTTATCCTCCTCAATTTGCCTGCAGCCTTTGATATTGTTGTTCCTGGGTTCTTGGTCAATCGACTGGGCAAACTAGGAGTCTAGGACAAGGCCCTGGCCTTACTGATGTCCTTTCTGTCTGGTAGACTGTAAACAATTGCCCTTGAGCACAAGAAATCCTCCCATTTCTCCCTCCCATGCAGGGTGCCACAGGGATCTTCACACAGCCCAACCTTATTTAATGGTTACATCTCGGAACTGGCAACTCTGATTAAAACCTTTGACCTTGCTCTTAACTCCTACGCTGACAACACTTAGATAGTTGTGTCATCTTTCAACAAGACACCAAAGTCTCCACCCGTTTCCATGACTGTATGCACGCAACCAGTTCATGGATGAACAAACATTTCCTGAAGCTCAACTCAAGAAAAACAGATGTGGTACTGATCGGCAACCTCTCTCTAGCATGATCCTCTTCCTGGTGGCCTGAAGGACTAGGACCTCGGCCCATCCCCATTACCCAAGGTAAAGAACCTAGGAGTTCAAATTGATAATAAACAGAACTTTGGAAGGCAGGTTTATCCCAATGTTTCCTCCTCCTTTTACTCACTTAGGATGATCAAGAAAATCTTTCCATTCATCTCAGCCTACACCCAAAAAAATATGGTATACGTGCGTTCTATAAATTCTTTTAACATAACTTAGTCATCGT
This sequence comes from Lissotriton helveticus, assembly GCF_964261635.1. NCBI lineage: Eukaryota > Metazoa > Chordata > Amphibia > Caudata > Salamandridae > Lissotriton > Lissotriton helveticus. Next base: position 1,162,532,836 of record NC_136072.1, on the reverse strand, counting down.
ACCATGGGAAGAAGGTGGGAGTAGAAATCAGGGTTAATTAGGCAGCAGTGAACAAATGGAGGTTTGGCCACTACTCGATAAGTTCACCCAAGGTATGTGGAGCAAAAGCGAACTGAGGGTGATGGCTGTTCAATCAAAGGATTCTAAACGGTGCCTTCTGGCACAAGCCCTGCTCTGTGAAGCACAGGGCCTGGGGGTCCACGTAGTGTCTGGACCAGCTTACAATCACTCTTGGAAGTGTTCCTTAGCCAAGTTGATTACTCTCACCACCCCATTCTGGTCTGGGCAATACTAGCCTTGCAACATGAATTCATCGGGCCAGGTGAGAAACGGGCAGTTGGTCCGCTGCACTGAGGGCACAAAAGGAACAATCAATGAATAGGAATGAAGCAGGAGAGCCTCTTGGAAGTAGGAGGCACCCTGTCAAACACATGTCGATCAAAGTGGCACCCAGGTAATCCAGGCCCACCCAGAACACAAATTTGCTCCTCCGCACCTCGCCTATAAACGAGGCATTACGTCTGATGATACGAGTCGCAGCAGATCATTTCGGTCACGTACAATGAAGAGATGCAAACTCAGTACCTCTTTGAAGGGAGACACACGTCTGGTGGCGTTGATCTGAGTCGCACCAGACAATTCCAGTCACACTCAATGAAGAGTTGAAATTCCATACCTCCCTGGTAATGAATGTCCACAAGGGATTCTTTTCGTAATATTTTTCGTTCTTTTCTTTCAATTCAGTGAGTTAGTCATGTACAATCAAACTCAAAAGTATCCACAAAGACAACCATGATAAATGTAATTTACAAATACAAAGCAAACGGAAAATTCTATTTATACAAAATAAATTTATATATTTTCCAAAAACCAAGATTAGAGGGGGTACATTTAAAGGAACGAGGTGTCAGCAAAACAGAGTCATGAAAAGATGTACAAATCAATTCAAACACACAGTTCATAACCTACATTTAAATATAGCCCCTCAAATCTTGGTTTTTGAAAAATATATACATTTATTTTGTATAAATAGAATTTTCCGTGTGCTTTGTATTTGTAAATTACATTTATTGTGGTTGTCTTTGTGGACACTTTTGAGTTTTATTGTACATGACTAACTCACCGAATTGAAAGAAAAGAACGAAAAATATTACGAATAGAAACCCTGTAGACATCCTTTACCCTGCAATTGTTTATTGCCCAAGCCTACAAGGGTATATTGGGTTTCACAGTTTGCTTAAACGTTTCCCTGGTAATGAGGCACAACATCTCGTGGGCACTGATACGGGTCGCACCAGACAATTGCAGTCACAAACAAGGAAGAGTTGCTACCTCCCTGGAAATGATGCACAATGTCTGGCACGCGCTGATATGGATCGCACCGGATAATTCTGGTCACACACACAGGCGCTAGATCAGCATTGTTGCATGAGGTAGAAAGAGGCACCACTACAGCCACGCCCTTACCTCTTACGTTCGTAACCTGTGAACTGGATACCACACGCAATGAGCATTCAGTTTACATGGCACACAAGAGAGGTGCTGCACTTCAGGGAAACAAACAGCATCAGTTAGTCAGCCCAGGCCAACCACTATTCAGTATGGGTGCAATGACAGTAATCTTCCTTGTGCACAACAGATTCCTCTGGCAGTGTCCCCCACGTAGGTCTAGGATCTAGGATCTCCGGTCTTATATCCCCACAAGTGTATCTCTGCCCTGCTGAAGTATGATACCAGTAGTTATACTGTAGTCTGCCTTTGAAGTTGGGAGTAGTTCAGAGAGTTTTCCTTTGAACCACAGATGTCTCCCCTGAATTTCAATCCTGTCTGCCATGAGGCCTTGGAATGCGGATCTTACTCTTAAGTGGGGCCATGATCGGGCTCTTAGAGGCCAAGTGTTAAAACCTCTTCCTCCATTCTATCCAGCCAGTTCATCAAATGGCAGAGGTCTGTCATTCCAGTTGCATGCCCAATGAGTATAGTTGTCTCTGGGGAATGCACAGATGTGCTCTCCCAGCCTCCAGTGTGGACTGGAGTCAAACTGAAAGGCATACAATGCAGTTTAAAGCAGAGAAATGGCCACTTGAAGTGGCATTTCTAAGCTATTAATGGCAAATCCCTATTTACCACAGAAGAGGGTTTGTGACTGTGAATCCAAAGATACGAAATATTATGAGGCTACTAAACTGTAAGCAATTTTTGCAGCTTGAAGTAATTTGAACTATTCCCCTATGTTAACTAAAAGTGGGAGGAGTTTGCATAGTGCACTACACAGAATTCTGCGGAGTTGCAGAAAAACTCAGTGGAATTCCACCGAGTTCTGCTCCATCCTAACTTCAGCTCTCAGTCTCAAACATGCCTTCAGCTCCGCACTACAACTGTGACTTCCACTTCTTTCATATCTACTGCACTCACATGCATTCGTACCTGAAAACTCCTCTGGGTTCTCTTCAGTGTGACTGCTCACCGACATGATCTCTTTGCCTAGGGCAGAGTGGTTTGAACCAGACCAGGAGTGAACCTCAATGATGAGTGAGTCCACGAAGCAACAGCCCACCCCTCTAGCGCTCTGCCCCCAGTCCCCAGCAGGCACATCTTTCATGCCACGTGCTCACTTCCGCATAACTTACTTCTGGTTGAAGATGGTGACTTCTACGGAAGGGCAAGCTTGAAAAGTTCCAGCAAAGAGGTGTGTGTGAACAGTGGCCAGGTAAGCATAAACTCAGTGTGAGTAGACCGGGTAAGCTCAACTTCTGAGTCCTGATTGTACCTTTCCTAAACTTCTCTCTCGGCTCTCAAGTTCAATTGGTTCAGCTCCAGGCTCGCCCTCCTGCAGCGGGGCCTGGAACAGCAGGCTCTGTGCATGGCTGCTTCCTGGCACCATCTCCTCCTCCTCCACACTCGTGATGTGCCCTCTCCCTGCATCACAGCATGCCCTTCGGCCTTCCTGCCCTCTCAGCAATGAACATCTTCTGGTGGCCTGCCACTCTACTAGCCCCCCTTCACTCAGAACGGATGTCCAGCCCCTCCCCTTCCTCCATCCCACTACATCCAGGTGAGAGCACTGCCCAGGCACCAAAGCACAGGGGTGGGCGGTGGGGGAAAAATCCACCAACTCCGCTGGCGTAGCAGAGTTCACTGCCAACCCTCAATGCTAACCTATGGGAAAAGCAAACCTCACAGGTAGTGAAAACACAATGGGATTCTTTGCCACCTGGACAGGAAACACACATGTGTACCTGCCCTGCCTTTCCCCTGGCTTTACCCCTTAAGACTTACCCTATGGCTATGGGAGAGCCAGCCTCCTAGATAGGGAAAATCCACGTGGAGGTTCTTCACTACCTGGGCTTGGAACACTCATGTGTACCTGCCGTGCCTTTTGACTAACACTTGCTTCACCCCTCAGGGCTTACCCCAGGGTTGCTCTAGTGGTAGAGAAGGCCAACTCAGGGTTGGCTAATGAGTTAGAAATGCCAACTTGAGCATAGCACAACTGCGCATCCACAGGCCTTGAATGGCAGGCTTGATACATGTTTGAAAGGCTATTCTGATGGGTGGCCCAATCAGTGCTGCGTCCCACCATTAGACAGTGTAGTACCTGCCCTGGGTATGTGGTGTTCCATTTTACAGGACACTCACAGGCGCAGCACCTAAACCAATGAAATAAGCACCGCTTTCTAGCCTGAGTAGGAATGACACACAAGCTTTCATACCGCATTACAGTGGGAAGCGACCAGAGTCCTAAGACCACAAAAAGAGAATCAGCAAAAACCAGGAGTAGAAAAAGCAAAACGTTTGAGAAAAATCCCATAAGAAGGGCCATGCCCAACACATGCAAATGACAAAAATCCAATCAGAAGAAACGGAGTTATGTATTTCTAAACTTTAAAGTGTAAAGTAACACCTAAAAGGTCAAAGCGCCAACTGCAGACATCTAGTCAAACGAGGCCGGGCAACGTTCAAAGTTATGTCCAACCGCAATGGAGCACAAATCAGATACACTAAGAGCATTGAACCTGGTCTCCCTTAACTACAAACTTAGAAGACATTTTAAAGAAAAATGTCTGAGAACGAAACGTTTAGTAGAGCATTGGGAGGTGTTGGAGAATGAGGTGCCATCATTGGGGAGCCAGTGGACAAAGTCATGGTGAAGATTTCTACATTTGGACTTAGTCTCTTTTATGGAATGCGAAAATCTCCAGTGGGACGAATCTGTAGGCTGTAGTTGAAGAGAGCTCCACGAGGCAAGATACCCCTTCTGGGAGGAGCCACGGAACAGGATTCACTGCTTTGGAGAAGTATGTAATGGGAGCTGCAATGAAGTCAGCCTGGCCGGCGCTGTACCTTGGGCAAATCGGCGAGCACCTAATTCCCAGTCTCCTCCAAGGACATTTTTTGGCAGGAATTTTTTCAAGTCCCATGTTTTGCATTTGGGTTATCTGTACACGTTTAGTGTCACTTCCAATGGTCCAGGATTGGAGCGGCAATGCTTGGATGGTTAGGACTTATTGAGGCTGGGTGAAGGTGTGGGTTGAAGATAGATGGAGGCTTTTATGTCCATGAGGCTCTAATCAGGAGACTAGCCAACTAATTCTTGGAGTCACACTGACATACTGACTTGGGTTCAAGCAGGAAAGCAGGTCTCAAGCATCAGGGCAGTCCTCTGAGAGCACAAGGTGTCTTCAGGCAGCAGGGCAGGGCAGTCCTCTTGGTGCAGAAGGGCAGTCTTCTGAAGTACACATATGACCACGTGTAGCAGGCAATACTCTGAAAGTCCTTCCGCAGGTCCAGAAGTGAACTGAAGAGTGCGTCTGAGAATCCTATTTCTGTAAGTGGTGCTACCCTTGACGTGGAAGAAGCTTCTGGAGTTTTCCCACCACTGAAATATCTGGGATTTTCTGCCTCCCTTCCTTGGTCCCATTCTTTCAGCAGGCACAATAGGCTAGTGTTAAGTTCTTTGTATGTGAGCTGAGGTACAGCGTTTGAAATGCAAGTAGGGCTGCGCACAGCTCCACCGGCCCAACATGCCTTGGATGGCCAATTCTGCCAACACCTTGTCCCTCTATTGTGTGGCTGCCTGGGGGGAATACACAAAGGCCAACTGCCAACTGAACCTCGTCATGTGACCCAGGAATTACAATGCCTCAGACACCAAAAATGATATTTCTACCTGCTCCCCAAAAACGCTACCACTTATTGAATGTAATGGGAATCCAATGTCATTTATTGGAAGAGATAGGCCTCACAGTATTGAAAAACAGCGATGAGAGTTTTTCCCTACCAGGAAATTTCAAACTTAAAAGTACATGCCAAACCTTTTAAATACAATGTACCCTGCTCCACGGGCTGTTTAGAACCTATTTTATATATGACGTATATGTAATAAAAAGAGAGTGTTAAGGACTAGCAAGTGGATTATTTTGTCAAGTCTAGTTGGTATTTTAAAACTGCACACAGGCAGCAATGACAGACCTGAGACATGTTTTAATGGGTGGCCGAATGAGTACTTCAGGACCACTAGTATTATTTAGATTATCGGCACTTGGTATGTGGTATACCACATTACTAGGGACTTATAATTAAATAAAATGTGCCAACTGTGTTTAAGGCAATTTTATCATGCTTAAAGGGGAGATCATAAGCACTTTAGCACTGGTTAGCAGTGGTAAAGTGCACAGAGTCCTAAGGCCAACAAAAATAGATGCAGCAAAACAGGAGTGGTAAAACCAAAACATTTGGGGGTGACTGCAGAGAGGGCCAGGTCCAACAAGGCCCCCTCCATTCGAAATTCATGGTAGACTAATGAATGCCTTCATATGTTATGTTATGTTATGTTATGTTATAAAAGGTTTTATATAGCGTACGGCTACTCAGAAGAGTGTCCCGACGCTTTGAATTGCACACTAACACAACAGGGAGATAAAGTAAAAAGAGACCAGAGAGGAAGAAAACCTAACTAGGGGCCAGAACTAAGAGATAAAAAGCCAGGTTTTGAGTCCTTTCCTAAAGGCCAACAGATTAGGAATGCTGCGCAGGGGCACAGGCAGTTTATTCCACAACTGAGGCGCTAGTAGTTTAAAAGAGCGGCCACCGATGCGGGCTCTCTTCACGCGAGGAACCGCCGCAAGGGACAGGGCTTCAGACCTAAGCGACCTGGCAGGACGGTAGAAGGTCAACCTTTTCTGAAGATATTTTGCTCCGGAGGCGTGCAAGGCTTTGTGTGCCAGAGTGAGAGTCTTAAAAATTATCCGCTTCCGGACAGGGAGCCAGTGCAGGGCCTCCAGGAGGCCTGAGGCTCTGGCACGGCGAGATAGTCCAAAAATAGCACGTGCTGCCGAATTCTGGACAACCTGTAACCGTTGGAGCAGGTATTCTGGCAGGCCGAGATAAAGGACGTTGGAATAGTCAATTCTCGAGCCTATAATCGCCTGCACCGTGATCTTCCTATGTTCCTCCGATAGCAGGGGAAGGAACTTGCGTAGCATCCGGAGTAAACCGAAGCAGGTACCAGTGAGACCGATTACCTGTGAGCGTAGTGTGAGGCCATTGTCGATCTTGATCCCAAGGTTTTTAGCTACCAGGGACGAACATGCTGGTGGAAACATGTTCTCAGGCTTCTCTGCTTAAGCAATAGAACTTGCACAACCACCCTCTACTGCAGATGCCCTTGCCAGTTCAATGACCTCCTGAGCTCAGTTGGATCTCTCTGTCTACACTCTCCTGAGCCACTGAACGGACCCGTGAGGAATGGAACTCTTTTCCTCACCAGTGGACCTCATCTGTGTTGCACCTAACCTTAGTTTGTCCAACAATACCATAACAAAGAGAGAAAGAGGTAAAGAATGGTCAAGGGAGGTGATGTAGAGGTATTCAGAGAAAAGAGAAATAGAAAAGTGAATGTAAGAAATGTAAATATTAGTTGAACAGAGTGACAACCCACATCAAATAATGATCAGAATATTTGTCAGAGTGAACCAGTAAAGTCGCTAAATAATTTGTTATTTTGTTATTTGTTATGTGCATTTATTACGCGCACAGCTGCTCCAGCGAAGGAGCGTCCTGGCGCCCGACAAGGTACCAACATAACACAGCTAAAAAGTGAGAAACTAAAAATACAGCGATTTAAAGAAATAGAAAGTTCTTGACGGCCCTACGAAACGAAAAAAGATCATCATGGGCACGAATCTTTGAAGGAAGGGAATTCCACAGAACCGCCGCACGTACTCGAAATGAGCGGCCGCCAGCACGGCTAAGCTTAAACCTAGGGACTACTGCAAGTTCGAGATCCGAAGAGCGTAGAGAGCGGGCCGGGACATAGGGAGACAAGAGATTCAAAAGAATCTGGGCAGGGGAGCCCTTGAGGATCTTATATGACAGACAAAGCACTTTAAATTGGATCCTCTGCTTAATCGGCAGCCAATGGAGAGAACGCAGAGTATTGGCAGTGGAACAGAACCTAGGGAGGCCCACCAGTGCCCGAGCAGCCGCGTTCTGCACACGTTGTAGACGTGTGATTTCGGCCTGATTTCTCCCTACCAAGAGGGATCCTGTGTTTATCCCTCTGGTACCTTACCACAAGCAAGTCAGGCTTAACTTAAAAGCAATGTGTAAAGTGTTTATGCAGTACATAAACAGTAATGAAGTGAAAACTAGACACACGTAAATTCATACCCAATTTCGAATAAAAGAAGATATTTTAATAAATAAAATTACACCAAGACAGCAAAAATCCAAAAAGTAAAACCAAAGATATGATTTTTTAAAATTTGAAATAAAAATAGTGTAAAAAAAGCACAAAGTACCAATCGCAACTATCTGGTCAACAAAAACCGGGACAAAGACAAAAGTTAAGGCCAACCGCAATGGATCACCAGTCAGATACAGGGACTAGGTTTGTCACAGTGGAAAGTTCACCTTCTGACTTAGATATGCTTATGGAAAAAAGTGGTCATCCACGACTCATTCGAAGGTCAAACTGAAAGGTGGATTGAAAGCAGCGATAGATGACAAAGATCTGCTGAAGAATGAGGGGCCAGTGCGTTCAACAATGAAGGCGGGAAAGTTCCTAGCAGGTGAAGTCTGATGTCAATCTCCACAAATGCCTCAACATTGATTGGATGCTGCTCCACATTGGTCCCAGTGAAGCCCTCTACCTTCGCACTAAGAAACTTTTTTATATCTCCTTCAGCCGGACAAACTGACAGGTTGAGGCAGATCAGCGATTCGTAACGTATCAAAACTTTTATTCGATTGGCATTTGGCAAATCATAAAAAGTACATCATAAAATTTCGGTATATAAATAAAACACGGTGGTTTAATACAGGTAAAAACTGAATGCCATTTGAAAACTTTTGTTAAAACCAATATTACGAATTGATACAAAAAGGCTTGGAATCATGAGAACAGTAGCTCAAACTTTACAGCGAATTTTCAAACATGATTTTAGGAAGCAAGCTACGCATTTAGCAACGTATTGTGAGTCTAGTGACTGCAGGGCCAGGTAAGCTGGCCGGGAGGTTCTCAAACCCATTGCACGAAGAAGTGGGATAATCCAGCGCTTGCGGGGTTGCTCGTAATAGCGGCAGAACAAGGTTACATGTATTGTCGACTGGGATGATATTCCATCACACGGACATTTGATCAAATCATGGGACCAATTTAACTCAGTGGGGAAAGTAACAAGGCGAAAGAAAGAATTAAATCGAAACCTGGTTAGAACAAATTTTTCATGGTTAGATAAGAAAAAGGTTAAATAAGGCTGAATACCAGGGGAGGTCTGAACCGTTAGGATCTGCACATTTGTTGGCTTGGTTACTTCTTGAGAGAGACGCAAATCTCTGAGATGGTTTAGACAGAGATTTTTCAGGGCGCTTCTGGTAATATCTGATGTTGAAATAGGCTCGGAGAAGTAAGATGTGCAGTTCAAGTCCTTTAGAAAGTTGGAGACATATAATAGCCAAGGAATGTTGTTCCAACTTGCCAAGGATAAGCAATCAGATATTAGTGAGCGGGTTAAATGGCATTGCGGTTTGTTCCAAATACGATGCCATAGGAGGATCGGCTGACATCTGATGTTATCGGTTAAGTAATCGATGCCCAGCTCGATGTGGCAACCGTATATTGGGGCGCTTTGGGGAAGTGCCAAGATGTATTTTAAAAACCCGTTTTGGACCTTTTGTAAATCGTCTACGGGAGCGTAGCCCCAGACACCTGCGCCGTAAGTTGTTACGCTATGGCATTTCGCGTGATAAATTTTGAGCAACTCGGCTGGGGCTGGTTTGCCCAATTTTCTCGAAAAGGAAACAAGAGCTGAAGTTGCTCTCTGAAAGAGCAACTTTTTACTTGCCACTGCTTGTTTCCAGGATAACTGATCGTCCGTTAGAATACCTAAGTAGGGATATTCCCTGGCACGCTCCAATCTAACTTGTTCTATAAAAACAGGTTTGGGGTTCTTTGCCTTGGGACCAATGTGCATGACAAAGGTTTTGCTTGTATTTACTTTTAACCCCAAGGAAAGCATGAACTGACAGTATTTGTCTAATTGTCTTTGTAGCTGGATTAGTGTTCTTGCTAAAATGACTGAGTCATCCGCGTAAAGTAAAGCGGGAATAGGGCGATGGTTAAAAGATGGAAGGTCCTGGCTCCTTGCTAACATGGCCGATTCCATCCCGTTGGTATAAAGGTTAAATAAGAAAGGGGCCAGGACACAGCCCTGTCTAACTCCTTTATTTACTGGAAATGAAGGAGAAAGTTCATCGCCGATCCCATATCTCACGCACACAGTAGCGTCGGAGTAGAGCTCGCGGAGAAATTTTATGAGAGGGGGGTCTACCCCCAATTCACTAAGAAAGGACCACAGCCTAGAGTGTATCACGCAGTCGAATGCTGCGCTGAGATCGACATAAACTAAGTACAAATTACCTCCTTTTGCCCCTACGTACTTGCCTATTAAGAGGGTTAAATTCAGTGCCTGTTCAACAGTGCCAAGTCCCTCCTGGAATCCATACTGGATATCAGTTAGAATGTTATTCCCGGACGCCAAATCCTGGAGGCGTTCCAAGATCAGTCGTCCTGCAACTTTCCCCAGGGAGTCCAGGAGAGAGATGGGCCTGTAGCAGGCTGGGTTATTGCGTTCCCCCTTTTTGAAGATAGGGAGCAGAATGGAAGAGGACCAGGAGTCTATTAAGCCAATCTTAGAGACTGCTGCCATCACCTGGGTGACGAGGGGGGGACCAGAGTTCTATGTTACTTACAAAGATATCGAGTGGGACTCCGTCGGGACCGGGGGCCTTACCCGTTTTCGAAGATGTAAGAGCGTAAATGACCTCATTTAGGTTGAAATGGAGTTCAATGGGATATATTTGGTCCTTGGTACGGTCCACAGTTGTAGTGTCGACGGAGAAACCGCCATGTAGCGCCCTTTTTAAGGCGGTTAACACTTTACGACAGGTAGAGTTAAACCATTGTGTAGATTCCTGATCTCCGGGTTTGTGGTGACAGAATAATTCAGCCCGCATAACTTTTAAGATCTCCAAAAAGCTGGATAAAATCAGCTGGGGTGTGGAATCCTCTGCCAGGCAGTTATTCAGCCTGGGAAAGGGCTTTGGATATGACTTTGCCAGTAATTACTTCAGGATCAACTTTGGACCATTTTACGGAGAAGCCGTTTAGTTTGTCCATGGCCAAAGATTGTTGGTTTAGTAAGCTGATCCTGGTAGGGTGAGGTGGATCAGTGTTAATTGACAGAATGATACTATTTGGAAAGTGGTCGCTGGAAATATCAGAACCTGTTTTAAATAGTTGGAGTTTGCCCTTTAATATTTGGGAGCATAGAATGTAGTCAATAAGGCTTGACATACCCCTACCGTGAAATGTGGGCTTAAATTCAACGGGTGGGTCCACAAGGTCATTTGCATATTCCAGTTCCAAAGAGAAAAGACATTCATTCAGGGTATTACCCAAGTACGAGTGCGTGAAGTGGGTCAAAGGACAGTCATTTTCATCTTGGAGACCACAAACACTTTTCTTGTGATTGATACACAGAGGAACATTGAAATCCCCCCCCCCAAATCACATAACAGATAAGTGATGGATACTTATTTCGTTGTTCGTTTATAAAAGAAGAGATTTCAATTACAGTCTTGACACAATCGGCAGGGAGGAGGTTGTTGTACAAGTTAATAAAAAAGTGTAACATACATTTGTTAAATGAAACCATTATAATTTGAAAGCTCACACTGGTAAGGAGGACTGTTATTTTCTTTGATGGTAAGTTGTTTGAAAAATATGCTACTAGGCCTCCCTTGGATCTACCATGTGTTGTGGTACTAGCTGGGACATGGTATGTTTTGTAGCCCTGAATATGTATGGGCTCGGTGGCCCAGGTTTCCTGTAAGCATACTATTTGGTGTGCGTTCACTATATCCAACCATGGTTTGAGGTTTATCTTGGAGCGGAGACCCGCTACGTTCCAAAATAATACAGAAAGCATCCGGTTAGAGGTGGTTGAGTTGCTAATATTCGGCAAGGCGTCAGGAAGTAAAATTCCTGAACGTGGGGAAGTGTGTGTTATTAGGGCAACGGATGTGACTTCGACGGTGGCCCCAGTCTCTGTCAGTTCTCCAAGCAGAAAGTTGGCAGAAAGTTCTCAAAAAGTTTCTAAGTTTCTAAGTCCCACTTCTTAAAGTTTGGGGACAGAAAGGAGTATGCTCTAACACCAGGAATGTCTGACAAAATATCGAGATTCACAATATCGACGTACAAAAATATCGGAGCAAAAATATCGAAATCAAAAATATCGGGTTCCTATACTTAACTAGATATATACACAAATATCGATTTTTTAATATCGATATACAAAAACATCGTTTACTTTTATATCGACTACATTAACATCGGAAAACAAAAATATTGCTATCTACAAAAAATAATGACATTAACTATAATATCGACATCAAAAATATCGTGCACTTCAATATCGGATTATCAGCTATATCGACTTTTTATATGCATCTGTTTGCATAATTAATTAACGTTTTATATGTTTTCACATCTAAATAAACACACAATACTTAAATTAATACTATAGACACACTATTAATTTGTCAAAAATATCCTATTGGTATAATTATATCACCTACACATATAAAAATATTCTATAGTACTTTGTATAATTTTATAATTTGTTTTTGTTTTTCACTTCTATTACAAAGTAATCACAACTGAAATTCAAATATACTAACTAACCAATCACAAACCTAATTTTTTAAATGAACCAATAGCAAAATAATTACTACTGACACTCCCCTATATAAACAATTAAAATCTAAGCACAAACTACTTGCCAAAAGTCACTGAAGGAGATTCATCTCTATCCGAATTGCTGCACAACAACTAGAAGAACCAGACTATCAACCTACTATCACATCTTCTAAGTAAGTAAATAAAATAGAAAATGCATTATTTGCTAATACTACTTACTTACCTGCTAAATACCCAGTGCCCCTTTGCTATTCATACTACTTAACATGCTAAATATTTATATGAAACTATTTTTTTTAGATACAACGAGTACTGAATATTCTACTCAAAATAACTGTGAACAAACCCTAGGAATACAGATTCTAATAACTATGTAAGTAATTTCACATTGATTCATTATGTGCACATAAATCTAAACACACAGAAATAATGACTTTTGCCCCACATATTTCTTTTTTTCTGTAGATTCTACTACTGAAAACTGCACTACTAATGAACTAAGGACATCAGTACTATTTCTCCAATACATTTTACTACGTAAGTATTATGCAACTGAAATAAATGTGGAAAAACAATACAAACATTTAGAACTGTTCTAAATATGTTCTATTATATATTGTTTATTTACAGAGCAAACACAACGAATAGATATACAGACATAATACAGAACTCCACATTCTGAATAATACAGATAATAATCACAAAGTAAGTATATTAAAGAACATAATTACCAGATAATCTATTAAAAAACATACCAACATGGTGATTATTCTAATACATATGTTCCTTTTTTATTTAAGGTAACACTACAAACTACTCTCCAGAAGCTGAAGAAACAACTATACTGGCAAAGACCAACCTAAAAAAATATGTAAGTATCTTCACAATGTGAATCATGAAGATACACTTTTGTAGTAGAAATGAGCTCTAACATTGCAAATGTACCGAAACATTAATTAATAATATACTACTTTCATGTTTTTCATAACAGCTACAACAACATCACAAATAAATATCCCCAACTAAAGAAGCAAGCAGCTCCTAATTTTGCTGTAAATTCAAAAACACGTAAGTATAAACATTCCTACTTATCACTGACATAGATTATTTATCACATTTAATTTGACATTAACTATTATATATACATTTTATAGATATACAAAGTACAAAATGACCGAAGGAGCCGAATTTGTGACCAGCCAGAAAGGAAAACTAATACTATGCTACATGGGTTACACTTATACACAAGAAAAGCAATATGGCATGCAAGTTAATTGGAAATGTTGTAAATATTATTCTAACAAGTGCTATGGCAGAGCAACAACTAAAGAAGCTACAGTACTGTATACTAGGGAACACAATCATCCACCTAATGTTACTGAAATAGAAGTTAGAACAGCTTTGGAAAATATAAAAGAAGCTAGTACTGGTTCCCAAAAGCAAACAAATGTCATTTTAAAAGAAGCCATTCCTAAAATCCCAAAAACTGCCACAACTCAAATGCCAAATATCCTCTCCTTAAAAAGAACTATAGCACGAACTAAAAAAGCTACTACTTCTACAACACCATCTCCCAGAACATATCAGGATATAAATTTAACTGCTAACCAAATAATAACTTTAAATAAACAACCATTTATAGTTTACGACAACGAAAACAATGACAAAAGGCTTATAATTTTGGTACCAGTATGAATTTAGTTAAACTGCAGCAAAGCCAATATTGGATGATGGATGGAACATTTAACATCTGTCCCAAACCATTTTTCCAATTATACACAATACATGGCCTCTACCACAACTGCAACATACCTTTGCTATATGCACTATTACCAAACAAAAATAATTCCACATATATGGAATTAATAAATATAATTAAACAAAAAACTAATGATTTTTCTCCTGAAAGTATCATTCTTGATTTTGAGCAAGCAATGCTCTCAACTATCATAAAAATCCACCCCCATACCTGCATTCAAGGCTGCTATTATCATTTAAACCAGTGTTTATGGAGACACCTTCAAAAAACTACCCTAAGTGTCGAATATGCTACAAACTCATCTTTTGCTTTCCAAATTAAAAAACTCATTGCACTTGCTTATGTACCTGAAACAGACGTAGCTGAACACTACAACATTCTTATAGACAGCCCCTTCTACAAACAAAATGAAGCTAAATTAAGTCCATTTCTCGACTACTTTGAAGACACCTGGGTAGGCAGACTCCACAGATCTGGCCACAGACGAAATCCCAAATTCCTCATACCCTGGTGGAACGTTTACAGAGGTACCCTTAACGGAGATTCAAAAACTAACAATGCAGTGGAAGGTTGGCACAATGCATTTGTACAATCAACTGGCAGAACCAAACCTACTCTAGAACATTTCATTAAATGCCTACAGAAAGAACAGAGCTACCAGGAATTTAGAATGGACCAATCTGTAACTGAACTTGTCCCTAAAACATGAAAGCAAAATAAACAAATGCACAAGTACCTGGAAGAACAAGTTAAACTTTACCCTAGTACAAAAGGCATAGAATACCTAAATATCATTGCCAAAACACTACTCTAATTAATTCCCAAAATGTTATAAAACACTAAAAGTATCACCTAAGTATGGAAAAATATGTAACGTGAGCTTCTAAAGTATTTAATGTATGCAATATATAGAGATATTATTATAATATATGCACACATTAAAACTAAATAACAAGTAAAAAACTATTCCATAATAAAAATAACATTACCCACCCACACAAAATAAGAAAGCAAGGATTTACCAATCATGTTGTCAATCCAATAACCTCCTTGTCCACCAAAGTAATCCAGGTAGTGCCAAATTAACCCCAAAAAAATGTAAAAATACAACTGTTCCAAAATTAAGACATCCACGTTATCCAGAGCCATCGAATAAGCATAAAAAACCCGAAAAATTTGAAAAATAGAAAGAATCGCTCCA
Organism: Lissotriton helveticus; assembly: GCF_964261635.1. Classification (NCBI taxonomy): domain Eukaryota; kingdom Metazoa; phylum Chordata; class Amphibia; order Caudata; family Salamandridae; genus Lissotriton; species Lissotriton helveticus. Next base: position 1,162,517,614 of record NC_136072.1, on the reverse strand, counting down.
GCAAAACCGAAAAATGTAAAGAAGTGTTTGTAAAGCAGTGTTGAATGAAACAAACAAACACTTCCTTTAAAAAAAAACGGAACTTCCGATGTAGCGTACACCTATGACAAAAACATAGAAAACAGACATTCCCACCCACATTAATTAGCTAGTAATTAGGTACAAACATATTAAAATAGATGATTTCACTTGTAGATATACCGTAAAAGACTAAAATTCACTCTATATATAATGAGTTAACTAACTAACACTACGTGTATATACCATAAGTAATTATCTGTTTTCGAAATCTAAAACATACCTCCCTCACATTCAACAACACAAAATATAAGGTCACTAATCTCAAAACATCATTAAAATACACATAAAACATATAAAATAAACCTTACCTGAAGCGACGTGAAGTGTCTCCCAACCGCGATCAGCCCTTCTTCCAAATAACCCAAAACGACCTAACCCGGTTACAAAATAAAGCACCCAAATGCAATAAAATAGTCCCAAGTATAAAATATAATATATATACTTCACTAAATATGCAAAAATGAACATTAAGTTTCTATTATTGTAAAGAAATATTTACTTTAATCCTACAATGATTTGATTAACAAATATGTAAATGAATGTAATAAATACATATTATGAAAAGAATAATATTTATATTAACAATGTATAGAAATATAACTACATTGTCAAAAATTATAATAATAGAAAAATGTGTTAAAAATATGTGACTCACATAATAAATATTTTATGTATTGAAATAAAGTGTAAAAAATACTTTTGTTATTTCTACATTTCTTTATGAAATTACAATATGTAAAAGAGATAATAAATAATATTCATTTTTGTACAAAAAGTATGAAAATAATAATGCTTCTGTATAGTTGCTTATCATTGTGTTTATAAAATATGTTTATAAAACCAAATGTAATAAAAAGAATTTTGTAATGAAATAACATTTTATTTGTGAAACATAAATAAAGATAATGTTTCTACAATCATGTTGTACTATTTGTATCATTATCTTACTATAATGTAACAATCTTATCAGAAATTTTGCACTGTATATTAAATGTGAGTATATGTTGGTGTCTAATAATTTAATTATTACTATACCAAATCCAGCGTACATTAAATTAAAACTGACCCTGAACCCAAAAAATACCCCTTTACCCAAAAACAGAAAACTGACCCTGAACCCTAAAAATACGCCTTTCCCCAAAAACCCAAAACTGACCCTGAACCCTAAAAATACCCCTTTACCCAAAAACCCAAAACTGACCCTGAACCCTAAAAATACCCCTTAACCCAAAAACTGAAAACTGACCCTGAACCCAAAAAATACCCCTTTACCCAAAAACTGAAAACTGACCCTGACCCCTAAAAATACCCCTTTACCCCAAAACCCAAAACTGACCCTGAACCCTAAAAATACCCCTTAACCCAAAAACTGAAAACTGATCCTGAACCCAAAAAATACCCCTTTACCCAAAAACTGAAAACTGACCCTGAACCCAAAAAATACCCCTTTACCCAAAAACTAAAAACTGACCCTGAACCCAAAAAATACCCCTTTACCCAAAAACTGAAAACTGACCCTGAACCCTAAAAATACCCCTTTACCCAAAAACTGAAAACTGACCCTGAACCCAAGAAATACCCCTTTACCCAAAAACTGAAAACTGACCCTGAACCCTAAAAATACCCCTTTACCCAAAAACTGAAAACTGACCCTGAACCCAAAAAATACCCCTTTACCCAAAAACTGAAAACTGACCCTGAACCCAAAAAATACCCCTTTACCCAAAAACTGAAAACTGACCCTGAACCCTAAAAATACCCCTTTACCCAAAAACTGAAAACTGACCCTGAACCCAAGAAATACCCCTTTACCCAAAAACCGAAAACTGACCCTGAACCCTAAAAATACCCCTTTACCCAAAAACTGAAAACTGACCCTGAACCCAAAAATACCCCTTTACCCAAAAACTGAAAACTGACCCTGAACCCAAAAAATACCCCTTTACCCAAAAACTAAAAACTGACCCTGAACCCAAAAAATACCCCTTTACCCAAAAACTGAAAACTGACCCTGAACCCTAAAAATACCCCTTTACCCAAAAACTGAAAACTGACCCTGAACCCAAGAAATACCCCTTTACCCAAAAACTGAAAACTGACCCTGAACCCTAAAAATACCCCTTTACCCAAAAACTGAAAACTGACCCTGAACTCAAGAAATACCCCTTTACCCAAAAACTGAAAACTGACCCTGAACCCAAGAAATACCCCTTTACCCAAAAACAGAACACTGACCCTGAACCCTAAAAATACCCCTTTAACCAAGAACTGAAAACTGACCCTGAACTCTAACAATACTCCTTTACCCAAAAATAATTATTATTATGTAATTACAAATTAATTATTAATTAATAATAACAATAAAGTTAATATATTTGCACATTAGCTGTAAAGAAATAAATTTAATTATTAATATTATATTTTCCAAAATAATTTACAATAAGTAAAAAATATATATTAAACTAAATGAAGCTAATTAATATAATTAACTCATTTATATTAATTAATTACCAATTAATTATTATTTAAAAATATGTAAAAAATTATATTCATTAATTAACTCATTAATATTAATTAATTATCAATTATTTATTCTTTAAAAATATATTCAAAATTATATTAATTAATTAACTAGTTAATATTAATTAATTACCAAATAATTATTATTATTATTTAATTACCAATTATTTATTATTTAAAATTATGTCCAAAATTATATTAATTAATTAATTAACTAATTAATTATAATTAATTACCAATTATTAATTTTTTACAATTATGTACGATATTATATTAATTAACTAACTAATTAATATTCATTAATTACCAATTAATTATTATATAAAATAATGTACAAAATTATATTAATTAATTAACTAATTAATATTAATTAGTTACCAATTAATTATTAATACATTTTTTTTACAAATATATATTAATTTATTAATTATTTTTAAATTACTTCCCACCCTTATCCCCTATAAACCCAATAACCCGCTCCTAAAACTATATATGTTTTTTAAAAATATTTTTATATTAAATATATTGTAATTTTTTAATATAGACCTTTTTATCAAATTTTTATTTACAATTATTATATTTTTTCCTACACTATTTATTTTTTCCATTACTACACGATATTTTGTATTGTCGATATTTTGTCATACGATATTATTTTTTTCGATATTTCTACTTACTTACCTATTACGATATTTTTGTATCCGATATATTTGCTTCCCAATATTTTTTACCTTCGATATTTTAACTTCGATATTTTGTCTTTCCGATATTTTTTTTTCGATATTTTGTCTGTGTACCAACACCAGCCAAGGGTCCAGGACTTGGGTCAGGACTTACTCCAACAGAGACCAACCAGACGTTGGAGCTGGCTAGCTGTGTAGTTGCAGGTAAAGAGACTCATGGAAGCCAACTCAACCTTGGAGTCACTTCTAGGGTACTTGGCTCAAGGCAGGCAGGTCCAGTCTACTTTTTGGTTCTCCAGACAGCAGTCCTTCCTCTGATTATTCACAGATCCAGGAGCGTTCTGAAGAGAAGTCAGTGTGGCCTACATTTATGCCCAGTGCCAGCCTGTAGGAAAAAAAATCCTTTGTCCATCCCCTAAACCAGTTCTGACCAGTCCCCCTCCCCCTGGGCCAGCCTGAGTAGAGGAAGAAAATGGAGCCAGGCTTAGGTGTGAGCTCCATTTGCCAGTGACAGGGTAGGAATCCTTTGAAGCCCAGGAAGGGGCTGGGAACAACCTCCAGTCCATACTGTTAAAGGAGGAGACTGTCCCCACACACCCAGAACTGTGTGGGGCGCCATCAGTGGTCAAGTGACAGCTGGATACTGGCAAGGAGGCTTTTTGGTATTAGGCAGGAAAGTGACAACTTTCTAAAAGTGTCCAAAATAGTTCTATAAATTCTGACTTGACCATTTAGTTGAATTTTAAATTACTATTCTAATGATTCCTTGAAATATTTTTCTAGCTATTTGTAACTGAATTCAGCATGTACTTACTCTAATAGTATAAACAAATGATAACCTGTGGGAGAGCTAAAAAAAACACAGTGAAAAATGGCTTTAGTTTTTTTCAATGCCAGGACTTGTAAAACATTACATATACATATCTAACTTTTAAATATCATGTATGAGGCCTATAGTCTTTTAAGGCCTAACTTAGGGGTGACTTATAAGTATTAAAAAGGAAGGCTTAGGCCTGTCAAAGGGTGCATTTTGCCAAGTCGAAATGGAAGTATACAATTCTACACCCAGGATACAGTGGCAGGTCTGGAGACATGCTTTACAGAGCTGTGGCAGTGGGTGGCACAATGAGTGCTGCATCCTCATAAAATGTGATCAATTGTTCAATTGAATGTGAAATAAACCACATGCACCTAGAATTGATTGTCTTGATACATTAGAGTAATGTTTAAGGAACCTATCTGGTCACTTCCTTGTTTTTGCATTCTATGAGCAGCATTTAATTTACTGGCCTACAGTACAGGCAGTACAAATGATTTTGTTTTATTTTTTTCAACTAATAAATATTGTCACAAAAGCCGTACACAATCTATCCATTCAGGAATCTTATTAGTTCTTAGTTAATACAACAACATTTCATTTCATTTTGATGATTTTGAAATAGTACAATTTAACAAGGAACAAATAAAAGCATTAAGATTTGATAGATGACCACAATCTTTAACTTTCAGACTGCCTTTAGAACAGAACTGGGTTTTTTCTTATGAGTCCATGAAGTTGTCGTGCAAATTTTGCTAGTCTTGCAAGTTTCATCGGGGTCTCCAAATGAAAAAGAAGTTCCACTGCTTCTGAGTAGGTGCGGATCCTGTATTTTCAAATGAGTGGTTTTAATATAGTGCCATATATCAGGGACATAGGGAAATTAAATGTGTCAGTTTGGTGTGTGGCAAGTCCTTGCACTTTACCTCTGGTTAGCAGGGCTAAAGTGTGCAGAGTGCAATGGCCAACAGAACTGAGTCAGAAAGAGAAGCAAAAAATGTGGGGGAATAACATGCATCAGATGGCTATTTCCAACAGTGAGATAGTGAGAGTGGCGGGATTTACTAGTTAGTGAGTTAATAGAGTTGAGATACAACAAGATTGTATCCCAACATTTCCCCAATGCTGGTAGTTCTATTTAAATATGTTGGGTGATGAGACTTTTGAATAAGCCCAGCCTCTGTCAAGCAAGTTGGCTCCTGTAGGTGTACCCTCTCAAATGCCAGAACCCCAACTGAACACAAGCTACATACTCCTGTGGAACAGGTGTAGGCCTGAAAGGGTATTGTTCAAATGGAAAAGACTAGCACTCCCTTTCTGCAAACGGATGCAGTAGGGGTAACCAGGGAGAGCTCAACCACACTAGAACCACAAAGATTGCATTTGCTTGTCCTCTTGAATTTTTTGAGAACCCTAAGAATGAGAGATATAGAGGGAAATGTATTCATCAACCTCTTTGTCCACTGGAAGGACATATCACCATTCAAGCCTTCAGACACTGAGTCATGGTAACAAACATTCCAGTAGTGCAATCTCTCTAGAAGTAAAAATAATTGTTCTCTGGTTCCCCAAACATCTGCACAAACTGGTGAAAGTTCACTTGAGACAGGGTTATCAAGCTAGAGGAGGGAAAAGCCTGCTTAGTAGATCTGTAGGTCCATTCTCCCTCTCCAGAAGATAAAATGCAGATAGAGAGAGGAGATTGCTGTCTGTCTACCCACACTCCTTTCACTTAGGATAATGACCCCACACTCACTATCTGTGATCCTCCTTGGTGAGTAATGTAAGCTAGGACCAACTTGTCTGTCCTGACATGAACACTCTGATTTCTGATAGTGGGGGAGAACTATTCTAAAGTTTTCTGGACATCGTCAATTCCTTTTGATTCAAGGTCCTGCTTTTCTGATTCTCAGATCATTCCCGGGACTATTTGCTCCCCCAGAGTCACTCCTCAGGCTACTCCATGCACATCTGTAGTTACTATGTTGAGCAGGAGCCTCTACAATCATACCCCTGTCTAGTTCTGTTGGCCCAACTATCATCGGAGGGATTGAATCACCTCTGATGGCAATTGTACCACCCACTTTTTTTTCTGTATACTCGATATTCCACCAATTTAAGACGCGATTGACTAACGGATAAAGTGGTAACATGGACCATGGTAGCACATTCACCATCCAAGCCATAAATCCCTGTACCGTTAACTAATTTCTCGCTACAGGAAGGAGGAAACACCCAATAACAACTTGTCCTTCCTCACCTCTGGGAGCCATACCTCCCCTACATCCATCCATAAGCGAAAGCCTCTAAACTGAAACATTTTTGTCTGTATCAAGTGGGACTTCTGAAGATTCAAAAGAAACCCTTGTTCTTTCAACAGGCTCCAGATGTCTTCCACATGCTAACTGACCTTAACAGAAGAAAAAGAAGGTATCACCAAGTCGTTCGAATAAAAGAAGACCTGATTAGCCCTCACATGGATCGCAACCACCAATGGCACCAGCACATATGTGAACACCCTTGGGGATGCTGATAGTCCATAGGGAAGTACCCGGAACTTGAAGTGTCTGTTTTAAATGCAAAACCTTAATTACTTTTGAAACTATTATTGAACTGTCAGGTGTAAACACATGTAGGTAAAAGGTCTAAAGGTGCAATAAAATCTCCTTTCCACAAGTAAGGCAAGATCCTTTGCGGGACATAATGATGAACTTTATGTGATGAATGTGCTTTTTGGCATCCTTTAAATGCAGAATAGATCTATATTAGCTTGATATCTTTTGCACTAAAAATAAGATTGAATCACGGTTTTGAAAAAAAAAATAAGATTGAACAAAATCCTTCCTACCCCAAGAGAGAGTGGGTGGGGCAATTGCCCTCTTCTATAGTAATTTCTGTATTCCCTCCAATAAGGCCAGGCATATCAATGGATTCCTGCGGGGAAGCATCACTCAAAAATAATCTACAGAGGAACTCTGAAAACCTATCTGGTACCCTTTCTGAATAACATCCAGGACCCAATGGTCATCTTCTATAGCAATTTCGGTATTCCCTCCAATAAGGCCAAACATCTCGTGGATTCCTGGGGGGGGGGGCGTCACTCAAAAATAATCTCCAGGGATACTCTGAAAACCCATCTGGTACCCTTTCTGATTAACGTCCAGGACTCAATGGTCTATTATCACCAAGACCATCCACCCGTACTGGAGGTAGCTGATCCTGAGCAGAATAGTCATGCACTGGAGGGGGAGGAGTATAAGTAGACCTTGCAGGAGAATGGCATCAACACAGTAGGTTCAGCACTCTACAATGTATCATCAAAACTGTTTCAGTAAGCACACAAAGAGACTTCCAATTATCAGTTTTGTTCTTTTGTTCAGAGTTGTACTTCATTTGATTTTTCATTAAAATTCAAAGACCATAGCCAACGCGTTTCGTCTCACATATAGACTTCTTCAGGGATCAACAATATCACAATAAACTTTCAAGACTGATATTTGTTCAGCTGTCTGTCATAGGTCCGTTGGTCAAACACTTTATGAGGTATTCGTTTCCATTCTTATGGCTTGGTAACCGGCAGCGTATACGTGCATCTGTTTCTCTGTTTGAAACAGAGATGTAGTCACTATAGCAGACTGTATTATCTTCTTCCAATATATCAATAATTGAACAGAAACATAACATACTTTCAAACATTTACAAATTGTCTCACCATTATTGTTGGCTCACACCTCAAAGAAAAAAAAAGAAAAAAAATGAAGAGAAGAACACAGAATTCTGCATTTATGACCTGTCAGGAAGTGACATGGAATGGAAGACACATTGAGGTGGGAATAATGAACTTTAGGAAATGTTCTGTCAGCAGACAGCAGACACTCAGATCAGATAAAAAAAAGCTTTCTTCGATCATTTGACAAACAATCATAAAAGCACACATAATACATCAGAAATACAACATTAGTGGGGTTAAAAAATACAATCAAAGGAAGAAATGGGCGGCAAGATATGCTGAAGCTGTGAATATGCAAAAAACACTACATAGAAGTTAAAAAGCCATACTTTTCCTAGCGGACACAGATTTTAGAATAAAAATCGCTGTGAAGAAGCACACATCCGGTTCGTCCTGTGCAAATAAAAATCTCATAGCAGTTCTAACAGTGGACACAAAATATTTTTTAAAAAGCGGTTTAAGATAGGCAGTACGGAGATGCAAATACAAGGGACAAAGTAGCAAAGGGTGTTGACGTATGCTTTTTTATCATGGGGAAAGCCACCAGATTATGTACAATACCTAATCGTAATCTGGTGAGAACGTACTGATGGGATTGCTTGGTAACCACATTTAGGTACTTAGAATAACCGGGACTTGCCTGATTATTAGAGTGATAAAATTGATGTGTTGCATACAGGCAAGTAGCATCCCTACGTGACTTGGCTTTAACCCCCGGATAGACATGTTTAAGATCCTTTTTAGAGATATCAGTGGCACTACCAGGGTCCAGAAAAACATTCAGGTCAAATACGTCCCTAAATGTTGTTATGACGTAATTAAGCCATGGGATCAGATTATATTTCTCCAAGCTGAGGCAATCTGAATAATTCTTCTAGTAAAACCAGTTTCCTCCTTGGCCCAGATAGATCTCCAGGCCATAAGTGGTCTTAGACCTATGAGATCAGTCAAGAATTCCAACCCTACCTCTTGGTGAACCAGCCCTGAAGAGGCAGAGGTTGGAAGACAAAGAAGTCTCTTTAAAAAGTTATTTTCCTGCACTTGTAGATCTCCATGACCGCAGTAACCCCAAACGCCTGAACCATAAAGTGCCACTGAGGCACATCTAAGATGATAGATATGCAACATGTCCCATATCCGTCTACTTCCCAGTTTAGAAGCAAATTTAAAAACACCAAATATGCCTCTCCCCATCTTTGCCTTGACATTAAGCATTTCCTGTGCCCACGTGCCCTTACTGTTGAAAGTGATGCCCAAATAGCAGAAGTTGTAACCACTTGGATTTTTTGCTCCTCGAACTGGAATGATCTCAGTTTCCTGACACTCAAACTGTGAGGATCGGGGTGAGGAAGGCAGACAAGAAGGTAATGTCTGGTGGTGGATTCAGAAGGAATTATATGGAATCAAGATTACACATCTTTGGTATTTACGCCTTCACCTTCAATAGTGCAAGCTGTGGGCCTCTGAGAAAACTTTGGCCCCCCATATTTATTCTTCTACTAATTAAATCTCCTCGATAGGTCAGTTGAGGAGTTGATAAACTGGACAGAGCACCTTCAGGTCAATCCATATAAAATGCAGCACAGATTCAATGAAAACTAAATACAAGTAAAGTTAAGCAATAGGAAATGCACTTTTGTACATTAGGAAACCTCTATTATTTAAAGCACTGCAGAGATCTGTGTCTGTAACCAGAGAGCCACAGGAATGAATCCTGGTTGACGTAATGGAGAACTTTGACATGTGTATGTTTAGTTCTATGAGGTCCCAGCCTGTGAGAGAAAGCACTGTGAATATGTAATATACCACAGTATAATATAAGCAGCTACAGAATGTGGAAACATGTTTAAGATAAAGTGCTTACAAATTATAGATTTTAGTAATACCCAGACTGTACATAGCGCAATTTCTTTAGTAATGTGAAACTGTCAATTAAATGCACACAATTCACAGCTCAGATGATAACTCACTTGCAATAAAACTCTCACCAGGAAGCTTCAAGCTATTCTATCTATTAAAGCCACTACCAGCTTCCAAGCACCCTTTCAAATTAACCAGTTGCGGACAGTCACATTTCAAAGCACAGGAGACTCCCTGACGCACTCTTCTGCTGAAGCTGAATGCTTCATTGAAGGAACCATTCCGGGACAGGTGTCCTTTCACAAAAAGTAGGGGAACTGGTTTACCTAAATTCGAAAAGTATAGGAACTTTGGGGCATATTATCAAGGACCGGTGTTAAAATTATCGCCATTTTATTGGCAGGAAACTGCGATAAAACAGCGATAATGGGCTTGCTAATACGCCCTTGTGAATTCCCATAGAAGCCCATGTTAATACTAGAACATGGGCTTCTATGGGAATTAACAAGGGCGTATTATCAAGCCCATTATCGCCGTTTTATCTGCAGTTTCCTGTCGATAAAACGGCGATAATTTGAACACCGGTCCTTGATAATATGCCCCCTTGTGCCTCTTCAATCCTGCCCACTTCGACCACTCATGTCTTCCACAACCCAATCTAATTTTTTGGAATGTTGGGTTCCCGGAAAGGAACTTTTAGCTGTTTTTGTGTGAAAGTTTAAGTATAATTCATTATTGTTTGGCTGGCTTGAATTTGCAGAAAATGGGTAGTAAAATTCGAATTTCATCTGAAAAATGGGCCCCCAAATATTCCTTGGCCAGGGCCCCAAAAATTCTTAAGATGACAAAGCAGCTTCACCTGCCCTTGGCCCTTGGTGGTGCAGCATTGATGATGAAAAGGGTTGGACATCAACGCAATGACCTGACTGAAAATAGCACACTCAGGGCATATGTACAAGGGCATTGCGTAGCGTGGTGTTCAGCACAAAATGCTAACGCCATGCTCCAGCATTCCCAAACGCAGGGATGAGCCATATTTACAAAGATAAGGCACGTCCCTGCATTTTACCTAGCGCTCGTGCTAAATTAAACTGCATAGCGCAAATGCAGGCACCCTTGCACTAAGGGTGCCTGCGTTGAGGGAATGATTGTTTATGTGCAGGAAAGTGTCCCTCGTAAATGCACACATAGAAGTTGCAAATCAGCACTTTTCAAAATGATTGTGTATGTGCAGGAAGGGACGCCTTCCTGCACATTAACAATCATTCATGGGAATTTGCTGTTTCTATGCACAATGCAGCACACATAGAAACAATAAAAACGAGGAGAAATAAAGCATTTCTCCTCATTTCTCCATGTTAAGACCACGTTTTCCCTGCTCTTAATTTTTGCGCTGCCTCCTATTTGCGCTGCCCTTGTAAACATGAGGAGTGTCAAAATCAATGGGTGTTGTGGCTTAACGCCCAGAGCAATACTCATTGCCCTCCTCTTTCACGCTACGTATATCGTGAAAGGGTGCCTTATGTACAAGGCGGCGTTAAGCCACCTAATGTGGCTTAACGCCTCCTTGTAAATAAGGCAAAGCCGCTATCGACACAGGAACATCCTTAGAATTGACGTTACTGTGAAGATAGGGGCTTGTAAATATGCCCCTTAGTTTACCCAGGCACACTCGTGTAATGCATCAGGTCGGACCCCACATGGAAAAAGTGCGAGGCTGCTGATGACGATCTTTGGTGAAAAAATCTTCAGAGTGTGATTTCTGTAAAATGCACCTATGGTGAGGCTCACTAAGCCAAACTTACAGCCAGATTCATCAAAGCAAAATCGGCTCGCAAAGGGCCAGATTCTGAGAATCTGGCCCTTTGCGTGCGCTATTTTTGCATTTGGGATTCATCATCCCAAATGCAAAAATCGCAAATCTAGAAATCGCTAAATTACGATTAATTGCATTTAAGGAATCTCAATTTGAGATTCCTTAAATGCAATTCATGAACCATTTTAAAATTGCGAATTCGCAATCTGGGGCCGCTATTTACCGCGTAGTCTAACTACGTGGTAAATAGCAAAAACTTAGAAAAATGCACTTTAGTGCATTTTTCTAAGTTGTATGTTACACACACACATGTCCTTTGGACATGTGTGTGCGCAACACCAGTGTATATTACCATTTCAGGGGTGCTACAGGGTGTCCTTCTGGACACCCTGGCACCCTTGAAATTGCTTCCTTATTTGCGATTCGCTAATTGCGAATCGCAAATAAGGAATAACTCCCCATTCATTCCTATGGACCTTTGGGCCCATCGGAATGAATGGGAAAGCCATTCCTTATTTGAGAATCGCAATTAGCGAATCGCAAATAAGGAAGCAGTAGAAATCGCAAAAAATATTGCGATTTCTACATGAATTCTGTTTTGCGAGTCTTTAATAGCGATTCCTTAAAAATCGCTATTAAGGACTCGCAAAACGTGACTTTGATGAATCTGGGGCCTACTTGGCTATCCAACAACAAAGCAGCAGGCAAAGGGTAAAAAGTAGGCCTGGACAAAATGTGAGTTACACCAGTGTAATTTGTAAAATTTCATGAACTTGGTGCTACGCTTGTTATGCAAAATTCCTGAAATTACAAAATTATGCAACTTGGCATAATTACACGCCACTTGCAACAAAAATTTACCAAACATGTGAAATTCGATGTAAAAATGTACTACAAATGCCCAGAAACAAAAAAATATGACTGGCTGTTGTTTGTGGTGCTCATGTGTTTTTTTGTACTATTGTATACTGTGAAATACGTCCTTGTGTCAAAAACTAATGCAAGGGCTCATTTCGCACTAAAATAGAGCATGAAATGACAGATTCGCATTTCGCGTAATTGCTTCTAAATTACAAGCAATTACGAGAAATGCGAATATGTCATTTCATGCTCTATTTTAGTGCGAAATGAGCCTTTGCATTAGTTTTTGACACAAGGATGTATTTCACAGTATAAAATAGTTGTAATTTCATCGATTTTTGACAAGATCTTGTTACTACGCAAAAGGAAAGTCTCCTGTAGCTTTGAAGAGCACCAGACAGCAGCAAGGGGGGCGGGGGGAGGGGGGGTGGAGGAAGATTAGGAGAGAGAGGTCAAGCCATTTTACATTGCAGAAAGCGGTGACTATATGATCTCTGTGATAAAAGACTTCATCCCTGCACTGCTCTGCTGACTCAAACTTTCATTCTTCCAAAGTCGATTATGTGAGTAAGTACCAGAAACTTGGGTGAAGGCGAGTGATGGAGCGAGGGAGGGAATAGGAGTGGGGAGAGCACAGGAAAAATAATAAGAAATTAAAAGAGAGGAAAGGCAGAAGATACCAAAATATAGTAAATCTCATCTTGAGGGAGATATAGGGCTGACCAAGTGAAGAGGAGGTAGAAATAGTGCTGGAGAGAGAAAAAAGCAGTAATGAAAAGTAGAATGAGGGACAAGCAGAGAAAGGGTAGGGAAAAAAACAGAATAAAGAGAACTAATAAAAGTTATGAAAGAGGCAGAAAACAGCCAAGCTAGGAAGAGAGAGAGCAGAGCATGGAAATCAGGGGAGCAGTAGGGTTACAATGGAGAGAGGAAACATCAAAACTAAAGAGACAGAGGAGTCAGGGAGGTAACAAAGGAACGAGAGGAGAGGGTGAAGTGAAGTGGGAATAAACAGTAGAATTGCTTCAGGGTAGCTGGGGTAGAGAGAGGAACAGAGGATATAGAGGGAGGCTGTGCCAGCAGTGGAAACAGACATTCTCAGCATTCCCCTCACGGTCAGTGGTCATGTGACTCGTGGAGTAGCATAAAGATGGCGGTAGCATGGTTACATGACACGTGGATGGTTGAGAGAGCTTAGCAGCCACACCATAGATATATGTGCAAAACAACAACAAACGATGGATTTAGGCCCAGATCCTTGTACTGGGGTGAATGTATGACATAGTTCTGCATTCTGTCCATCAACTGTTGATTTGCATTTGTCACCCCGAGTGGGACAGTATGCTCCGACGTGAGTCCCGTGCTCTCCACACCACTGGAGTCAAGCTATCCTGGCTGATGACGGCTGATAGCCAGAAACCAGTCCTTGGATGCTTGATTCCGGTCTGGGAAAGACATGGCTTGGCAGTTTGGGCTGGACTGTTCCCATGAGGCACAAGGTCAAGACTGATTTGCTTATAGCCATGTCTGACCTGGGGTGGTGTGGAGTGCAAAAAAACGATGGATTTAGACCCAGATCTTGTACTGGGGTGAATGTATGTATAACAATGTTCTGCATTCTGTCCATCACCTGTTGTTTTTGCCATAGATATATGTGCAGCCGAAGGAACGGTGATTGATTCAAAACTGGGTGACTCAGCAGTTCTGTGAGAAAGTACGTTATTAGTAGTGGTAAATATGCATCTACCACTGGTAATAAAACCACTACCAGTCTATGCCTCAGGATAGATCTCAATTAACTATTCACATGCTGAACCCTGGGTAGCCTGGCTGCGAGGAGGCAGGCTTAACTAGGAGACAGGTCTGCAAAGCATTTAAAAACACCAATTCAGTACATAATTAAGACACAACACACAATAAACATTTGGCACCAATTTATCCAGATAGGAAATATGTGTATCCTTAAAATGACTCCAAAACTACAAAACTCCATTGGTAGGAACCAGAGGTATGAATTTTTAAAGATTAAACACTTTCTAGCACTTTGAAACCCATTGCACCAATCTGGGACATCTGGTCACACTTGACCGGGACAATGTCAAACTTTCAGGTCAACTGTGATGGATTATTAATTAATAATACTCTTTCTTCGGCATATATTAAAAAATATGAGCATAAAAGATACACATTTATCAGCACAACAATACAGTACATTGATCATCATATAATAAGGAAGGAAGACAGGTCAGTCAAGGCAAAGCTTAAACATAAGGAGCCATGCTCAAAAACGTCTTTAGACATTAAAAACAATAAAAAGGTGCCCCGCACACTGTCCCTGCTAATGCGCCAGGTCCTTAAAGTTCTTCTACTTTGTTTCCCTAGTATTTCTTAGCTATAGACCGGATCTTGTAAAGCCACCCGGGCCTGCTTAAATTTATGTTTCCTTAAAAGCCCCTTAAGATGCACTTGTCGCAGAAATGAATAATACAGACACAAAATACCAAAATGAAGGTTATCGAGTGGAGTCCTATTGTCGCAGCCACAGGGCCCTTTTTGTTCTGAAGGTGCCGTATAACCCCGCCAGTACAGCCAGTAAGTGGTGCAACAACTTCAATCTAAACCATGTGATTAAAAATCTGTGATGGAGCCCTGCGTGGATTCACTGAGCGGGAGACCCTGGTCAAAATGTTATCTTTGAACTTAGAAAGTTTTCCGGAGCTTTTTCCACCGGGGTCTTTGGATGCTCTTCACCAGTCCGAAATCGGTGAGGGTTCGCCGACTTCACTTTCAGGGAGCTCCCAGTCAAACTCTGGAAGTCGGACCTCTTCCAGAGCTCTTCAGTAGAACAAACCTAGAATCAGTGCCAGGTCGCGGTTGAAGGTGGCCGGCTTGGCGCTCATGGCTGAGTCGGTCTCCTTATGGAACATTTTTCCAAAGTTGCGCCAAACCTCCCCAAACATCTGAAACTGTTTCCTGAAGTTCCTCTCGAGGGTCCAAAGTGTCCAAAATACAATATATAGATCTGGAAGTAGCAAGATGGTCCTTGAAAGTTTGGAACCACAATTCCCACAATGCACCTGGACAAAATATTAAATAGTCCACTGGACACACTCAGGCAATTGACCCTTTTGGGTGATGATGCAGGTGAGCTCTGTTAACCTGCAGCTTGCCGGGAGTTCACTCTTTATTCCTTCAGAAGCAAGGTACATCCACAGGGCTGTAGTTCCAGATAATGCAGCATATGAAGTCAGTCAGAATGCAGGGCCTGGTGGTGCAATTCAAGGTTTCAATATGGCAATCCTATAATCACACATTCAGAGCAGCCAACCGAGTGAAAGTTATTTTCTGTCTATAGCCATGACTCAACAAGCTACACTGCAAAGGAAAAGGTTGCTCTAACCTTGTGCACATGATGTACATCACCGCTGCACCTGTGACCACAGATACAGGGCCATGAGGGCCGGTGGTAGAAGCATGGAAGGGGGGGTGAGCTGGGCAAGAAAGAGACACAAAACTCCTCCAACCTCCCTCACCGCTTCTGTTGGTCAGATAGCTCAGCAGGGTTTGTAGCAGTTCTTTTAACAATAGCTCAGTCTTCCCTGCTCACTGGACTTAGATATGAGACTGGCACTTCCTGAAACTCAACCTTCAGCACTCCACACTCTCGTGGAAAGCAAACATTATACTTGACTTCTGTACAACTTGTACATAACATTCATTTAAACATATGCAATACATGCCACTTTACGAATCCCTAACATTTCTTCACACATTAACCTTACTAGAATACATAAACTCAGTCTTAAAAGTTCACAGAAATGTTGAAGAAATTTCCAACAACAAAAGGATTTGCAGGGTACTTCTCTGTATTATCAATGTCCACCAAAACAATCTTTTAGCAACAAAAGGTTTTGGAGGAGGAAGTCTGAGATCCGTGTTGCAAGGTCCTGGCTGCAGCAACATTTCATTCCAATGACCTAGTAAAAGCACTGGGAACCATGAGGGAAGTTTGTGGTGATAACATGACATATCAACATTCTTGTAAGGAATGCAGAATTTTTGGGAGCTTTGTTGCTAACGTTCTCTGTGTTGGCAGTTACCCTGATCCTGCCAAGCTTTATGGTTCTACAGATCAAACCTCTTCAATCCACAATGCTTTCTTGACCTTTATTGGGAGAGGCTACTACCGAGTCATAACTGATAATCCAAGATGACCTCGTTGCCCTTCCTTAACTGAAAGGAACCTAGGGCCTTATTTACAAGCCCCTGGCTCCACCCGTTCATCACTTTTCCCATGTTAAAAATGACGCAAAAGTGGCGCAAGCGGCTTGTAAATAAACCCCCTAGTGGCCATGGAGTCTGCATACTGCTTTTCCACACATGAATCATACAACGCAGTAACCAATGACTACAGCCCCGTTTCTTCGATACAAAATCCTTCAATCTTTGAGAACATTGTGGTTGAGACCTCATACCATACCTTATTCATTCTCTTCTCATAGGATCACCTGACTAGGACGGCGGCATGGCCACCTCTTCAGCCATGTCTTATCTCTGCATCTGCAACTCCTCAGGCTGTGGTAACCTTGTCATTCGTGAGCGATTACATTGTTCTCACTCGGGCCATGTCCTGATGCCCAGTCCTAATATTCTTCCCTCACTTCTACTTAGGAGTTTAGAGAGGATAGACACAAACTTTTTTAAACAAAGAAGTGTTGAATTTAACCTTCTCAGCTCCCTCACAGCAGAAATGTGGATGGGTGTCTATGTTCTGAGGTGTCTATTGACGAGCCACTGGAATCGGACAACCTGGTCAAAAACACAGCTGGTGGTGCAGTGATGGGGGCTTCTGTCTACATGCAGAAAATTGTGAATCATCCACTTCATATTCTTACTTTTTCTATTCCTAACCAAAGCACTTTGTTCAGTGTCCACATAAACCACTCAGAGTTTAGGGCAAATGTGGTCTTACTCAATAGTGATCAATGTCTAATGTCTTCAGTTATGCTTGGAGTAAAGATCCATAATATTGGGGGTCCAATATTGATTTGGATGAATGTTCGTTGCCCACCCAAGGCCAGCATTCTTTTCTAATTTGAATTTCACAGCTCAAACAGTGTTCAGACAACTATTTTGTTTACCGAACCCTTGAGTAGGCATCCAATAACAGCAGCAGTTGTCGTCTATAAATTAGATTCTGCCCCTGCTGGACTAAATATGCATATCCTGTTGATGGTGTTGCAATCTTGGGCATTGTCCTTGCCTTCAGGCAAGCACTTTGAGTTTTCACTGGTGTTCCGCATCACAATCTCAACATACAGCACAGTGTTGTGAGGGTTAGCCCTAGGCCTATTTGTCCCTTGGAAGTTGTATCTTCATGGTTGAAGGGGCTTGTTTCTTTCCTTGGTGGTTGATGTTGAGCAGTGCCAAGAAACAAAGGACTGAGATGTTTTTCATTGGTTACCACTCTAAAATTGTAACCAACCAGATCCAAGTGAACACTGACACAGCCCAACTTGATCGACAGTTCTTCCATCACATTTTGAGAAAAGTTATTTTCTTTATCTGTTAGCACTCAACTTGCACGTTCATTGGGACTTCCTTGTCCCCGGCGACCTTCTGAAGTGAAACCGCAACTGATCTGACTGAGATGGCATAAACTAGAAGGTTGGTAGCAGCTTTGGTATGGAAGTACTGCATTTTGGTTTCATTTAGGATGGCCTTAACTTCCTGAAATGCTTCATCAAGTTCATCCAACCATTCCCACAAGCACTTTGTTTTGATAAATTTGCAGAGAGGCCTGTCAATGTAGCCAGATTGGGTATAAGGAGTCCACAACATTTACCATTCGTAAGAAGCTGCATGTGCATGTCGCGTCTTAGGGAGGTGGTGCTGTGTAGATGTCATTAAGAGCTGCTCTCATATCTACACTGACACCATAGTTGGAAAACATGTATCCAAAGATGTTATTACTTTATTTTAAAAGTTTCAATGTTTTGAGTGAATTGTTAGACCACATTTTGCTTATCGCTGCACCATAGCTTTTAGAGGATGATAATGTTACCTTACTTTTGTGAAATAAATTAAGATGTTGTCACTTATATTCAAGACACCGTCCAGCCCTGAGAGTATTTTTAGAGATGGCATAATAATACCTCAACAACCAAAAACACCATAGAACTCAGTATTTTGTAATGTCAAAATGTCACATGATAGCTGAAGAGCATTATGATGTATGGTTTTAAGTCACTGAGCACTACTTGATGAAAGCTGGAATTTATTTCCACCTTTGAGAACCATTTAGCACTGTTAAGGTCCTCTAGAAAGACTAAACTGGTTGGAGTATTGTGGCGCTCTTGCTTTATGGCAGCATTCGGTAACCTACAGTTAATACAAATGCGGATGGCATTTGGCTGTTTAGCTTAGGTTGCTCTTACCATAGGTGGCACCCAGGGTGGTGGAGCCATCTCTTTCTCTGTCACCTTCATTAGCAGGAGTCTCTTCAGCATCCATCTATGGTCTTAGATGTAATGGGATCCTCCTGTGTCTGAGAACTCTTACTGATTTCTCGATGTGCAGATTCATTAACCTAGGCCACAGAACAGACTACTGTTCTCCTTGCGAAGTACTTAAACGTCCCTGGTTTTAATACTGCAAGCAAAGAAAATAAGGTCCAGACCTTAAGGTGCAGCACAACTCATCAGGTTACTAGAACATGATCTCAAATATTTTTGTTCAAATGCATGTTGTCTATGCCTTGGCAAAGCACTACGCTATGCTCGCGTAGTTTGCGCTACTTCGCACTACACGAATTGCACATAGCTCAGTGCAAAGATGAGTAGCGTAGTGCAGCAGTCATTTTTTGCTTGCTCGCAATCCTCAACGTCAAGTGAGCGACCGTGACCAAGCCAAATGACATCCTGGCGAGACTTTTTCCTCGTTCGCGATCAGCAACATCAAGTTGCCAATCGCGAGTGTGGAAAATAAACCTCCCAGTGAGATTCTCAACGCGGGGAGGTCAGGTTTCTCATTGTGAGTGGTTGCGTTTGCTCACGACCGCTCGCGATGAGAAACTACCAGTCCGCGTTGAGAAAGCTGCCGCTCTAGTAAAAATCTACTTGAGCGGCAGAAAACGACAGCTCGCACTGTGCAAGATGTTGTTTTCAATGATTGCACAGTGCGGACAAGCATCCGGCACTGTGCAATCATCGCTAACAGTGCACTACGCTGTTCCCGTAGTGCTAAGCGTAGCTCGCGTAGTGCGAAGTGCACTTCGCGTAGCTTCGCGTAGTGCTACTTCGTGAACTACGCCCAGGGTTAATGTTGTCTCATGTGATATGACAGCTTCAAATGTCCCTGCTAGTGGCATTGGTGTCAGGCCTGATGTGTGCTTTGGATTGTATTAGTTTTGGGAAATTATTTCGTTGTCTATCAAATTTGATAACATCACTGAGATCTAGGAGTCAATAAAGGCAGTAATAGTAAATACGTGTGTGTGAACTCTACATTTTGTCTGTGTTCTCTACTCCCTGGATGACATATTGTAATAAGGTAAATAAGTCCAGTAGCCGTAGATCAATGATGAAGATAGTTTATTGAAGATGTTATTGAAGATAGACGTAGATCATATGGTGGATCCACTCTGGCAGAGCAGCAAGGCAGAGAACCAGGAAAGATGCATAGCACTAAGAACCAGATACCACAAATATCTAACAGTGATATTAGGAATAACTCATCCTCACTGCTGTCGTCCATCTTGCCTGTATAAAGGGCATTATCTGTCCTGGGACCGTGACCACTCACTCTAGACATGCAATACAGCATACAGTGACCTAGTGACCCCAAAGGCAATAACCCTTTTGGCTAAGCAGCCTCTTCTTCCTCCTTGACATAGTTTTGAAAAATGATATTTCTCCCCCCCACCAGGAGCACGTTTTCCCTTGTGCTGGACAGTCAGTCACCTGGTGAATTCCACTCCCCGGTTTCCACGGATGATCGACCACTTTGGCTCTCATCTTCTGCGGTTGGCAGCTCCCCCATACGTTCTGCTTCTCATGATGTTAACTGATTCTGATTTGCTAGGCTTGATGTTATCTGGCTCCATTTTTGGGATTCCATATTCTCCATCCTAGCATTCAACAAATCATGGGATAATGGTCGGACAAAGCACCTAAGAACTGACAATGTGCATCCTTGGATCAATTAGTTGCGTATTGCCTTGGTGGCATCCTCCTCATGATCATCCGCATGCTGGTGAGCTCTTTCAGACTGCCATAGAAGCTGCTGCGATTCTAGAGCAGAAAATGCAGTATCATAGTTGTCGTCAACACTGTTTTGGGCATGTCCTGAAACAATTTGAATACATCCTTACCATCTAGGCTAAGATTAGTGAACTCGAGGGGGCATATTAACAAGAAAATGCGAAAAATATCGCTATGCACGCTCAGCACAATTTTAATTATCGACGGTTTTTATCACCCGGTTAGCGCATTATCAACAACGCTCATTACCCAGGTGATAAAAATCCAGCAATAGTCAGCAAAATGCGGGAATATCGCTGGAAAACCAGCGATATTCCTGCAGCTATAGGAAATTCCTAGTTGATAGCCCATGGTGGCCGTAGCCTGACAATCCACCCCCCTTCACACATACACCGAAGTCTGAAATTTATCAGACTTTAGGTTACAGCGATAACCGGGGTTAGCGCGGGTTTCCATATCGCTATGGGTGTCAGCGCATGGGCTTGTTAATATCGCAATGTGGGGTTTGCGAGTTTTTCACTGTTGTGTTGCCCGGGAAGGCTCTTTTGCATCTCATTAGCGATGCGTGGCACAGCGTAACTGGAACGGGTGCTAAAACAAGGAAACACGCGCTATGGTGTCCTTGTTAAGACTGTGATGGAATTATTGCTGCTTTTCGGCCAAAAACGGCTGCAAAAGTGGCAAAAATGGACTTGATAATATGTCCCTTAAAACTTAGTCTGTTTTACTGCTGTCAACAAAATAATTGGTGTGATGACCAGACCATTCACAGAGCCGATCTTGATGTCGTCACAGCCATCGTAGAGAGTTCATTGAAGGGAGGGAGTGGGCACACCAGGATATGAAGGTGGCATACAGATGGCTTATTTGTGCCAGTCTGTGCCAGGACAGGAACAGGAGCAGACACACTGGGTTGGGGAACAACAACACCTTGTTCACCGCCATCCACGCAAGTGTAACATGTTGTCCATGCTGGTCGGCGTTCTATGTTAAGGGTCAAAGGCTGGGGAAAAAACAGGTTTTAAAATGTATCACAGTCATTGGAGGTAATAACACTTTATTGTTTTTCAAAGGAACACTTCTTTGAAACTTAGAACAGCAACAGATTGAGATAATAACCCATGAGTCTGTGTGTAGCTACTTGATGCTGGTTCATAGCTCACTGTGCTATATTTGAAGGACCTCAGCTGATGAACTGGAACTAACAAAGGATCTGTGTATCAAAATCAGTGCCCCACTCACCTATCCATATAAAATACAAATCTGAGATCTGCAGGTTACACAATGTCTTTGTGGCAGGGTCATGAACGTAAATGCTACTTTATGAGTGAAATCTTCGACTGGACAAACTGTATCATCACCAAAGTGATCTTATCATTATTATAATCCTCTGAAAATTGCTTAGAACACAGAGATCTCTGCAGCAAGTACCTTAACCCTGGAAGATATTTTAAAATGTAGCCTCTTTGTGACCAATTAAGAGATCTAGAACAGATTCAATGGCACATTTCTGCTTTGTTTGCTTGCTGCAGATTTAAAATAAATAAATGTATTATTTAACTGTTAGACTCTATTATCTGTGTCCCCACATCTCAGGGCTCCACCACCTTTACTCCGCCGCACAATGACTCCAAATGTACAGGTTTGTGGAATAAAGTATTTTCAATTCCAGCTCTGAAATAGCCATGTAATCCCAGAAAGGATTTAATATTATTTCTGCGCACATAACATAAATAGAAACATGTGGGCCCAGATGTCTAGGCTCTTGCATTGCCAATGCATCACCCAAGCCAATCCCAGGGCTTAAGGGATATTTACCAATCCACGCAAAGCCACCTTGCATAGCTCTGTGTGGCTTTGCAAATGCAGATTACTGCAAGGGAGCACACATCGCTGCCGTGTGTTACTCAGACCCATGGGTAGAGCCTGGGGGTTCCATGCATCCTCCCGGTGACTTTGATGCAATCCTAGATTTACTAAGGTTCGGAAACTTGGAAATGCAGCAAAATTCTACTCCATCCCAACAGAGTCGTAACAAGCGGAAATATGTTTATTTCTCCTCGTTATTTCCTCTTTCTAGATGTGCTGCATTCATAAATCTGGGGTAACGCAAGGCAGCATAAACCCCTGCCTTGTGTTAATCTGAGTGGAAAGGCGTTGCATGGGTGGAGTGTGTGTATTCCTATGCATCCATCCATGCAGTTTGGTGCAATCCCAGGTTTACAAAGACAAGGAGACCTGGGCATACGTCAAAATTGTACACCTTCCTGAAAGAGGTGCTTTGAGAAGAAATAACACCTCTAAGGATTCTTTTTAAGTAGGAAGCTATCCCTTTCAGCACAAAAACAATCCTGCCTGCACCGCAAGCACCCTTACATCACAGCGCAAGGGTGCCTGCATGGGCGCTAGGCAGCAGATAGTGCGCCAGCGCAGAGAGAGAACAGGAATGCGCCATATCTTGGTGAACATGGCACATCCTGCCATCTCCGTTTGAAGCAGTGCAGCAAGTTAGCTTGCTGTATTGTGCTGCATCAAATAATGATAAACCGGGCCATTGCTTTCCATTTGATGCAGTGCAGCAAGTTGTCTTTCTGGGCTGTGTTGCAGCAAATATTAGTAAATGTGTCTCATAATATCTGAGGCTGAAAGCTGGTGTCTAGTGCTCTCATGCTGGTCTCTGATCCATCTCTGTTTCAGGCCTTTAAATCTGTTAACATAGTAAACAAGGCATCCATCAAGAGGTGACGTGTGGTTCCTAGGAATCCCCCAGGACCTGCACGTTTGGGATGACCTAAACTGAGGGCTTAGTGTCCCAACTGCATCTGTACACCACCACAGGATATGTCAGCCGTTAGACCGGCTAGCTCTACAGTACCACTACCACCCCTTGTAGTCTACAGTGGCATAGGTAGTTTCTGGCAAACATTGAACATGACAACCCTGACTCCTCAGGGATTGTCGAAAACAGTACAGTACGTTTTGCTCAGACACTCGTGCTTTCTTTCCCTCAGAAAATACACAGCATGGCAATTAGGACGTTTCAATAAGTATTTATTGGTCCAGCGACAATCTGGTGTAAAACATATATGCGGTGACAATCAGGAGACAGAAGCATACAAAAGAGATTGCTAGTACCAATATAGTAAATAGTAGATACGTTTCTACCGTAGTGCTAATAAGATGAACATAAGCAGCTCAGATAAAACAGTAGCACTTGCATATTCCTAAAATGCGCGCCCTAAGTAATTTGTCTAATTGTACCCAGCCTCGATCTGTATGTGTAGCATGTAAATGAATGTATGTAGCTATGTGTATCTGTAGCCAAGAAACCCCTAGGGAAGAACCAGCCCCCTCACCTGATTGTTTAGAATGAAGAACCCCATCTCTGCTTCCAGGATGACACCCTGCAAGCGATGTCAGACCGCTGCCTGTCGAAGATTCAGCATGCAGTACCCCATCTCAGCTTGGAAGGAATGCTCCTCTATCTTGTAGGGGGGAGTGAGGGTCTTTTATACTAAAGTGGTCACTACAGGGATTTTTCCAGAATGGATGTTTTGAAAACAATCATAAATGTTTTGAAAAGAATCACCAATGCTTTTCTAAACAAATGCGATCATGCACAGCTGGCTGTTTGCCCAGGATGAAAAAAGTGATGACCCTTATACAGAATAATTATACCGTGCCTGAGGACATGTTTATGTATATCAGGTACAGGGATTATGATCAAGTACAGAGAGCCTGGTATCGAAGAGACAGGAGCAAGCTAATAGGTAAAAGGTCTCCGGTTTGGAATCGTTATTGTCGTGTTGATGGGAAAAATTATGTAATAGGGGGATACATGACAGGACTAGCCTAAAGGACATACCAGAGGATGTGCTTCTCACTCTTTACTCCACAGCCCTTTTACAATCCTCGCAGTTTGTCTGTTTGTGAAAGGCCCATCGATGATCTTCCATACCCAGGTAATAAACCCGCAGTGACTCCAGGGAGAAGCTTTAGTAAGAAGGTTTCTCTGTTCTAAGTGCAGGGGTGGTTTCTCCATTAGCACTCTGGTGCTGCGCCCCCATTGAAACTCCTACACATTTCTGCACAAATATTAAATAGATCGATTTATTTAGAAATACTATTTTATCTCCACACAAATCGATGTATTTAAGTCTGGGACATCTTTCCCAGGCTGCTTGCCCAACTCGCTCTGAAGCACGAGGCACAAGTCAGGCAGTAAATCAACTTTATGAACTGTGACGCACAGCCCAGATCTTACCGTTCTAAAGCCCTTCATTGCCATAGTAGTCTTTGGTGATATCCACTGCAGGCCAATGAGGCTTTCATCGTCACTGTTTTGGGGGTCAGAGTTTCCATCCCTGCATGAGGGCAGCCATCTGTCATAAACAGGCATAGACCCCACCCTTTCCCATTTGTCACACAGAGGAGTGGATGCAAGCACATGTGTTTTGGTGCATTGTCCTTGTTAATGATAAGTGTTATAATGCTAATCTTGTGTTATGTATGTTGTGCTGAGACCCGGTGCATGCATACCTCCCCCATTTTGACAACCCAGGCCCTGGCTGCACCGTTGGTGACCCCTGGAAGTGGAGTTGCTGTTTTTATTCCCCAGCAGAATTGATCCAAAAGATGAGACAGGTTTTGTTTCCTTGAGAAGTTGATCCAAATATCTGAGTCAAGAGCTAAGGGAGAAATGTGTGCTTATATTGAAGAGAGTTATCTGGTGCATGGCAATAAAACTGTCCCTATCTTCATGCCCTTCACAACATTAATGCCAAAAACATGGATTGATATGCAAACAATGAATGTTAAAAACATTGAGGCAATGCATGTCAGCGATTTAATTCATCTCTTATTTCACATGTTTTACTTAATCTTGCTTTCTTCAAGTTAGCTATTTTATCCTGCTGTGTTTATGCATTGTTTTCCATGCATTTATTGCTCTTGCATAGTTCATACTTTGAGTCTTGCAAGGTGTTTATGAGGGGCTTTGATTGAGAGCTCTGGGGCTGAGGCTGAAGCCTACACGAAGTCCCTGTCAGTGGGTTGGCCTCTCTGCAGAGCACACAGAACGATGCTGATGTCTTCCAGTTTCAATTGAAATCCTGTGAAAATGTGTGTGAAGGGGGTGCACAGATGGCAAAATATTCACAAGACAAGTGGAAATAAATTGCTTAAATGTGAGTGCGTGCAGTGTATGTTTGAAAGTGGTGAAGTGAGGGAGATGCAAGGAAGTGTATTCGGGGAAGAGTGAAAAGAGGATGCTGAAAAAGAAAGAGCGGTGGTTGAAGATGCGCAGATGGACGAGATGTATGTCGAAAAAGGACGTGTACATCTAACATAAAGCACACATATCTGAAGGCCAAAACCCCTTCACAGGCCTCAATACAGATCAATGCACAGACACACAATTTCAGAATTAGAACATTTCTAATGTACATTATTTATAATAAATCATTGTTGTCACTTATTTCTCTTAAACAACTAACAACCATTGATAAACCCAATCGTATTGACAGCTTTTGGGTATATGTCAGATGTTGTGTTATATATCTGGATGCATGACATCTCAGGGAGAAACCAAAATACTATTTGGTTGTCACACTATTGGAATCACAGAAATGTTTTTTACATGTTCCCTTTTTAGAGAGCCCCCACATATTTCACCCATCCTAAAGACCTTTTTAAACATATTTCTATATGACTGAATGCAGCCAGCAGCTGTGTGTGCTTCCCAAAGCCTGGTTAGAGCATATTCTTCCAAATTTGATTCCATATGCAGTGCATGACACTGGGCAAGCACACACTTTAAAGGGCCGAAGTTGTCCCGCTGTACAATTTGCACATTACAGTATCTGTTTAACATATTTATGTAGTCAGAAATGGGGCAGGTTTTAATGTGTTTAATATTACATGACTACATGTTTCCATTGCTTTATAAGTCTTGCTTTATCACTAAATGGATTTGCTTTCAAATGAACCCTTTGCCAGTCTTTTTTCCATTTTTTCTTGGGACCCTAGACCCTACGTTTGTCCATTAAGCTTGCTCACGTCGCTGGCTATATAAAAGTCCTGCCCAAGTTTTATGGCTCACCACTTTCGAATGTCACCAGCCACCACTGTCTAAGTGACTGAGCTCGGCTCCTCAAAGGGAGAACAGGATCTGTGCTTAGGCACTAATAAATTCTTTTGTGCACATTTTGAGCACAGGCTTGCTGCAGGTGTTGTAAAGTCTGTGCACTGCCCTTTGTTCTAGTACAGTTTGTGAAAAGACTTGGCAAAAGATGCAGCTCCTGACATTTCTACCTCAGAAGCAATTTTGAAAGTGGATTTGAGCCATGTTCTCACAGAAGCGGAGGCGGTCCTTCAAATGCTTTGGAAAAGGGTGCCAGGGAATACAATAACATCTGCAGGGAGGCGGTGCTTGTGGAGGGAGGGTGAGGTCATATCCGGACCCACTGGAAAGAAGAAAAGTCCACAAGTCATTTTGGTGGGGAAGAGCTGGTGAACAGGACTGTCAGCCCATGTTGTGAGAGTAGACGTGGGGTATAGAGCGTCCCCTACCCATCTGTAATGTAAGGGAAGATGTAGGTCCTGATTCACAGAGCTAACCTTACATGTTTGTGTAAATTTACTATTTTTTATAATTCAAAAAAGAATTGTACTAGTAGGATCTTTACGACCGCGGAGTCTCCACACTCGTGGCGGAGACTCGGCACCTAAAAAAACAAGCAGTTGTAAAGATACTATCGTAGAATTGCTTTGTGAATTGCAAACAATCATAAACTTAAACAAAAGTGTACGTTTACCATTGTGAATCAGGCCCATAGTGTATAGAACATGCCCTGTCAGTCTACTATAAGAACAGATGTGGCATATAGAACAGACCCATGTCTGTACTGTAAGGGCAAATGTGGTGTAGAGAACAATCCCACTCTTTGTATTACAAGAGCTGAGACGTGTGTATAACAGCCCCTGTCTGTACTGGAAGGGCAAATACGGTGTATAGAACAGCCCTTTGTCTCTATGGTAAGGACAGATGTGGTGTGCAGAAAATTCCCTGCCGGTACTGTAAGGGCAAATGTGGTGTATAGAACAGCCCTGTGTCTATACTTTAGGTACAGATCTGGTGAACAGAACTGCCCCTTTCTGTACTATATGGTAATGGACCCACCCATCAAAGAGGGTAAAATGATTAGAGGAAGGACAAGGAAAAGATAAGATTGATTCTCTGAGTGATTATGGCTTAAAGGTCACTGCCCATTTATAACCTCTAGCTGAAGTACAGGAAGGCAGACATAGCAAAGGAAGAGCTGTCCTTCTTGGGCTTGTAGATTAACCCTCTCAGGCATTGCTAATAGATTTCAGAAGCGAGGATGGGTCTGGTTATGAAAACTCATCTTCACTAGAATGAGTACGCCCTACGCGCTAGTGTAGCATCCGGGGGGGGGGGGGCTGGGGGGTTGGAGGTCCTTTACGCTTCAGTTTGCAGGAATGGCTGTTAAGGGCTTGAGAAAGCAGATGTGTAGGGAGTACACTGGAGCATCCAATTGGCTAAAAGAAGCCATGCTGCAGGCCCAACCCCACATTACTTTTTTACCCATGACCTCTGACCCCTGGTTACCGACTAATGAATTGCAGCTCTTCTGTTACATATTCAAGGGACCAGCATGGTGCTATAACTTATGCGACATCAATGGGTTCTAATCGGATACTAGGTCTGGAGACATTTTCACCACACCTGCAGGATCTAACTTCTATAGACTTTCATGTATTGTGCATATTAACCCCTTGTGTGCTGGTGACGGAACCACTCCGTCACCAGCCACGGACGAGCTGCCCCGCCCTTGCTGCAGGAATTCCGCGCCTGCGCTGGGCGTTCTATTGAGCGGGTTGGGCCCTGACGGAACCACTCCGTCACAAGCACAGCGCGCCCATGGCTCGTGACGGAGTGGTTCCGTGACGAGCATGGCAGCGCCGCGTGGCCCTCCACCTCCCCCGAGCGCCGCGGCGGACTTACCGCTGCGGCCAAGGGGTTAAACAAAAAAAAAAAAAGCTGAGAGTAATTTAAAACTGGCTCATGTAGAAAATATTTCAAGGGAACTAGTGGGTATGTATGCCCAGGCTTGAGACATCTTCATGTGCAGGTTGTGCGACAGGTCAGCGGAGGGGCTACAAAAATGCTATGGTAAGGGGACTTCATGTGGGACGGTATGATCTTGTCTTCTTAAATAAGGGCATTTTGAGAACCCACAGTCAAAAGCTGCAAGTTGTCTGGTGAAAGACATCAGGCAACAGGTGGCAAATGATTTTACGGGAGAGACACAAAGAGCAAAAAAATCATGGAGTGGAATGCACCCACGCAGTCACCACTGTTTGAGGGATCCCTGACATAATATCGATGCATACAAAATCGAAACACAAAACTATCGGAAATTAAATATCTATCATAAAAATCCTGACTTACTATACTCAATTAGTAAAAGCACAAATATCGTAATAAAATATATCATTGTTAAAAATGTCGATTTTTAACTATGATGAAAACTAAAATATTGGATACAAAAATATTGCAATTATTATTTATATATGGTATATATATACACACACACACATATATATATATAGTACAGAAATATTGTTACCTTAAAATAATAATACAATATATCAAATATATCGAAACATCCAGTATCCATAACAATAATATAACCAAAATAACTAATCACTAACAAATATATAAAAACACTTTTAACATACAATTACTTAAAAAAAATTATACACATACTTAAATTAAAAAAATATATATTATATTTACTTTTCACCCCAAAATTATATATAAAAAAATTATATCAATACAGCCCCAAAAACATAAGCATAAACTAGAAACATTTAAACTACAATGTAAATATTTGTTTCTAGTTTATGCTTATAATTTTATATAATATATATATATATATGTATACTGTTGGAGAATGCTTCCCGATTTGTCAACATCTTATTTCCTTAAGTAGCTAATTTGCCTTCATATGTTATAGACGTCATGGACTTTTTAAATAGAATCAATGGCATACCTTAGAAGACAGAGTATATCAAGGCCACAGTGGATGTTGTTTCGCTTTACACATCAGTAGCACACGAGGATGGCCATCAGAGAAAGTGAATAATTACTTACAAACAAGGTTATTAAGCTTATTACAACATTCACACATGCATGTTGATATGGTGCAATTTTACCTGACAAATAATGGGTTTTTATTTGATGGAAAATTTACAAACAAAGTAAAGGGAAAGCGATGGGCAAATTACTTGCTCCAACTTATGCCAGTCTAACCATGGGGCATTGCATGTTTGGACAAAAAAGTAAAGGGAAATCATGAAAAAAGTATATTTATGGGTATGTTTCATTGATGATCAGTTTTAAATATGGTAAGGTGCAGAAGATGAATTTATATAATTTTTACAATCTCTAAACCATAACCACAAAAACAGAAGTTTACATATTAAATGATTGAAGTTACAATAGACTTTTTGGATATCAGAGTTTATATTAAAAACAACAAGATTTGTAAAAAACTGTATCGCAAATGGATCAGCTGCAACAGTATTTTATTTGCTAATAGCGTTCATCTGAAGTCGCTAAAATGGAGTGTTCCTTATGTAGAATTTCTAAGAGCAAGGAGAAATTGTTCAAAAGAGAATGAATATAAAAAAAATGATCAGAGACATGTTCACTAGGATTTAAAGTAGAGGGTATGCGATGTCTGTTTTAGAAAATGCCAAAGATAGAGTGGAAGCATGTAACAGAGAGAACTTATTACTTCCCAAAATGAAAAAGAAAAAGACAAATGGTAATACTTTGAGATATATTATGGACTATAATCTCTCAGAAAGTGAAGTAAAAAGAGAATTGAGAAGGAATTGGAGTATAATAAGAAAAGATCAAGATCTTAAAGAACTGACAACTGAACATCTTAATATAACATATAGAAACCTCTTCTCTTGGTGATATGTTAATTCAAAGCTATTTAACACCCCAAGAAACATCTGGAATAATGTGGCTAAAAAAAACGGGCTTTTTAAAGTGTCAGCAATGCAAAGCATTTAAATACGAACAAAATAGAACAGGTTTTAAAAATGTAGCTGGAACAACAAAGCAAATCAAAGAGCTCATACTCTGTGAAAGCTCACATGCCATCTATGCCCTAGAATCTAGCTGCGGTAAGAAATACATTGGAAGCACAATGAACAAACTGAAGCTATGGATTTTACAATATAAAAAGGCAATTATAGATAGAGATTATTCTTATGTCATAGCCAAACACATCTGGGAAGAACATGGTGGGGATTTGA
The DNA here is from genome assembly GCF_964261635.1 of Lissotriton helveticus. Classification (NCBI taxonomy): domain Eukaryota; kingdom Metazoa; phylum Chordata; class Amphibia; order Caudata; family Salamandridae; genus Lissotriton; species Lissotriton helveticus. Next base: position 1,162,486,629 of record NC_136072.1, on the reverse strand, counting down.
ATGGATTGAATTGTTATGGCATTCAACACATTCTGAATAAGCTGCGAGGAGGGAATCACGAATAAGCTCTAAGGAGAGCAGAGTCCAGATGGATTATAACAATGGGTACTGAAGTACCATGGGGTTTGAACATGGATGCTGAGCTATTTGTACATCTTTAGAACAAGAGACCTTGAGACTTTAGAACAGATAGAGGGCCTTGTATTTTGGTTGGCTTTTTTTCTGAGATTGTTTTTCTGCTGTCTACAATCTGATTTATTTGATGTTCTATATTTATGTCTACAAATCTGTAAGTCCTTATTGATACCATGACAATGTTTTTTTACCATATTGGACACTTTTTAGAGATGATTTGAATTTCATTGTTAATTAGAATAGAAGTGGAATTGTGCAGCTGATTGGATCTCATTAGAATGAGGAACTTCATGATAAGAATTTGATCTTATATATTAAAAAAACTCTAAATTTAGATCCCAAGCACATTGCACTTTACCTTTGTAAGCGGTCATATACGGTATTAAAAAGTGGATGATGGTTTATAAGATACTCTCGGATGGCCAGCCGCCCCTTTTAGGGTCTTGCGATTAAGGAGTGGTGTCCTCGGCCATTAAAGCTGCACTGTATTAACAATGAGAGACTATTCAAGAGGGCTCTTAAAACATGTTTATTTGCACCTAGCTGGCGTGTAAGGGGATGGGTGCCTCAGGAATTGTGTAGAGCCATGGCACACCTTTGAGCTTTATAAATCGCCTCATTCATTCATTCATTCATTCATTCATTCATTTGTGGTTCAGGTAACTTGAACCTGGTGGGAGGTCAGTCACACCTACCACCCTGCATGATGCCTTCCCTGCGTCTAGATCCCACACTGAGGAAGTCGAACCTCGACTATCGATTAGTCAGCACGTGGAAACAGGAAATAGCTGCTACTGTGCAGGCCAAACCAACAACATCCTCCCACTGGACAACTGGGAATTATTACAGATTGGATTTATGCAAACTCAAAACATCCGCACACCTGGGAAATAGAAATTGACAATATCTGCTACATGGCACCGTGGAAACCGAGGGGCATATTATCAAGGAATAGCAATATTTATCGCAAAATGTGCTTAGCGCATTTTTTTTTATTGCTGCATATCGCTGGATATGTTAGCGGAGAAAACATGCTATTAGCAATGTTTTTCTCCATTGTGCAAAAATATCCAGCGATAGCGGCGAAATGCGTGAATATCGCTGAGAATACAGTGATATTCACGCATTAGCGACAAAATGCTCTTAGCCATGTTATCCACCTCCCATTGGATAACATGGCTAAGAACTGGTCTGAGCAGGCGTTAGTGTTTGGAGATATTCGCGCTTAGCGCGAATATTTCCATCGCTACGTCTGCCTTGCTAATAGGCGATAGCGACGTTAGCGACTGAAAGTCGGTAACTGGTTGGGTACGCCCACTTTGCATGTTATTAGCGATAAACATCGCTGACATGCAAAGCGGGCCCAAAACCGGTTGCTATTGCCTAAAAGCTGTCGCTAACATAAGTTAGCGACAGGTTGCTAATAGGGCGATAATTGCCTATCGCCCTGCTTCATAATATGCCCCGAGTTCATGTTTGCATTAAGTTCTCTGAACATACCATATGCATTGGTAAAGCATATGTTTATTCCCTGGGGCATGTTGGCGCTGAATAACAGTTTTTTATTATTACCCAACAGTATCATTTTATCGGCCTGGAAAGATGAAAGGCTGGACCAAGCAGGGTTTGAACCCCTGACCATTAAGTCAAACACGAATCCCTGAAGTGGATTCAGTATTCCACAGTCACCAGACCTCTTTCCTGCAAGGCCCACCAAAACAGAACCTTGGACGGCCTTTTGCCATCTCACCGCTGCCAGGTTAGGCCTCTCCAGAGCTCCTGCCAGGTCTGCCAAACCCTCTGCTGATCACCATAGTCCAGTTGCAGCAGAGCTGGGGGCTCTGGCATCTCCCCAGACCCCTCTTCAGCCCCACAAATGAGATGGCAAGGGGTGGTTGGGAACTCTGACCAGCCATCTTTATCATGCCAGACCATGCCCACCCCTGCCTGTCTGACGCTTTTCTTCCACCTTTCCTATAACCAGACTTTTATTAACTAAACTCTTATTTTAGTCTCAAAGAAACTTGTATGAGAATCAACCCAAACAGAAGCAAACAAGCAGCCTGTGTGCTTCCAGGGAGGGCATGTGCATGGGGTGGGCATGAAGGGTGCCATCACCGTCGGAGCACAGCAGATGGCATCTGTTTAGTGGAAGCACCAGCCCCGTCTGCTGCTGTCTCCAACAATCTGCTTCAGCAAACACTTTGCTATATGTGAAAAGAAAAATCTAGTTTAGAGGCATTTTAACGGATGTATGACGTTACAACGCATACTTTTACAACGCCTACCTTTACAACGCGGTTTTTACCACGCATACCATTACAACGCATAGCGCTTTGGGGTGCTGGATAGTGAATAGTTTAATTTACTATTCCAACTCCAGTCCCCGTGGATAGTAGGGAAGGTTATTGGATAGTAAATTAACCTATTCCCTATCCTAGAGCGCCCCCCAGCGCAATGCATTGTAATAGTTTGCGTTGTAAAAGTTGCGTTGTAATGGTAGGTCGTTGTAAAAGTTTCGTTGTAAAGGTTGTATACCCATTTTAACCCACTGCTGGCAGACAGGCAGGGCTCAGCGGGGTGGGCGCTGGGGCTGTGGTGCATCAGCCGGTTAGTGGGACGGGGGGATATCCAGGGGTGCTCTATGGCTCAGTCTGGCCATGAATGCTCTTCACCTACCTGACAGAGGTGTAAGAAGCAGACATATCTGCATGTCTCCTCCTTACTTCCTCTTTCTGTGTCTTCTGCGTTCAGCATCACGCAGGAAAAGAGGATTATGACTCTAAGAATTGTTTTAGTTTAGCAAGGTGTCCCTTCTGCACAAAAATAATCCTGCCTGTATTGCAGGCACCCTTGCACCATGGTGCCCGGGGGCCTTTGTTGTTGCCAAGCAGCACACAGTGCGCCACCGCAAGGAGCAGTGAGCTAAAAAAAAGGTGATGGATCAAGCCCTGATCTGTTGACTGGGTAGGAGTGTTCTGCTTAATTCAGATACTCTGTCCATCACCACCCCCTTTTCTGAACCGCAAGGAGACAGCAGAAATGCAATATACCTTTGCAAATATTGAGCATTTTTTCTCTCTTCTTCCATGCAAAGCAGCACAGCGCAGCAAGTTTCCTTGCTGTGCCGTGCTGCTGTTCTGCGTGAATTAATAGTAAATGCACCCTCAGGTTCAGGGTTGGTTTGGGATTAAAAATCGGCCAGGGCATGCTAAAAAAAAGTGGCTCACATTTGCCTATTTCCTTTCCGCATAACACTGCTTCGGAAACAATTTCTTAAAAAGGTGGTGGAGGGTGCGGGGGGAGGGGATATTGGAGAAAAAAAATGCACTGATTTATTTACACTTGTGAAACACACCTGAAAACAAGTGAGGCCACTTCTGCTCAGGTCCCCTGCCCCGGCTCAGTATGCACACATTAATGGGCCGGCCCTGCGAGAGAAAGGGAGTGACGCCTCTGTCCGGTGGTAAAAGGGAGGTAATTGACTCCCATCTGCCTCCAAAAAGGCCACTCAGGCACCCACTGGGCCGTTGGCGGCATCCAACAATACAGAAACTGCCCAAATGAGCCCCCAGGCTGCTCAAAAAAGCATCCCACGGCTGGAACTGGACACCGGCCCCTCAGACGTTACCAATCCAACGCTGCTTAGGTTTTTCTACAGGTTAGAGGGCTAAAGATGAAGTGGGCAGCAACAGAGCATACATTCCAGAGTAATGACGAGGATTCTGAGAAGTTGCCGCCCTCAAGATAATATTTGGGCAGTCCTACTATAAGCATTGAGACGCTCCTACGGGGGCAGCTGCACTCTCTACAAATGTCTGTGTATTGTATTTGCAGAAACACTGGGTGGGATGGTGAAGTTGTCTGTTAGCAGAGAGACATCGCCCGACATTGGCTGAGAAGCAACACCATGCCACTTCCAGAATGGCACAGGGGAATGGACCGATGGGCCGACCTGTAAGAAAGAGTGCACCAAACTCAGGGACGCCCTAATAAATACCACATGAGCTGGAGACCCAGGCTGGTATGGGCAGGCAACCAGTTGGACTGGAATTCAGGAGAAGGATGGAATGAGAATACGTTGTCGCAATTGTAAGAGTATGTGATAGTATGCTGAACGCTGGCCGCACTCTTGTGTTATCTTTGGGAGAGACCCTAATAAAAAGTTTGTATAACAAAAAATTTGCGAATCTAGGGTACTCACTGACATGGGGGTCAGTTCAGAGATTGGGTTACAGGAGATTTTATCCTGCAGTGGTTTCTACCCTTTCCACTCTAAGACTGAAAGAGAGCAGGGGGCATTGAGGAAGATCCCTGAAGACTTTTGGGTAGTGTAGAGACTTCATCCCTGGGGAAATGTGGCTTGTGATTGAAGGTGGAGCAGGGGGCTGTCTGATGCATTTGTTACTCACAAGAGCCAGTGGTAGGGTTAAGGTTGAGGTCTCAGGTGTAATCCATGTGCATAGTCTCAGCCTATAGATGACTAAAAGGAGTGAGTTGTCTCAGGTAGAAGGCTATGGCACAATAACTCTTAGAAGACAGGCATATTTAGAGCAGGCTTTAACAGCTTGGTTTGAGGGATCAGGGTTAGATTGGGGTTTGTGGTGATCCCATCGGTCTTGAGTTAGGGTGGAGAGGTTGCGTTATCCAAAGAGCTTGATCGGTTAGTGTGTTCCAAGTTGAAAAGGTCTTTGTATAGCTGTTTCAGGAAGGGGCACTATGATCCCTCTGATTGCCAGCCTACCTAGCAATGCATCCTCTTCCACTCAAGAAGCAAGGGGTGCCAGAGGAGGCTATCCGGTGAGGCTAGTGCCTTCTGACCAGCCACTGGCTGGACCGTAAGTTGGATTGGCTGTGACTGGAACTGGTGATGGAGACATGTAACCATGGAAGTGTCAGGGTAAACCAGCATCTTGATGGTCCCTTTGGTTGCACCGACAGCAGCTTCCTAGGTGTGGAGTTAAGCCTGAGGATACTGATGTCAGGTTTTGCACTAACCATGGGCATAACATTTAAGAGTTACCTATAAGGTCCTGACACACATCTTGGCCGATCATGTTTAAGATATTCTTCTTTAATAAAGTTAGAAAATATCAAATCAAACTTTGAGGACCGCGTGATTATTCCCAGTATTATTTTATGTCCTCAACAGCGAGTCCTTTTGAACAGCTTCTACTTGATTGATGTAAACGGTAACAAAGATCTTTAATATTCTGGGATTCCCTACACCCCTTACCAACCTATGCTCATACTGTGATTGAGTGGCCACTCCTCCGCTAATGTGGAGGAGTGTCGCACCACTGACTTTAAGCTGAAAAAGTAAGGGAAAAATTAAATGATAACAACTAATGTTCTCATCATTTTATTTTGTCCTCCTAAGTGCACAATGATTGTTTGGCCAAACAGTCATGCACACTTTCCCTGTGCTCCATGCAGTCTGCATTACAGCCTTCATGGAGAACATGCCCACCCCTCCAGCTCCTGGCTGAGCGCAGTGTTATGGCACTCAGACCAATCACAGCGCTGCATTGCAGCATTGTTATTGGCTGCGGGGAGCATGGGAGCCCTGGTGCTTCCTGCTTTCTCTTTCTCACAAGAAGCCAGGAAAAGGACGCAGGAGAGGCGGCGGTGGCTGGCCAGCTGGCCGGTCAGGAGGTTAGTGATTTTCTTTTTAAGTGATCCCTCCAGCCCCACCCGCTCCTTACGCCCCCACCCACCCCACTGCTGCTTCCAGGCAGCAACCACAACTGCTGGGATTCTAATACTGCATACATTTATACATGACAATTGTTCATGTATGAATATGTGCTTTAAACTCACTCTTGTTCAGTCACAGAAACTTTAGCAGAACCTATAAACTCCAGTCTTCAGTGTACAAACAAATGTGCAAAAATAGTTCAAATTTGGTTTCTGAATCACTTATGGGTTCAGCATACTTCTCTGAGTTTTGATTGATTGAGAGCCGAAATGTCCACAGGCCAATTCTTAGCAATTTAAATGCATTGATGCTTAAAAACTAACGTCCATGTAGCGAGGGCCATCTGCAGCAATGTTGTAGCATGAATTGCTTAGCAAGGGCACCACTAAACATGAGGGAAGTTAAGCCTGAAGGTAAGGGATGACCACCGTCTCTCTAGACGTACATGAAACTACGGCTTACTGGGAAACTTATATCATGGTGCAGCACTTTCACAATGCATGTGCTGCTTGAATCAATTCACTCAATCAATCAGGATTTATATCAGCTTATCACCTGATAAGGTATCCAGGCGCTTGCAGGACCTGGAGCCTTATTGGAACAGCCAGGTCTTGAGTACCATTCGGAATACCAGCAATGAGATGATGATCCAGAGTTGAGTGGGGAGGCTGTTCCAGGACTTTGCTGCGATGTGGGAGAAGGAGCGTCCCCCACTTCTTCTTTGGTAGATGCGGGGAGTATGGGCAAGTGAGAGGGAGGAGGAGCGTAGTCTTCTCAGCGGTTGGTGGACGTTCAGGTGGTGATCAAGGTCAGTGGATCCTTGGTTCTGCAAAGAGTTGTGTGTATGCGTCAGCAGCTTGAATCGGCATCTCTTCTGTACAGGGAGCCAGTAGAGTTGCCTGAGGTCAGCACCCACATTCTGTACTGATCAAATGCTTTTCCTGTGCTGCAAGGGTCTTAGCATAGTGCAGACAGTCTCCAGGTACTGATTCCTCTCACACGTTTCAGACATGGTTGTCAGTGGTACTTCAACTCCGCATCGTGACAATAGAGCTCATAGGATGTCTGTAACACTGTCCTTCGAAGGTTCAGGACAGCCCCCCTTGATGCTGACTGCGGTTGATCTTGTTTTGTGGCTCTTTGACCTATACATACTTCTGTAAATTATACCAGCAGTTTTTGCCTTGTCCCAGCTGTCCTTCAGTCAGGGTCACTGGAATTATGCGATTGTGCGGCTGCAACATTTTATGCATAATTATAGATTTTCCAAGTTTGTCACATATTTCATCATCTGTTGCATAATCTGCAGTTTTTTTTACAAAAAAACCTGTTTCTATCTCAAGCGGTACAAAAGTTACGATAAACTCAGTGACACGTGCCGCTGCACTGTGGAAGGACCTTTGCAAAGCTTGACTGGTCCGCTTTATGTTGCTTAATGCTATTTCTGGGTGGTCGACCAGTATTAAGGCACAACCAATGGCAAGACAGTGTTAACCAGTGTAAAAAGTTCAAAATAATGAACACATGCTATCTGAAAATGTGCTGCATTCTGCCACATCATTTGTTTTTTCTTTCCGCATAATTTACTCAATCCTGCCACATAATTTGGTCTTCCACATAATTCCAGTGGCCCTACCTTCAGTGCACATCGGGTACACTGGCGGAGACTCTGACTTTATCTCAATGAATGTGAATAATGGTGGAGAAAAGGAATACGACAAAGAATACTACCAGATGATGTGTCACAGAAGCAGAACCACAAAGACAAAGATCTTGGCTCATCAGATTAAGGTGTTTTGAAAAGCATCGAAAAGATATTGTTGCGTAATATTAAAGACTTTTATGCTGGTCTGCCACAAAATGTATCAGGCAAAGACTTCGCCATGAAGAAGGTATCTCAGGGGAAGGTGATATAACAGACCAGTGGCCTTATTTTGAGTTTGGCAGGATGGTACTCTGTCACAAACGTGATGGATGTCCGGCCCACCTTATTTCAAATGCAAATGGTATAATGCACTTGTAGTAAATTGAATGGATTATCAAAAATGCTTGTGATAGAGTAACCTACCTGTCAAACTCTAAATCAGTCCCTTAGATGCTGGGATACAGTCACTGGAGAAGAAGGACTGGGGAGTCCAAGACTCTTTGAAGTGGCTCAACACAGACATGTCAATAAATACTAATTTGATTGACAATGTATCCCTGGATTGATGGCTTTAGGTCAATAGGTAAAAGGTCTGGTGGTGACTTGGTCTGAAGAAGATCATGTCCTCCTACTAGCATCAGACCCAGAATATTGGTGGCATGACCTGGATTGGTCTGGATTTTTCAGACAGCTGACATATAATCTTTCCATTTTCTTATCTATCTTCTTATCACAAAAAAACATTTATACTTGACCAATTTTCTTCCATGATCTACATACCAAGACCTTTATTTGAAATACGGCTTTGTTGGAGATTAAACATGCCTTTTCTGCTTGAGGAGGACATGCATTGGTTGGCCTTCCACCCAAGTTGAAAGTGGAAAATACAGGACAACATTTTTGTTCTATAAGGTTGAGTTAAAAAAAAGACTTAACTGAAGAGCTTGATGGATGACCAATGAAGGTACTGCTGTCATCTGCCCTGTCTCTTCTGAAGGACTGGAGTCTTTGGGCACTGTATTCAGTCTGATGATCATCAGTGTTTGTTTGTTTTTCTCGTGTGAAGGCGAGGTGGAGGTTACCACTTAGTACCATTGTGTTGGGTAACAATAACCACCTGTTAGTCTTTTCCAAGATGCTCCAAGGGGTGAATGTGCACTTTACAAATACACGTCTTATGTTAAATTGGCTGTCTCTCATTTGGCTAGCCTATTTTACACTTTTTTCTTTCTGCTTTCTCCATCTCTTATGTTTTTGGTCCTGGTGAACTGTGGAGACTTTCTATGGGCAATCTTCAACATGCTTGGAAATAAAACTCTGACATGGTACTTTTTATATGAGGTTGAAGGGGCTACCTTTGATTGGTGCCTTTGTATTCCAAGTTTTTGTATTTCATGTCTTTTTCATGTTGGTAAAAAGAAAAGCAAAACATCTTGCGATATGGAACCGGCAAACAACACCTGACCAACCACACTAAGGTTGCCATCTAAAATGTGTGTTGTGTAGTTTGGGTTTTAACTTTTGAACATTGAGGTTTGAGGTTAATGGTCTGACACCAATTGAGGCTGGATTTTGGTGGTCAAAACAAACAGTGGTTAACCTTAGCTGTTATGATTAGATAAGGGTGATCTATCGTTATGTTTTTACCTTGCTACTGAAGGTGTCTGGGGACTTTAGGATTTGGTCCCCAGGGTCCACAGATAAGAAGGAAGGTCTGCAGTTGATAGAAGGTTGGATTGTAGTGGATGAGTACTTGTTATCTGCAGTCATACAATAAAGGGCCTTTCTAAATTCCAAAGAGTGGTTAAAGAGTGTCACCCCCTCACAGATCCAATAGACTTTACAGATGGTATTTTTTTAAGGATTTCATGACTATGTGGAATTTTCTGCAGCCCTTTCTTACAGTCTTGTAAATAACATCTACAAACTCAGGTTCGTCACTTTAAACCCCACCCCGACTCCCACAAGCTTTGACAGTGGTCCAAAATGTCACAGGGGTTCAAAACCATTCTTCACAGCTTTAGGGTTAATACTAGTGACTTGGCCAAGCTTGATAACTGGGGTGAGAAGATGACTTAATAAACTATACTCTTTCTGTCTTTTGTTCATGATTAATGCTCCCTGTTTTCCGTTTTTACTGATTTATACACACAAATACAGACAAATGTGAATAAAAACAGATATTGGGTTGCTTTTTGAGTAATTCTAAATACTGTCTGCCATGACTGCCAGGCCAATAGCTGTGTGGTTTGATAGGTAAGGGGGTTAAAAAAGAAAGGCATTTTAGTAAACAGGATGTAACAGCAGTAGATATGCATATGATTAATACTGAAATTTGCATATTTTCATATAAGTGAATTGATTTATATTCTGTGGATGTTCACAGCATTGAAACCTGGCAGGCATTCAAGTATGAGTGCATATTTATTGGTTAAATAAATGTGGAAATATACTAATTTCAGCTGAATATCTACACAAAACCCAAAATATATATGAATAAACACAGACAAATCTAGCAAAAAATAAATATGGATAAATACAGACGGAAATGTCAAAAAAAATAAATGCCAATAAACAGGGAGCCCTATTCATGATGTGATGCCATAGGGTGAAGCATGGTTTGTTGGTTATGCCCAGCACACACATGACCTTACTAATCATCCACTTGTGATCAATACTTTTGTTCATCTTAGGCTTAACACAGTGGAGTACCAAGGCTTGCCTAGGAGTATACAAATCCTGATCAGTGGTGCAGGGTGGAGGTTGAATTCCAGACGTCATCAACAGAAGTGCAGTATTGAATGGATCACCCTGGATGTTGTGTGATTGTCTAGACAGTTTGTCAAGGTCATGAGTCGAGAGAATGAAAGTTGGAGGGGTAGCAGGAAGTTTGTAATACAATTGTACACATGACATCTGGATTATTGCATCCTGTAATCAAGGTAATACCAAGAGGGTTGTCTTCAGTTCTCAGAGCCGCATTTCCCACAGTAAATAGAAACACTGACAGCGGAGCCTCCTAGCTAACAGCACCTTGCCCGATTTTTCAACTCCATTGAAGATGTCCCCACTAAATTAGGTGGGAGCTGTGTGCACACTGTTAGGTACCCATCGTCACAGTACTAGTTCCCAACCGGGACTTAACAATTTACAAAAGAAGCAAAGGTGCACCACCCAAAAACACTTTATCAACACGAGCAAATCAATTGTCCATATCCAGAAAACAAAGAAGTCTTCGGTATTGTTTTTTTCTTTCTTTATTTTTATCTAATTTCCATTCTGGATAAAACACAGCGTTCAACACAACGAACAGCCGACGCGTTTCATCATTATACAGGACTTCTTCAGGGCTGTTAAGTAAAAGCAGATAAATATACAAATATAAGCACAAACTTACAACAAATATAAGAAAATACATACATAAAAACAAGAGTGCTTGATTACCAGCCCAAAGAACACAACAAAGACAGACTCACAATATATTAAAATATTTTAATACTTCCTTATTGCAAAGGATCAGTGAAACATCAATCCTCAATGCTCTTGGACACAAAGAGGGACTAAGAACGTCCCAGCCGGGACTGAGTTTACCCTAGGAGACCATCTTATTTACCTGTCTCCTATAGTTACACACTTTATTAAAGGTACAATTCTAATCCAATACCAATGGGTCCAGAGGGAAAGGCAATAACCGAAAAAAAAACACGCAAAGGTACTTGAAGGAGAAAAGAGTGAAAGACACCAGTGAAGGAGGGCGGGGCAGCAGAGCAGCAGTGATTTAGATATCAGGTTCCGCGCACAGCATACAGGCACAAAATGAGAGGGGTAAGGTCTGAACTGGGTTGGCAGAGTGGGCTAAAGAATGGTGATGGATTAAACCCAGATCAGTTGACTGGGGTGAGTGCTTGTATTGTCAATGCTCCGTCCATCATTTCCTTTCGTTTTTCTTTGTTCGCCATAAGTTGGCAGGATATGCTCAGACGTGAGTCCCTTGCTCACTTTGCCACTGGATTCAAGCAAGCCGGGCTGAAGACGGCTGAAATGCCAGAAACCGGTCCTCGGTAGGTTGTTTCCGGTCCAGGGAAGGCATGGCTTGGCAGTTCGGGCTGGACTGTTCCCATGAGGCACAGGGTCAGACTGATTTGCATATGGCCATGTCTGAACTGGGGTGGCAGAGTGGGCTAAAGAATGGTGATGGATTAAACCCAGATCAGTTGACTGGGGGTGAGTGCTTGTATTGTCAACGCTCCGTCCATCATTTCCTTTGGTTTTTCTTTGTAAGGGCGGTACTCACCACTAGATTAGGATGGAATCAAACCCCTCCAATTACTTGTAGAAAAGAGGGGGGGGGTTTCCCTTCAGAGAGCAGTACCCCATCCAGCGACGTCTACAAAATATGAGACAAGAGTCAAATGCAATTTGTACATAAGGAATGGTAATATCAAATAAGGTCACCTGTCCCATATATAATTCACTTACATTGTGTTAGGAGTATTGCACTGTATATATCTAGGCAACAAATAATAACCACCAGCAAGGCCATGTTCCACTGTGATGACGTCTATTTCAGCCATTTCGAACGTAGTTCAATATGAGAGGTTCAGCGAAAATTATCTGGATTCAACAGAATTAAAACAGACAATATTGGTAACCATTCCCTGCACTATGTACCCATGGGCATCTAATAGTGGCCAAATAACCTGTATACAAGTTAAAAATAAACTTGTAAGCTAGTGCATATCTTTCAAAACTGTATATTTGCATCCCGATTAGCGCTGTTAAGGACCCCCTTAATATAGGGTCAGAACCATACGTACTGTGTTGCTCCTGAAGAAAAAAAATAGGATTCTATTTAAGAGAATCATGTGACATCCTGAATATACTGTTGCAACATTGTCATGTGATTGTATCGGTCAACAGGCTTGTCCTTTTAACCGGTCTAGAAACCATACCAATTATATATTGGCTCCACGCGGTCAATAAAAAACAACCAGCTTACCTAAAACTAATCCAGACAGTGCGGGCGTTCCATTTCAGAACAACTCAAAAGTTGTCAATCAGAATGGCATGTAAGTAACAGCCTATGAGATTAAATTATCAAGATTAGACCGATCATATGCGGTCAGCGTCACATATTCAATCAGGAGAGGTGGGCCAGCTTACATACATAGACGTTCAAAAAACACATCTAAGTTCATGGTCCGGGGATTCCACCTAAATACTAACTTTAGAGTTGTTAAACCAGGTGACAGGTAGTAGCCAATGGGCTACACCCTCTAAGTGACCACTTCCTGTTGGAATAGGCACTACCGTTGCCCTGGTTTATTACCTACCATCACAAGATGGAGATATTGGAAAGTAGTGCCCACATTGCCTGCCCCACTTTAGGGGTTATGCTGGCTGAATATGTGAACACCTACTAATCTAACACACTTTCCTGCCTGTCCTCCCACAAACATTGGAGCAAGAAAGGAGGGTTGGCATCATCCACTATCTGGAGATGTCTGGGTTGCATTTAAAGGTGGCATCCCCTGTGAATCTTAGCGCCTTGGCAGGTCCTCCCGGTCTGGAGGAGGTCTAAAGCGCCTCTGCCCAGAGCAGGCTTTGTTCCTGGCCTCTGAGAGCCCTGGCTCTCACTTGATGTGGTCAGAAGCATGTCTGGTGGTGGTAGGCCGACTAAGACTTGTCAGAGACCACAACAGTGCTTTGTAGGTTTTCAGGGAACCCTCTAAAAGGGTCTCTAGAGTTTATTCATTATTAGAACATTGGAATGTTGGGAGCTCCAATGCAGACAATGGAGTGCTCCCTGCTTCTACGGGCCGGCTTCTCGAAATTCGAGGGGATTTATATCCCCTCGAGCTTCGAGAACCCTTTGTTTAATTTGTTAGAACATTCTGCCCTCTAGTGGCAGAAGGTTCTAATAGCCTTATAGCCCTTCGTAGCAGGGCTATACGGCTATTAAAGTCCCGCTGTTTTGTTAAAGTCCCTCGCCTTCGGCTCGGGCCTTTAACGATTCAGCGGGCTTTTAATAGCCGGTATAGCCCGCTACGGCGGGCTATAAGGCTATATTAAATCCAACACTGGCATCAGTGAAGATTTATCAACCCCTTCACAGCGTGGGTAATTCCCCCATGTTGCGGGAGGGGCCGCGGTGCTTGTGACGAGCCTAGCTCGTCATGAGTCACAGTAGGGCTGGGCTCGTCACGACTCCGCCCACTGATTAATTCACCCGCACAGGCGGGGAATCAATTGTGCGTGGGCAGACCACGGCAGTTATGACGAGCCCAGCTCGTCATGAGCACAGCTCTACTGTGACTCATGACGAGCTGGGTTCGTCATGAGCATGGAAGAGGTTAAGACACGATGTTTGGTACCACACCTCTTAGGGTGCAGTGAGGCCATCATGGACCTAGGAGACTCATAATGACAAGATCCCAGCTCATGTACTCTCTATGGCTTCCCTGTGCACTTACAATTTCAAAGAAAGGACTTAGTTATTGTAGGGTCATATTTGCTCATGTAGTATGTCCACCCCTGGGATATAGTGCACACTGCCTTAGGGATGTAAGGCCAGTAGTAGGGGTGATTTACCTATACCTCTTGCAGTGTATGTGGGCCTGGCATACAGGGCTGTATGCCATGTCGACCCTTCATTTTTCTCTGCACAAAGACACATTGACTGCAAAGGCAGTGTGCATGATATTGGTGAGGGGTATCTAGGGTGGCACAATGTGTGCTGCAGCCCCAGTGGACCTTCTTCAGTCCCAATGCCCTAGGTACCAGTGGTACAATTTACTAGGAGTCAACAAGGGTTTCTTGAGTTGTGCCAATTGTGGTACGGTTTTTAGGGAAAGAACACTGGTTCTGTGATCCTGGTTAGCAGGGACCAGTACACCTCAGTTAAAGTTGCATCAAAAACCAGGCAAAAAGAGGTGTATACTGAACAAAAACCCAGCTTCCCACAACCCTGACAAGGATTGTGATTATCATTTGAAATGCGTTCTCACCCCCTCAGCTAATGCTCAAATTTCTTACACTCACTTATTACACATTAACATTGTGGGTTTCAGCTGATGTGTTACGCAAGGTTACCACATACTCTATGCTTTTCCAAAGAATCATTTTTATATTGTATCTTATAATTTCAATTTATGGTCAACACAACTGAGAATCCATAATACTTATGAGCCAATGCCTTATTTTTTATTGTCCTGATAGATCTTACTTGCTCTTGTCAGGGACAAGTAAATATTACATATAAGTTCTTCAACTCCAAACCCATTATCTAATTTGGCCCTTAGAGAGTTACGTCATTTAGACAGTAGTTTGTTAATCTCAACCCCAGGGGTGCTTTTGTCTTTCTGGAGAGATGGTAGATGTTCTTTTAAGTTTTTTTCTGTGTCTTGGTCGATCTGATCCTAACACCAAGACCCAGCAATTTTACTGGATTAAGCACAGACATAACTAGTCCTCAAGATGGGGAAACACGTAGTAAGGTTATAGCTGTGTAGTGCCAGGACGCCCTTGGGCATAAGTGCGCTTTATAAGTTCATAAATAAATAAATGCCCCCAGAAATTAGCCAAATCCAGTATCTGGGTGATTTTAAACAGAAACTGAAGACAATCAGACAGTTAAAGGACCCGGGTGAATTTAAAAAGAGACTGAAGACAGACAATTCAAAAATCTGTGTGATTTTAAAAAGAGACTGAAGACAGACAATTCAAGAATCTGGGTAATTTTAAAAAGAGACTGAAGACAGACAATTCAAGAATCTGGGTGATTTTAAAAAGAGACTGAAGACAGACAATTTAAGAAACTGGGTGATTTTAAAAAGAGACTTAAGACAGACAATTCAAGAATCTGGATGATTTTAAAAAGAGACTGAAGACAGACAATTCAAGAAACTGGGTGATTTTAAAAAGAGACTGAAGACAGACAATTCAAGAAACTGGGTGATTTTAAAAAGAGACTGAAGACAGACAATTCAAGAATCTGGGTGATTTTAAAAAGAGACTGAAGACAGACAATTCAAGAATCTGGGTGATTTTCAAAAGAGACTGAAGACAGACAATTCAAGAATCTGGGTAATTTTAAAAAGAGACTGAAGACAGACAATTCAAGAATCTGGGTGATTTTAAAAAGAGACTGAAGACAGACAATTTAAGAAACTGGGTGATTTTAAAAAGAGACTTAAGACAGACAATTCAAGAATCTGGGTGATTTTAAAAAGAGACTGAAGACAGACAATTCAAGAATCTGGGTGATTTTAAAAAGAGACTGAAGACAGACAATTCAAGAATCTGGGTGATTTTAAAAAGAGACTGAAGACAGACAATCCAAGAATCTGGGTGATTTTAAAAAGAGACTGAAGACAGACAATTCAAGAATCTGGGTGATTTTAAAAAGAGACTGAAGACAGACAATTCAAGAATTGGGTGATTTTAAAAAGAGACTGAAGACAGATAATTTAAGAAACTGGGTGATTTTAAAAAGAGGCTGAAGACAGACATTTCAAGAATCTGGGTGATTTTAAAAGGAGACTGAAGACAGACAATTCAAGAAACTGGGTGATTTTAAAAAGAGACTGAAAACAGACAATTCAAGACTGGGTGATTTTAAAAAGAGACTGAAGACAGACAATTCAAGAATCGGGTGATTTTAAAAAGAGACTGAAGACAGACAATTCAAGAATCTGGGTGGTTTAAAAAAGAGACTGAAGACAGACAATTCAAGAATCTGGGTGATTTTAAAGAGACTGAAGACTCTAAGCTCTGTCTAAATTCTTCAGCTATGCCTAAGATGTCTGTGCCTGTCATAGTGATGTTCCCTGTTACCTATTCACAGTATAGATGTAGTGTTGTTATTTTAAAATTGCTGACAGGATGAAATGCTGATCACAGCAGGGTGGATAGCTAAATGAGTTCAGTAATTGCTGTTGAAACAGTCAGTTATCAGCAAGTTAGCAAGTAACATGTTCCAGCCCCGGCAGTGCTGCCTCAGCCTTACATCCATCAGAACGTTGGTAAATTGTGTATCATTAAACTAAGCAATGGCAGCCCCTGTTATCTGTATTGTGCATAGAATTGGAAGATGTGTGATTTAAATCATAGTATAAAAAAGAATTGGCAAATCCCATATGTCTGATGTTTGAAGTAAATGATGTTGGTTTTACCAATGCTTGTTTGTGCACTGGTGAGTGAGTGCAAAAAATAGCACAAAAATTGAATGCTAAACAATAAAAAGAGTGTTGTGTAACGAAAATGTTCTGGGTAAAATGCTTGAATCATTCTCAGCCACTGATAATTATTTTGGCTCGCACCCCAGTCCATCGTTTTTTTTTGCTCCCCATGCCACCTCAGACAGGAATAAGGCAGATACTAGAAACTGAAGGAGGCTGGCCCAAAGCCACTTAAAATAGAATGCAATATATTTGCCCTCAATAGTGCAAGCACCACATGTGTGGAACATAAACAGAAGCTATTGTTACTGTCAGCCGGTATTCAAACCAAGCTCATGTGCGAACTTTACAAATCTCGGCAGCTGGATTCAACCCAGCGAGCTACCCTTACTTCTCGTAAGGCAAAAGGATGAATAAAACAAATGTTTGCAAGCTTAGGGGCGTATCTACGAGGTGATTTCAGCACGCAATGTGGTACATGCATGACGCAAATCTCCATGTCATATTTATGAAGCCACATAAAGCCACTTTGCGTGGATTTGAATGGCTTCACAAATATGTAGTAATGCAACGGGAACAGCGATGTCAATACATCGCGGTGCCATCGCACCGCGATGTTTACATCGCAGGGTAAATGGCATCGCATGCATTTACTGCTCATGCTACAACGGCGCGATGACATTAGCATCGCAGGCATGTACAACGCACATCGCAATAGAGTTTCTGCTATCCGCGTGCTCTTTACTATCTTTTACGGTAAGAGTTTCTGCTATCCGCGTTCTCTTTACTGTCTTTTACGGTAAGAGTTTCTGCTATCCGCGTTCTCTTTACTGTCTTTCACGGTAAGAGTTTCTGCTATCCGCGTTCTCTTTAGGAATATCGCTTGCTTGCGATCAAGCGTTCTCTTTACTATCTTTTATGGAAAGAGTTTCTGCTATCCTCACTTTGATCCGCTATCCACGGTGAGAGTTTCTGCTATCCACGAACCACCCCGATTCTAGGGTTCAGGGCAGGTATTAGATTTGCATTATAGCATGCGACGTGTTGGTATGCGGTGTTAAAGTCTTTTGAATTGTTTTCAATTGGGATACGACGTGATTGGCTGCGTTGTCATTGCTTGTGATGTAAAGGGACATGCGATCTCAAAACGGCGAAATGAGGGGATGCGATGTTACCGTTTGCGATGTGCCGTCATACAACCAATGCAACACAGTGTAAATCGCTGCGTTGCCTTACTCTTCACAAGGGAGGTCGTCCATGGGCATTGTGGTGGGTGTTCCCATGCAACTCCCATGCCGATCTCAGATTTACAAGGACTTGTAAACCTGGTAAAGCATCAAAATCTTATCTTAGCTTTATTTCTCCTCCTTTTTTCCTCTTTCTATCTGTGCTGTATTCTGCAGCACACAGTGGTTAATTTGTAAAAAGAGAACTGCTTGGACGCTCGTCAGGAGGCAACTTGCACCAGCCCTCTTGCATCTCCTGTTAGTGCCGCCTAAAACAGAACCAACTACTAACCATGAAAGTGGAGTGAGGATGTTGCGTAATGGCCGGAGCTGCCGACTTTGGAGCTGGGGATCCAGGTACTAGCCTTGGCATCAGTTCAACATTCGCTGATTCTCTGCAAATCACTTATTCTCCCCATGCCTACCATAAATGAATGTGTCCTTAACTGGTGCTCATGAAAAGCGCTGGTGTTGATGATTAAGTGCTGGCACTTAGCACTGGAAACCACTGGCTCAAATTAAGCAGTGGCAGCCAGCACACATAAAAAGAGGAAAATGCCTCTATGGATTCTTTTTGTGCATGAAGTTGCCTCTCTCCTGCACAAAGACAATCCTACCTACAACACAGGCACCCTTGACCCATGGTAGAAGGGTGCTTGCGTTGACACTATCTGCCGACACTGTGCCAGCGCAGGGGGAAAGGACAGAAATGCACTGTATTGGATAAATAGAGTGCGTTCCTACCCGTCCCTTGCTGCGCTGCACTGCGCCACCATTTCCATAAATATGCCCCTTAATATCTAAGTTTTTTTGTAAAAGGTATAAGTGGGACATAAATGCACACATGATTCTTTCGATCGTGCACATGATGCACATGTGTTTGTTAATCACTGGCTGCTCCAGAAGGAATGTGCTTGCAGAACTTTGAAGTGGACTGAACTTTGCCTGGGTAATTGACGTGTCCTCGACTGGCCCTGGGCACTGAGACACCAGACATCTCTGCAGGATGGTTTAGACTCATCAGGACTGCCCTAGTGCTGCCTGATTGCAGCAGCTTTCACTAACGAGCGCATTAAGAGATACTGAAGTGATCTCATTACTGGACTCTGCCGCACACAGTGTGATGTTTGTGTTCTGAGCCCAGTAATGAGGGACAGGTTTCTTCAGAGACCGGCACCAGGCCGTGTTTAATCCTCTACCCCCCCTCTCGATAACTCACACTCAGTTCCCTGACTTCAACCATCTTTAGATATTTCCTCTCTATGTCTGCATATTTTTAGGTCTCGCCTGATCCAGCGCATGTGCTGGCCTGGCCGAGACATTTAGTAGCTGCTTTTAAGAGTGCTACCAAAGCGGGCATCAGCTTACTGTCACGCGCACAAGCGCGCGCGCTGCTGCGCGCGCATTCCTAGTGTACTTCAGCGCGTCATCATTACTTTTGCTTTCAGAATGATTCCGATGACTTTCGCTGTCACAGCCACGCAGCGCTACTATTACTGCGGCGCGGCCACTGCTTGTTTTATTTTGTGCAAAACACGCCATTTCTCAAGCTTTGTTGCGTGTGTTCAGCCCCCGGATCTTTAAATGGTGCTATACATGTAGTACCCATTGCCAAAAGTAGGACGCTGTTTTTTTACTAAAACAGTGACCTGCATAATAAAAGAGAAAAGTCGCTGAACTTTGACCAAACTCCTGAATGCCACTTTCCTACGAATTTCTTAATGAAAAGAAAACGTGCTAAAGAGTTCGATAGCTCATCCAACTACAAAACTAGCTTTATTTTTACTTCTAAATATTTTAATTGCGATGTGGCTATGTGGGCCGTAGCGACATAAACCTTCCGTTTGCGTCTTTAAATAAAATAATGTAAAAGTGTGTCTTTTAAAAATAAGATTATTGTATAATGCGAATTATGCACATTACAGGATTCTCCCTTTGGTTGCCTTAGTTGAAAATCCCACGTACAGATGCCAGCTCTTCCTTTCGCCACCTGAAACTGATGCCCCTGTTGTTTCTGTCCATTCCTGTCTTCCCCGTAAGCAGAGGGGGACAGGTAAATACAGAGCCCTGAGCGGCTGCGGCGCTGTTAGAGCAGCAACGCGGCTGAGATGCAGAGACAGCTAATACAATATTCCTAATTCAGTCCTAGGATATTCGGGGGAACTGCAACTTTCCCCAAAATAATCAAGGAAGCGAAATTTATGTTGTAAAATCTGTCTTGTAATATGCAGTATTGCAAAGGTGGAAAAGTCAACAAATACTGGAAACCGGATTGAAAATTCATTTGGCATCTAAGGTCCTTCCTGGGAACTGCTGCCCGAGGTAGCAGTGGACGCCAACATACTAGGACTATCTGTTAGCGCTCCAGTCTATGGGACCTGGTGAAAGATGTCTGCTCGGTGATACTCATTTTATTTGCACTGATAAAATGCATGACCTTTCTCGGGATTCGAACCTGCAACATGAAGTTTGCAGTCAAATATCAACAGCAACCCAGAGACAAGTATTGCTCTTCTGGTCTGCGACACACTTGCATTACCTGTTCATCATTTGAACCATTTCCCAAAGTGGAGAATCTTTGTTGTTGCCACCTCACTTGATGTGAATGATAGTGGCTAGTACTATAAGGCAAGGGGCACAAAGGACTAATGTTAGTAACTGAAAGCAGTGCATGAAAAAGATGTGAAAAATGAAAAGTGCTATATTAAAATTGGAGAGTGAGCGCAAAAAACTTTATTCTGGTGCCGTCCACTTCCAATATTAAAAACAATTCAGTGCAAAACGGTCAGTAGGTTCAACAAATAGCTACTGACCCGATGTAATAGTCGACATGTTTCTGCGGATATTTATAGATCCAAAAGGTATCTACCGCTTCATCAGGACCTATGTATTTTGCTACTGCTTAGAAAAGAAATACAACAACGTGAATACAGATATCACCTGTATACTCCTGGTAGTCCTCCTGTATGTTCAGGGGATGTCACAGTATGCGAGTCATCAAGACGTAGACAACATAGATAAAAAGACAACATAGATAAAAAGACAAAAATAGAATAACAGTAATGATTAGTATAAGTCATCTATTATCATGAGTTTCATGCAAAGTTCATGGCTCATTAGGTGTGGGTACACTGCACCCTTTACCCACCATATCCTCTCGCTCACCTTAGGTTCAAGAGGAACGTGCTTCTCCTCACCTGGCAACAGCTCAGTAAGATAGTGCACCGCTCTATAATGTAGGAAAAATTAGTATATATAGAATCATAATTAAAATCCTTCGCAAGGGCGAGACAGGAAAATCACTCCAAATCATACACGGGTTCATAAACCCGTGGGTCTTTCCATAATGGTTCTCATAGGTAAAACCTCTCGTACTCCATCATCATTCTGAGTCAGTTTGTTTTATAAGGAGCTGTATCACTTTCTCAATCACATAATATATCATATGATGTTTTTTATGCGATGTTTTTTATGCTCTGTTAGTTCTATATGAAAAAACCAAGCTACACCATTGTTTCACTTTCTTCTCTCTCTTTTTTCAAACGAATGTTATTTAAATTAATATTATGCTGATGTTTTTGTTCTTTAAAGCATGGATAGTACTATTGTAGAATGACCTTCATTCGCTCTTATTCTATATTCACTCGTATGTTTCATTAATTGATCCTCGTTATTTGGCTGACGATCCAAGGTAAACATACCTTCTGTGTTCCTCACTATTTCTACGCGGGGGCTGATAATGGAGTCCCTGGACTAATGTATGTCGATAGCGAGGTCACGAATCCTCGATCTCCAAATGTATTATATAACACGGGCACTCTCTAAAACAATTAGCGATGTTGTCTCTCTTCATGTAAGTGTACTAATAATCAAACAAATATAATTTCTCGGCGTCTGCTTACCTGCCCGTCGGTACACCTAGCAGACATCTGTGCTGCATGGGGAGGTGCCGGGCCTGCGTTAGCTGATGTATTATGTTTGTTACAAGATTACTCATGATTGGTTAGACCCGGTGTAAGGTCCGTGGCTAAGCATCATGGGAGTTGTGGTTTATTCTATTACTTGACTAGTGTCTTGGCGCATCATCAAAGAGCGCTACTGCAAGTAATATGGGTAATGTAGTACTACTCATCTGTGGCTACGATATCTAAATTTAAACAGACTTAACTAGAGTGTGTTATAAACGCTTGTTTACTGGATTATCTCTTATTAAGCCATGTATGATTTTTATATATTTTTATTTTTATATTTGTTTGACATAGTTAGAATTTGGGATGCACTTCGAAAATACGCATCAACCAAAAAGCATTGCTGTAAATTAAGTGGATAATCTGGTTTCTATGTAGAAACAAATTATCTATGCTTATGTCTGGCTAGGTCTGAAATAGACCTCCGCATTCGCGTCTGATCTTGTAGTAATGAGTAGGCAATATAAGAGATTAACAACAAGGCATCAACGTGTTTAGAGAGGTCTAATGTATTATCTAGTTTAAATCCTCTCGAGGTGATGATATTATATCATGTATATGTAATACAGGCTAAAGGTCACTGTTATATTAATCCCTGCCTTTCACGAGTATGAGAAGATGTTATGAAGGAAAGTGATGACAAAGCCTCTTCTTCTTGTAGAGAATGATGGTATAAAGTTTATCTTAGTGACTCACGGCTTGGTGGTGTGTATCGCTAGTGTATGATGAGGGTTGATGGTCAATAGACAGCAATACTGTGCTGAAAAGTATTGTATTATAAAGACATCCAAGGGATATCCTCATTGAGGCCTGCCTTATCAGTGTTTAATCTGTAAACCCACTTCTGTTCTTTTTTGAAGAGGTGTTTGGCTATATCTGTGATGTGGGCTGGGATGGAGGGTTGCTCCAGTACTGTCCACTGAGAATCTGTTGGTTTATGTCCCACTTCCAAAAAATGATTTGTTAGTCGGGTAGCTTGTTTTCTGCACCGGATAGTGCTTTTGTGTTCAGAAATCCGGGTTTTGATTTTCCGGGTTGTCATCCCGACATATCTTAGGGAGCATGGACAGGTGATTAGATAGATTAAATTACTGCTATTGCAGTTTGTGAAGCGTCTCTGTTCCCATGCTCTACTGGTTCCTATGTCGATGTTGGTGGATTTTTTCGTTTGTGGGCATGCTGCACAGTTCACACAGGGATGGTGTCCTGTCACTGCTGGCATATCCCAAAGTGTGCCCACTTGATGGAAGTTTTCAGAACGAGGTCTTGTGTGTATCAACTGATCTCTGATACTCATACCTCTTTTGAAGGCAAAAAGAGGTTGTTCTAATGTATCTGGACCGGTATTCAAGATCTTCCAGTGTTTTTAGGTCGAGCGACCTATCTCAATGCGCATGTGCGCATTGAGAGCGGGAGCTCGATCTATTGCGGCTTAAACAGAGCTTACCGAGATCAGGCGATTCCCAGGCGATTTCTTCCAGTGCACGTGAAAGCGCGTGCACAATGCCACCAGCCGCTTGCCTCGCATTACCACATCAAAGGCA
Organism: Lissotriton helveticus; assembly: GCF_964261635.1. Lineage (NCBI taxonomy): Eukaryota > Metazoa > Chordata > Amphibia > Caudata > Salamandridae > Lissotriton > Lissotriton helveticus. The sequence goes on along the minus strand of NC_136072.1, from coordinate 1,162,463,234 downwards.
AGGCGGCCTCGTCTCAGGCCCCTGCTGCTTCACACCCTCATGCCGCTCTCCTCGCTCCACCCCCTCCCCTGCCCGCCGTGTCCACTTCACTTTGACGGCCGCAGGCCGTCTCTTGTGTTTCTGCTTGTTTATATATATCTTGCTTCTTTATATAATGTCAATGACGCCAATCCCTGCATTTAATGTCAATGACGCCAATCCCTGCCTAGTCATTGAAGTCTTTAACCTTGTGGCATCCTTCCTGTGATGTCATCTCGTCATTCAAGAAAATCGTTAAAAACTTGAAAGATCTCCATTCACGGTGGCACGCTGAAGCAAAAGGAGAGTTCCTGACTGCCTCTCCGCATAGAAAACGTACGCTGTCACCTGCCTGCAGCTTCCCCACTTCTGCATCATAGCCTGGCTGTTTGTTTGGATTCCCACCCATAATAATAATAATCCGCCCATGCAAAGCCTTTAGCTTTATTCTGGCTATTTGCCATCGCTGCAGAGTCCGTTGTCTACCTCCTGTCATCCGTTCTCCTCCTTTCCCTGAAATAAGTCTGCACCCTCCGTCCCCACTCCCTTCTTTACCCCGCAGCCTTCCCGTCGCAACCCTCTGCAGCGCTCGCGCGCGCTCCTCTCTCTACAGCTTCCAAACCTCGCAGGCGCTGAGCAGAGGAGGGGAATTTATGGCTGCGTCACAGGTCCATTTACCCTAATGGGTTCCCGGGCTCAAGTGACTCGTAATGACAGTTTCCGAATCACACCCCTGCCGGCACAAGCTGGCACGGGAAAGTCGTGGCACATACAATCTGTTCGCTTTCCCGCCCGCTGACAGTGATTTGCCGCCCCGGCTCCCACTTCCCTACGTTTATGGTGGGTTCAGGAACTCCCCACTCACTCTTTTTCAATAGGGCCAAACTGTGCAATGAATGAACAACAATTTAAATAAATATGTTGGCTACACGTTTTACATGCAGCTTGGAAGATGAGCTTATGGGATATTCTAGTATTACTTAATTACTTTCCTCCAGCTGCAATCGCGTATTTTCCTGTCAAACCATACACCTGTAAAAGCAACAACTGGTCCCTAAGTCTAGCAGGCATTTCCCCTGGTGTACCGAAAGGCTTTCCAGCTCAGTGAAGGATTCTTAAACAGTTGATGATGTAAGGAAAGCAATGCAGGGGTGAATCATCAGCTGCCTATTTCCTGGCGAAGTAGAGCAACCCTGAGGCAGAACGCAGAACGCAGAAGAAGCACTGGCGTTGCCAATAGGTCTCGCAGTAGGAAAGTTGGTGCTATTGGTTTTGTAAATGACAAAGCCCTCTATGTTTTTAAAATGAAAACAAAAATAAAAGGCATTGTTATTTGCAATTGTAATAGCTCCAACGTTCCTACTGCGAGACCTATTGGCAACGCCAGTGCTTGTTTAATAATGCGTTGAATAGCATTGGATCTAGTACTGAAGGTGTTAATGCATATCATCCGTTCATTCTGTCTCTTAGGTGGAGCAGGTTCCAGTAAAGCTTCCCAATTGTTGTTAGAGGCCCTCTTTTTCGACATGTGGACAAGTTTCTTTGGATATTCTCTTTCTAATAGTTGGTTTTCCAGGTCCGTAGCATGCTTATTAAAGCTCTCTTTCGTTGAGTAATTACGTTGTACACGCAGGAATTGCCCAAAGGGCAAGTTATCCCGAAGTGATTTAGGGTGACAACTACCATATTGTAAGAGTGAATTCCGGGACATAGGTTTTCTGTTGAGCTCGGATTTTAATCCTTCCGGAGCTGCAGTAATTAGAAGGTCGAGGAATGCCAGTGAATGTTGGTTGTGTTCTACAGTAAACCGCAAGAAATGGTTGCGGTTATTCAACCATTCGTGAAAGAGCATAAGATCCTGTTCACTGCCCCGCCATACCACCAAGATGTCATCAATATACCTTTTCCAAACCCGTACAGATGTTAGGTACGGGTTTGTTGCATTCAGTACGTGATCTTGCTCGAATTTATGCATGTAAAGGTTCGCCAGGCTTGGAGCAAAAATGCTGCCCATGCTGGTACCTGATGTTTGTAGGTAACACCTCTCTTCAAATTGAAAAAAGTTCTCTTTCATGGCTATTGATGCCAGTTCCATTATTAGAGAGACAGGTGTTATGGAGTTAAAATCACGTGCACCTAAAAGTTCTTCAATCACCTCCAAGGTTTCATCCTGGGGGATGGAGGTGTATAGTGACTCCACGTCAAATGACACAAGTAAATCCAATAAAGTATCGAAGTCAATCTCTGGAAGTAGTCTCACCAGATCTTTGGTGTCTTGTAAGTATGTTGGCATCAATCGCACCATGGGTCTCAAGAATGCATCTACAAAGGTGAAGAGTGGTTCTAGTAGAGAACCAATGCCCGAAATTATGGGGCGGCCAGGGGGCGGCCGCTGTGCTTTGTGAATTTTTGGAAGTATGTAAAAGTATGGCATTACCGGATGCGTTGTACGTAGAAATACAGATTCATTCGTAGTTATCCATCCCTCGGAAAGAGCTTCTTCCACCAGGTGGGCAATCTTTGTGGTCAATCTTGGTGTCGGATCTTCTGTCAGAGGTCGATATGACCTCGTGTCACCAAGCTGTCGTAAACATTCATTCCTGTAGGTGATGGTGTCCAACAGGACTGTTGCTCCCCCTTTGTCAGCGGGTTTTATTGTAACTGAGGAATCTTTTGTCAGTTCTTGTAAGGCCTTTTGTTCAGCTTTAGTCATATTAACAAAGGTTTTCTGTGTTTGTTTAAACAAAATTTCTATGTCATGTTGGACAGCTTCTTCAAACGTGGTTACTTTTGCTGGAACAGTAGCCGATGGAGGAGTAAAATTAGAAGGATTCTTCAGTCCTGTGTTCTGTTCAGTCATTCCTCGTTCTTCATTCTTTGAGAAGAAGAAATGGAGTCGTACTTTCCGAAAAAACTTGGAAATTTCAGTCTGCGTTTGGAAAGCATCTCCTGAGGTTGTGGCCACAAAACCTAAGCCTCGATTGATCAATTTCTCTTCAATAGGTGTCAATGCCCTGGAGCTCAGATTGACTATGAGCCCGTCTCTGTGCTCGAACCCGCTTGGTCCTGGGGTATCTTCTTCCCGTTCTGTAGGCCCATCGATTGTGAGGGCCGGTTCCACTGTACTTGGCCTTGCGGGGCCCGCCGTCTGCCGCGTGGTCTCTCCTGGCCAAACCCTAAAAAAGGAGGCATATTTTGGCCTGGTTGAAAAGGAGGCGGGCCATATGGTCCCATCTGTTGAGGAAAAGGAAATTGGCCTGGAAGCCAGGGATTAGGAGTCCACCAGGGATTAAATTGTCCTTGGTTTTGGTTGTAGCCTCTCCTCTGTCTTCGGTTCCCCCTCCCTCTGTTGTAATTCGTAGTAGACCCCTGGTTGGAGGAATCCGAATCACTAGATGGATCTTCTTATGAGGAGGTCCTATAAGTGGAACCACCTTTCTTGCCGTTTCTATTGAACGGTGTGGGAACATATGTGGCACTCGTGTATGGATAAATAATTTCCTTTGAAAATTTGCCCAGATCCTTTTTACATTTTTCCAGCTTTGTGAACAAGATTGAATCTTTGAATTCTTTATTGGTCTTGTTATTCTCCTCTTGTTGTTTGGTGAAGAGTTTTTTCGAGATTGTAGTCTTAATGTGGCCCTCAAGTGTCTGAATCTCTATCAGGATCTTATCCGCTGCTTTCTTTGCCGTTTTAATAATTAAGACGAGCCAATCGCGCGTGCATTTCCATGCGATTAGGTACCAATCTCTTATATAATTGTTGTCATCTAGGAAGAGTCTCGGAGCGTTGTTGACTATTAAGCCTGAAGGGGCGCCATCACCTCTCAAGTATTCCGCCATGGTGATCCTGTGAATACATATACGGGAATGGCTTTTTTTCAATGTCAGTATCTTGGACCAACCCTCCTCCCTAGTATCTTGGGGCTTAGGCATGAGGTCTAACATGCTTGGATTGTTGTCTAAGATTGATTGTATTTCGGCCTCATCATAGGCCAACCCTAGATTTGTTGCCATGATAGGTAAGTAATTTGCGTTTTAGGTTACCAATGTGTGATTAAACAGATATTGATAACGGAGTAGAAAGAAAGACCATTAAGCCAGTGTTTGGAGACGCCGTCACAGAATGACCCTCAAGTGAAGTGCACTACGACTACACATACCTTATTCACAAAAGATGAGTTGTGAAGACAAAGTTCCCAGTGGAACTATAGAATTTAAGGGACCCACAGCCTTGGCTGCACTAGAACAACAATAACCAACAGGTGGATGGCGGGTCCTAGGGAATATTTACCGACCACACAGTTACTACCCACTACACATAATACGTATGTATTGAAGAGCACACAACAGGTACTATAGTACTAGCCACTATCATTCACATCAAGTGAGGCAGCAACAACAAAGATTCTCCACTTTGGGAAATGGTTCAAATGATGAACAGGGCGGCAAAGGAAGAGTAACTGATGGATATCTTCCCATAAAGTGCGATATCCTGTTGTGTGCTCTTCAATACACTTAGAGCAGACACGTAGTCATCTTTGACACATAGAACCTTTTTGTAGACCCACAGTAAATTTTGTTTGTATTACGTATTATGTGTAGGGGGTAGTAACTGTGTGAGTGAGGCGAAGGACGTGCAAATAGATAGCAAGTATGTGTTACCGTCGCCGTCAGCTTCTCCATATCTACAAGCTCCCATAATCCATGCAACCAAACTAACCTTGTCAGGACCACATCCATACCCCAGCGGGACAGCAAAAACTTGTGTGGCGGGGGCGTGGCTACAAGCCGACCGAGATGGCGGCGTAGTGCGAGAGCTCTGTGACCGAAGTGGCTCTCCCTGTATTAATCCGTCTGCTCATCCGGCTTTAGTGCACCTTCTGATGCTGGGCTGGAGTGTGGAGGCTGAGAGGCACTGTCCGACTCTATCCCGGATGAAATCAAGTGAGGACAGCCGAAGGGAGACCGAGGAGACGAGGTGGGCCCTGCAGCATACCCAGGCACCGTCCTGCCGCTGAGCTGCGGGCCGACCGGAAGTGCCCTGTGGACGGCGGGTTTCACCGGAAGGTTCCGCTGTCCGTCTGTGGACCGCATCGGCGGTCGGCCTGTGTGGGAGCGGAGGTGGGCCATTCCGGTCAACAAATCACCCAGCGGCGCTGCCACCCACGAGACGGCGGAATTCGGAGCCCCAGCGACGGAGCGCCTGCCCGGCTTGGCGCACCCTGGGACCGGGAGGGCTTGCGGACCGCTGTACTGGCAAGGTGGGAAGACGACGCCTGCTCCCACCTCTGGAGGCGAACATATTGATCCGATTGGGGCAGACGTGCAGGTGCTGTACGGAGAGAGACCTGGGCATTGTTTGCCGAGACCGACGCTACCGCGCTTGTTCCTGGGCTGAAGGCGCTAAAGATACCCCACGCACGGAAGGCCCATGATAGAACTTGATGACACATTCATTACCCCGTTGAGCAGCGGAGTCTAAATAAAGACACTGGGATTCTGAGAGTTTCCTAAGGTGTGCTGTGCGACTGAGTGGCGGTGCCACCCGGGAAGAGGACAGTGAGTACTGGCTGGCGACCGGAGGTGTGTGGGCCTGTGGGTTTCACAGGGAAGTGGCAGTGGAGCCATTAGTCTACCTCTCCTTGCTTACAGACGCCATTATTTTGATGCACCTTGTGGTGGTAGAGGGGCCTTGGAAGGTGACGCCATTTTGATACCGCTGCCCACGGCCCGGAACGGCGGTCACATAGCCATACTGCGGAATGGAATCGCAGGTACAATAGCAGGACAACAGCCAGACGCAATGGCGGGAAGGGGACCCAGGAATACCGCGGCACAATCGAAACTGGAGAAGTACGCCTTCGATAAAACCGCCACACAACATCCGGAAGGTCGCCCATCCACAGGCAAGAGTCCAGAGGGAGATGGCGCCAAAAGGGTGACATTGGAGGGTCTAATGAAAATGCTTTCAAGCGTCCAGGCGACAGTGGGATCTATCTCCACGGACGTTGGCCTACTGAGGGCGGATCTCCACAAGATGACGGAGCGTCTGGCGCAGGGGGAAGTGGTCACCAAATCTTTAGTAGAAGACACTTCAGAACTACAGCTAGCTGCGGAACACAAGGAAGCGGTCACCAGGAAGCTACAGGAACGACTGGACGATCAGGAAGGACGCTCGCGGAGGAACAACGTCCAAATTCTAGGCATTCCGGAATCGGAGGGCAAGCGAACGATGGATCTGTATGTGGAAGACTTAATTAAGACGAAATTGCAACCGAAGGGCCTCTCCCATTTCTTCTCTGTCGAAAGAGCGCATAGAGTCCCCGGGGGAGCGCCGAAACCGGGGGCACCGCCGCGGCCAGTGCTGGCTATACTCTTTAATTTTCGTGATAGGGATGCCATACTTCAAACAGCCAGGATCTCTGCACCTATCAAAATACTGAATTCCACCATTGCTTTCTTCCCAGACTATACAGCTGAGGTGGCACGGCGACGGAAGACTTTTACCGACATCAAAAAAGCCTTGCGGGCCAAAGAGTTACCATACTCCATGCTTTTCCCGGCGAGATTGAGAATCGTAGATAATCACAAAGCGTGGTTCTTCGACACCCCGGAGGCGGCGAGAGAATTGCTGGATGGTTGAAGGCGTGTTGAGGCTCCTCGGCGAAATGGCAGGGGTCAACGCGACCAAAAGACAGCTAACCAGTCGACTCACCAGGCATCACAAAGACATAGCCAGGACCTATTCGCTGAATCAGGTCTGGAGGAGGGAGAACATCCGGAGGAGTGAACGCCAGAAGACAAGGCCAATGGTCAACACTACTTCAGAACACTGACTATGAGACCCTTGGACTCCACTCTGTGTTAGGCGGAAGAGGTCACATGGAGCTGCTATCGGAGTCACAGAGCTACTTACCCCCTGCAAGCAAGTACAATGGGTTGGGTCTGGACTACGCGCTCTGCTAAGTTGGGGAGGCGGGCAGTTTTAGGCCCGTGCAGCAGGGAGGCAGGGAGGGGGGAGGGAAGGGAATGTTTGAATGTTTTGGTTTTAGTTATTGTATTGCGCGGCACAACACGACATGTTCTAAACAACACGAAGGAGACAGGTTATTTGGTGAAAATGCACTGCGGGATGCGTCCCTTATTGACTTGTACGAGACCACACATACTGGTACATGACGGCACACGTGACAGATACACCTGAGAATCGTACATCACATCCCTCCCACACACCGACCTTAACAGCCCTCACATGGAAGGTCAGGGGATTGGGCGATAAGGTGAAACGGGGCCTAGTGCTACAATACCTGAAATGCTGTAAACGGGTGATAGTCATATTGCAGGAAACTCATCTTGTAGGCACAGCCTCGAAAGCGATGGATAGATGGGGATATAAATTAATTGCGCATGCAGACTTCTCCTCCAGCTCTAGAGGGACGGGGATACTTATACCAAAGAGCTTTCCGATGGTGTGTCAACAGACTAGAATAGACAATCAGGGCCGCTTTGCAGCTGTGACGGTACAGTGGGAGGGCCAACTTTTCAACTTTGTGTCCGTGTATGTCCCTCCTGGCCTGCATGCCACGGCACACACTGCCCTTGCGGCTTTTCTACTGTCCCTACCGACGGCGATGCTAGTCATAGGGGGCGACTTTAATGACGTTATAGATCATGAGCTTGATAGACACCCACATACCATGACGGTGCGGGGAGGCAGGCGACTCGCCGGACTGTTGGATGCCCTGGGTCTAACAGACTGCTGGCGGTACAAACATCCTTACGATAAACAATACACTTATTACTCAGCAACACATAACTGTCTCTCACGGATAGATTACATTTTGATGTCCGGGGATGGGCTACACGGCGTTGAGGAGGTAGGCATCTGTCCCAGAGGAATCTCTGATCACTCCCCGCTGAGACTCACATACACAAATCACCGTTCCCGTAGAAACCGTATGTTTCCTGTCCATGCGAGCTATCTGCAAAGCGCCCCTTTGAGGAAAACCCTTTCCAATACTGCTAAACACTACTTTCAGGAGAACTCGGACTCAGTCGGCTCCCAGAGTACCCTATGGGAAGCATATAAAACAGTCCTACGTGGGCAGGCGAATGCATCCATTGTCGCTCATAAGCGAACACAGCATCAAGAACTTAGCGCCCTCGAGGAAGCTCTTAAAATAGCAATCTCTGAACAGGAGTCTCACCCGTCCCCGGGAGCCGTTCAGGCGGTCCGACTGCGGCGCACTGAATGGATGGCATATCAAAAGGAAATGGTTCAGACCACAATTCAGGCCTCCCGTCACAGGATTTATGAGTTGGGTGACAAGGCAGGAAAGATGCTGGCTTGGCTTGATAAAAAGGAAAAAGCAGGAAGGGTCATTGCACAACTGACACTGCCTGAGGGGCGTTTGACCTCGGATCCCGGGGCCATAGTTGAACTGCTGGCTGTCCATTTTGAGACAATATATGCCCCCCAGGCGACGTATTCGACAGAAGAGGCTTATGACTATATTAAAGATCTGACGATCCCCTGTCTCCCACCTGAGGCGGCGCTTTTGCTTGAGGCGGACATTACCGTGGACGAAGTACAGGAAGCGACCAACGCACTAGGGTCTGGCAAGGCTCTGGGACCCAACGGTCTCCCAGTAGAACTGTATAAGCAAACAGCCCAGACAACAGCCCCTCATCTCCTCAAAATGTTTGTGGACAGCCTAGAAGTAGGAGAACTCCCTGGAGATCAACGCCTTGCCACAATCATCCCGATCCACAAACCTGGTAAAGTGCAGAACCAAAGATCCTTGCCAAATTACTATCACAGCGGTTGGCCCCCCATCTTGCCACTCTGGTACACCCGGATCAGTCTGGCTTTATGCCAAATCGTAATACCTCACATAATCTGCGCCGTCTGCAGGCAGTGTTGGCTCGCCGGGAGTACATACAGGAGCCGGCAGTCCTTCTCTCCCTTGATGATACTATGGCGTTTGACACCGTGGAATGGCCTTATCTATTCGCGGTGCTTCGTCACATGGGCTTCGGCCCCAAGTTTTGCGCATGGGTCCGCCTGCTTTATACCAGACCCCTGGCCCAGATAGCAGCTAATGGTCACATCTCCAGGGATTTCCCGCTCGGTCGTGGGACAAGGCAGGGCTGCCCGTTGTCCCCCTTACTGTTCACGCTAGTCCTTGAGCCGTTGGCGATTTGGGTCAGGTGGGAACCATCCATCAAAGGTATCCGGTGGTCGCCGTCGTGGGAGGATCGGATATCTCTTTACGCGGACGATATCCTTCTCTATCTCACCTCCCCTAAAAAATCAATCCTAGAACTACTCAATGTCTGCGAGAAGTTTGGGAGAGTTTCGGGATATAGAATTAACTGGACTAAATCAGTCTTATTCGTTCTTGCCGGCTGCCCACCCTCACTTCCGGCGGACTGTCCGTTACGTTACACTGACACCCCTTTTAGGTATCTGGGAGTCTACGTCTCTTCTAACCCAGACGAATTCCACGCCCTAAATTTGAAACCCCCTCTGGAACGGTTCAATCAGGATGTAAGGGTGTGGCGTTCCCTCCCTCTCACCCTCCTGGGCAAAGCTGCATTGTTCAAAATGATGGCACTGCCCCGTTTTCTGTACCTCCTTGAAAACACACCATTCCCGGTCCCCTCCTCCTACTTTAGAGCCATCGCAGCAGCAGTCTCTACTTTGCTGTGGGACGGGAAACCGGCCCGAATTGCGCAATGCAAACTGGTGAAGGACTGGTATGATGGGGGTATAGCACTCCCTAATATTGAACTGTACTACTGGGCTGCCCATCTCAAGCAAATCAATTACTGGCTACACGCCCCGCAGACGGAACCCGCCTATTTGGCGGCCAGGCAGGGTATCGAGTCCAGGGGACTGTTAAGAAACCTCTATAGTCGTAGCGTCCCGTCCGATCTACTGGGCCCGACTCGTCACACGGTTCAACTCTGGTATAGGGCACATAGACACCTTCAGTGCGCAAACGTAATTACACAAATGACACCCCTGTGGGACTCACACAGATTAGGTTACATGGGCAACAGCAAAGGGTTCCAGGCGTGGGACACCATAGGTATTTCAGTTGTGGGAGACCTCTGGAAAAAACACAAAATGGTAGACTTCACGTTCCTACAAACCAAATACGATCTGGCCCAGTCTGAGCATTATAGGTACATGCAAATACGACATGCACTTCAGTCAGTCATCTCGACGGGAGCGAATCTGCAGGAATCCACCCCTCTAGAGGACAGGCTGCTGACTGAACACATGACCCACAAAGCGACATCCTTCACATATCGGAAACTGGTTGACAACCTCCCTGACATGCTGTCCAAATTGGTGACCTTGATGATTCGGAATGGCAAGAGGCTCTCTCCTCGCCACGAGAATCTGCGATTCCTTCCAGACTTAAACTGGTTCAGTTGAAAATACTACACCACACATATTACACCAGAACGGTCCTTTACAAGATAGGGAGAGCCTCCCATGACTACTGTCTCCGTGGATGCGGTGAGAGGGGGACATTCTACCATACCATACTGTGGTCGGTTAGCCATGTACTGGGCAGCAGTGATGCGAACCATTTCCCAAACTACGGCCGTTTCCCTGATACCCGACCCGCGCTGCTGTCTGTTGAACATTTGGGATGCAGTAGACTTAACCCATCGTCAACAGGACTGGGTCATGCTGGGAATGATGGTGGTGAAACGCAATATTGCTAGACTGTGGGGTTCTAATGTACTGCCCACATTGAGAGACTGGTGCAGAGACATGGATGAAACAATGGTGGCCGAGAGGGCGGTGTTTGTCCATCGGGGATGCCCTAAAAAATGGGGACAGATCTGGGGGGCATGGAACAGGTTCAGGGGGGACATATGTGAGCCGCCACGGGTGGACTCGGATGAGTGCCTTTCAGATTAAGGGTTGGGCCTGAAATCTATATGTCAGTGGTTGTATATCCTCCTGTGTTGAAACCCGCCATGCTGTTTGACGGGTGCTATAATGTTAGGGACGGATCAGTGGTTGCACCGCCAATGCTAACAGTACTACAAATATGAGCATATGTTTTGTCGCCTTCAAAGATTGAAGTGTTTATTGTGACTTTAATTTAACTAAAAGTTTGGTTACACAAAAAAACATAGACCTAAGTCATATCGTATACTTGTACCTTTTGAATAATGTACAATATGTCTCCATTCGCCGCCGGGCCCCAGGGTTATCGGCTACACAGCTGTGTCAACCTAATAAGGATAATTTGATTATGTTACTATTGCGGCCGGCCCAAGAGGTGTAGGCCTTAAGCTGTGTTACAATGGAAATGTACAATAAAGGTCTTTTAAAAAAAAAAAAAAAAAACTTGTGTGGCAGCTCCAGGAGCCACTGTGATGCCCAACCATGGCATGATTTCAAGGGGTATGTCAATGCATTTGGGCGCCCCAACAATATATAGCCAGGGAACCTAGGCAATTCTGTATCGTGTATCGTGTCAGTATAGGTCAGATTGTCAGGCCAAAAATGCTGGATCTTCAGACAGTGCCATACCAGGTGCATAAGTGTGCCCACCTACCCACAATGCCATTATCAAAAATGGGGTGACCCAAAATGGTCCTGGACCTGGGTACAGTTCGGTATCAAAAACAATGGTCCTAGACCTGGATTTTAAGATAGAATTAATATAGCTTATAATTATGAGTTCCTTATTTTGAGCTTTTTCTCATTTGCTCATAGTATTCAATGCAGCACATTTAAACTAAAAATGCAACAACCCAGAACAAACTGGTGGAGAATAAACAGCTTCTTTTTATTCTCTCAAATTTCATTTTTTTTTTTTTTATATTTTTTATTTGCATCAAAAGTACACAAAAGCCACAGAAAAGAGAGCAAATCAAAAATATACAACAGTCACATGTTAGCATTATAATACTCCCAAACGAAAATACGGTCATGTAAAAGAGAGAAAAAAAAAAAAAAAGGGATGCCAATAGTTTAAGACATAAATGTTCCCCAAATTTTATCCATTTTTTGTTTAGCCCGAAGGCCCTTGGAGTTGGCAAGAGTAGTATCCATAGCATAAATTTCTTTAACAAAGTTCCACCATTCCATAACCGTTGGTGTATTTTTCTGAATCCAAACTCTAGCAATAATAAGTCTTGCACACGAATTCTCTCAAATTTCAATAAACATTTGGAAGTCAAAATAATTTTTGCCACATTTGGTACATCAAGAGGATGCGCATAGGAGCGTGCAACAGGGGAGAAGTGCTCAAGAATTAAAGGAGTGAATGAAAAGAGCGATAGTTAGTGACATTTGAAAAACAAAGAGAAACATATACTTGTTCAATGATTCTCATATCTTGACCACATATTGTATTTTACACACAGTATTTTTTACATTAATGATTGACAATCAGAATTCTTTTGATGCACGTTTACAGGTTAGAGTTATACGTGGTCCAAGAGGGTGTATGGGGGCGTCGACGTTTCGACCCGACTTAACGCTTAGGGGTTAGTGGGAGCCTCAGCATGCAGGTCTTCTTCAGGACAGGGGGGCAGCCTCAGTACCAGAGTAGTGTCAAACTCCCATGTGAGGATCAAGGTAATCAGAATAATCAATATTTCAGGTAGGGCATCTTGGGTTCCTCCAAGACCTACGTGTACATCCGTACATCCGTGGCTTTTTCTTAATCTTTGGCTGTTTCTTAATCCCATTCAAAATGTCCGATCTATTCTTATCGTGTGCTTGATATGTTCACTGCAAGTTCCTAGTTTTCAAGGTTCCATTAGGGAGGGTGGCGGCCTCATCCCAGTAAGAAGGGGGCTTCCTCTTCTTTAAAAATGCCAGACCGGTCACTGAAATCGCGGGCGTCTTCACTCCGCCTCGGGAATCGGACACCTACCCACAATGGCATCAACATTGGGGGTCCCCTCCAAGCTTCCATTGGGCAATTCTTGCTGAACGGTAGTACCAATAATGGGCTATCTTAAGCATGGCACGAGTCGGGGGTACACGCGGGTACACGGTGTCCACACACTCTTTTCACAGGGTGGACACCGTCCCCCTGCAAAAAAGTTGGGCTCCACAGAAATATGTTGAACTTGTCCCAGTGTAATTTTGAGACACCAGGACACGTTCATCAGCTCCTGCACGTGTCTGCTTTCGATTCACAGCAGCAACGTCTGGGCGGCGAGGGGGCTTTTTTTCTTTCCACCTCCTGCTGGGCACCAATAAAGCCAGAAGTTAAGGGGCCATCAGGCCTCTTTTGATGGAGAATCCGGCCTCCTGGAACCTCACAAATGCAAATGCACCGGCAAGGAAACAAAAGCACACAGCTTGTTATATTTTCACAGGTACTTAAGAGATGTATGCTTTTTACCTTGTTATATATAAGTGCCTGCACTGTGAATGAATGAATGAAGGGAGTCTTTTATCGCGCAATTTAGCCCAAGGGCATCAAGGCGCCGAAGCAGGTCAAATGAGATGTAATCAACCAGAGTGGACTATCACTGATAGACTTCAGAGAAAATCCTGGTTTTTAAGGCCTTGCGGAAGAGAGCGAGCGACGGTTGCCCCAGGAGTTCGGGGGGGAGAGAATTCCATAACCTGGGTACAACCGAGGAAGATGCTCTGCCTCCCCATTTCACTCTAACGAACCTTGCCACTTCAAGAAGATTTTTGTTGGAAGAGCAAAGGAATCGACTAGGTGAGTAGGGGTGAACCAGAGACCTGATCCCCTCAGGGCCTGTACCGTGAAGGGCCCCATGGGCAAGACAGAGAATCTTAAACGAAATCCTGGACTGAAGAGGAAGCCAATGTAAGCTTCTCCGGGCAGACGAGGCCGAGGAAAGTCTGGGAAGGTTAAGAACTATCTTCGCCGGCGCATTCTGGACCAGTTGCAGACGGTGGATAAGGCTCTTGTTTATGCCCACATAAAGGGCGTTGCAATAGTCCAGCCTTGAGGAGACTAATGCCACGGTACCCTGTTTCCAGGCATCGGGGGAAAGATAATGGGCCATCCTTATGAGAATCCTAATGATACCAAAGCAGGTGGAGACAGTCCTGCTGACCTGACGGTCAAAGGAAAGCGAAGTGTCCATTAGCACCCCTAGCTTCTTGGCAAACTGACGGTAAGAATGTCAGATGGGTTGGTCTATCTCAGTATTAACACAAGTAACAATTTAAAAAGCACTATTTTATTTCTTTCATAGCGCTACTCATCCCAATGCAGAGTGTTTTTTTTGTTTTTTTTATTTTTATTAGAAGACTGACAAAAGAACATATTCAGAAATAAAAAAAAGAAAAATCAACATACATTAAATCTTTGTCATTCCCCCTCTTTTTCACAAGTTTTCCACCACCCCTGCACCTTTCCCTCCCCCCCCGGGCTGCAGGAGTGTCGCAGAACAGGATACATAAAATAGACAAAAAAACATTTTGCGGAACCTGCCGACTATACATATCAAACTTTTAAGGGAGAGAAACCAAAAAGCCATAAAGAAAACAGGAGAACCAGCACAAGAAAGATAACCCTAGACCCATTGGGTCTCGAAAGTTGACATTCTACCCCCATCCTTAACTCCTAGAGTTCAACCAGTTTAAGAGGGGCTCCCAGGTCCGTTCCCCCTCCCTCCGAGCCCTCGGGCCTCTTCTTTTAAAGACCAACAGTTCCCACTTCCCGATGTTTATAAATTTACTAAACCATTCGTGAAATCTCGGGGGGGCAGGATCCAACCAAACCGTTGCAATGCTCAATCTCAGTGTGGCCATCGCAATAAATAATAACTTTCTTTCTGATACATTCATATCCATATCCGCTATTCCTAACATTACCAGCAGTGGTGAAAGTTTAATCAAGTAACCAAACATCTGTTCTAGCCGTTGCTCGACCGCAACCAGCAATGAGGTCAGACTGGAGCATGAGGCGAACATGTGAACACTATCAACAGCAAATTCCCCACATCTAGGGCAATTAACTCCATCCACCCCACCCCATTGATGAATACGATGTGGGGTAACATACATATTTAACTAGGTCTTGAAACATTGAACCTGTAGGTTTGCAGATATGGTTGCTGTTTGACTGAAGCCTAATGACTCTTTGCAAATTTCTTGTCCTGCCTGTACGACATTCAGCCAACGACCAAAGTGTTTATCCAGATCGTCACATCTGGTTTCATTTACCATTTTATACAGCGTGGAGATAGTAGATTGACCACCCTGTATCGCATCAACCAGTGGAATATGGACCCAGCTAACCCTTTTACGACTCAAAAAATCACGTATCTGCAAAAATTTAAAGAAATACCGGTTGTTTATACCGAATTTATGTCTAATACATTCAAAAGACATAACCCCTGTTTCCAAAGCAATGTCCCCTATTGCCAAAACTCCTTGCGTATTCTATTCTCTAAAATAACCATCCATGAAAATTTCTGGCAAAAGAGTATTGCCAGTGACAGGAGTATATATATGTATTCTTCCGATTTTAAATAATTTTCTCACGGGTGTCCACACCTTAAAGGCTGCCAGCACGGTCTTAAACCTTATCCGTTTAAAATAAGCAAAATCAATATGTCTGAAAAGCAGTCCCTTAGCTTCTTCCCCGTAAATCAAACGATAAATAGAGATGTCAGCACCGATTGGTTCCTCGCCATCTAATAATAAACCTATATACCGCAACGTAATTGCCCAGTAATAGCATTGAAAATTTGGTAGCGCCCAGCCTCCCCTTTCCCTAGGTAGCGTCATATATTTCATAGCCCGTCTGGGTCTTTTTCCGGCCCATACGAACCAGGAAATAATTCGCTCAATTTTCTTAAACCATATCAAATCAACAAGCAAAGGAATAGCTCTGAAAAAATACAAAATCTTTGGTAAAAAAATCATTTTAACCACATTGCATCTCCCCATCAGAGTTAAATGCAAATTATTAATCCTACGTGCCTCAGAGTCAATTTTACTTAATAAGGGAACAAAATTGATCTCTACGATCTCCTCAGGTTTGGCACTCAGCTCGATCCCCAAGTATTTTGCCTTGCCAACCACACGTGAGTCTATCAAGCTGATTTTCTTGTTGCAAATTATTTGTGTTTTGGAGTCATTAAGATGGTATCCTGAGATCTTACCAAACTTTGTTGTCAAACTCTCAATTTCTGCCAAAGCAATCTGTTGGGAATCAGTCAATATAGCAAGGTCATCCGCGTACCCAAGGATTTTAGTATCTCCTCCTTTGGCTCTAACCGGTTGTATCAAAATATTAGAAAGGAATTTTTTAATTAAAGGATCAATATAAATGGCAAATAATAAGGGAGAACATGGGCAACCCTGGCGAGTGCCTCTTAGAATGGTGATTATACCTGTCTGTCTTCCGATAACCGAAATTTGAGCCGTGGGCTGTTGGTACATACTCCGAATAGCGCAGATAAACCCATCACCTAGACCATAACGCCGTAAAACGGCCCATAAAAAAGGCCAGGAGACCCTGTCAAAAGCTTTCTCCGCATCCAGCAGAATTAAAGCCATAGGGTCTCCTGAAACCTTGGTGAAATCAAAAAGGGCAATAGTGCGGCGTATATGGTCTATCGTTTCTCTTCCGGGGACGAACCCGTGTTGTTGTGGGGATACTAGCTTCTTGATCATCCCGGAGAGCCGATTAGCGAGGATCTTGGCATAAATTTTGACATCACTATTTATGAGCGTGATGGGCCGATAAGATCCTGTCTCAATTGGATTCTTGCCTTTCTTTAAGAAGGTAACAATTCTGGCTCTTCGCCATGATTCCGGGGGTGCCTCCCCCCTTTGGACCCTACGAAACAGCTCCAGCATAACAGGAGTAAGTTGTTGCTGAAAAATTTTGTACAATTCGCCCGGTATAAAATCCGGGCCTACCGCTTTGCCCGCCGGAAGAGAGTCTATTGCTTGCCAGAGCTCGTCTATTCTAATTTCGGCATCCAAAATTCGCAACTCCTCAGTGGACAAGGCATCAACCTCGACATCTTTTAAATATTCCTGAATCTCAGCCTGCAAAATGTCATTATCAAGAGTATCCTCATGATATAATTTTTGATAGTATTTTTGAAAAGCTAGCGCAATTGCCCCCTCCTCTGTCACCAAACCCGAATGAGGATCCAGGATAGCATTAATCCGAGAGGCAGATTCTCTTTCTCTAATTCTTGCAGCTAATACCTGTCCCGCTCTTTCACTATTTTCAAACATTCTGGAACGCCATGCCATAAATTTCCCTGCCTCTTTAGCCTGTGACACTTCTGTGATGGCTGACTTGGCTATGATGGTCTGAGTTTGAGCCGAATCACTGTCTCTACCCCCTAGTATTACTTGAGCCAATAATATCTCTGCTTCTTCTAGGTCTTTATACAATCTCTGCATTTTCACCTTCTCTTCTCTCTGGCTTTCCCACCCATACAGAGTTGTCTCCCCCCTGATCCCAGCCTTAAGCGTATCCCATACATTTTGGATCCCAGTACTATTTACATTTTCCTCTAAAAATGTCGAGATCCAGGGAGCCATAACTTCAATGTATTTACTATCCGTAAACAAACCACGATTAAAGGTCCAAGCATCCGGTTTATTTCTACAGATTTGTACCTTGACCTCGAGCACAAGCGGATTGTGGTCTGACATGACTCTTGGAAACCTCGTAATACTAGAGCCTAACATGAGAGCAGGAGAAATAAAAAAATAATCCAGCCTAGAACAAGTCTTATGTGGTGCCGAAAAAAAAGTAAATCCCGGGTCCTTCTGCTTTAGTACAGCCCATACATCAATCAGCCCGTGTAACTCCATAAGATATCGCAGGGCCTGATAGACTTTGGGTTTTCTCCCTACGTAGGACACCCTAGGTTGGTTCATCCATTCGCAACCCAAATTAATATTGAGATCACCACAAATAATGAGTGGTGAAGGCCAACCGACCAGCTCCACACTTAGCCACTTATATAGTTCTGGGTCATCAAGTATAGGGCCATAAATAGAACACACAGTAACATTTTTATCAAGAAATCTACCATGTACTATAACCCAACGGCCGAGACTATCCACCGAGGATCGAATTACACTCATCTTCCCCCTACGAGCCAAACTTGCCACTCCTTTGGTTTTAGCCTCCAAGAAACTAATTGATACCCATCAATGTCAAGCAGTTTGTGCCGGCTAGCCTCGATGTGCGTCTCCTGAAGGCAGATAATGTCTGCCCGCAGGAAACGCAGATCTTCTCTAACCCGGCGCCGTTTAGCAGGGTCATTTAATCCACAAATGTTAATAGTGGCTATTCGGATACTAGCTATACTTCCTAACACATATGCCTATGAAAAAAACCAGCAAGGAAAAGGAAGAAAGAGCAAAAAAACAGCCAGTCCCCTATAGCAATCTAGCTTATTGTCGACTGTTTCCAAAGGTAACCCCTGTACATGCCTCCTCCCGCAGCTCCTCCCCCACCCTAGTTCGCCCTCCCCCACCCCACCCTGAACCCATCCCCAACCCCAAAAACAGGCAAAATAGGTCTGCCGACCCATGTGATGCCTCCCACTTCCCGAGTGCCCCAAGGTCACTCCCTGTCTATAAATCCTTCCTGAAAAAAAAAAGGAGCAAAAAGGAGAACCCGAAGAAGAAATTAGCCAATTAAACAGCAGCATATAGCGTGTAGCGGATAAGCCATACCAAGTACTCAGAGCTCAATCCCAGACTGCTCTTGCCACCCTAACCCCAGTCCGAGATCCACAGGCCGCTAAACATCAGATGTCAGACATCAGGAAGTTCCTTAAGGTACTCCTCGGCCTGTATTTCTGAGGTGAACACCCGGATCTTGCCCTTGAAGATGACCTTTAACCGTGCAGGGTTCATTAGGAAGACCTCGCAGCCCTTCTTTTGGAATGGAGTTATCAGGAGGCGCAATCGCCACCTGCGTTCCACAGTTGCGTGGCAAAAGTCCGCGCGGACGAAAAATACATGTTCCTCTGCCGATCGCTTAGCCTCAGGTCGGGCTTTCTCAAAAATGGCTTGCCTTAACAAAAAAATTTCCCAAAAAAATCAGAATGGCCCTTGGTTTAGCTCCGGGGTCCGGGTTTTTTTTCAACATTAGAGGAAAGCGATGAACTCTTTGGATCTCGCTTTCCCAAGACCAATGAGAGAGCTCCGGGAACGCGGCTTGAAACAGCTTAATGACAAAACCTCTGATATCCTGGCCCTCTACTTTCTCCTCAATCCCGAGGAGGCGGAGGTTATTCCGCCGTAACCTATTTTCGGAGTCCTCGAGTTTCCACATTATGTCCGCTAGCTTATCATCATTAGCTGTGGTTTTGTTGACAGTACTCTGAAGCCCAGACTCAAGCTCAACAATCCTCTCTTCCAAGGCTGCAGTTCTGGCAATGACTTCTGAGCATGCCTTCGTGTTCTTCCTTATGGCCCCCTGTATCTTCATAGTCGCCATTTGTGCCCTCTTGTGCTCTTGTCTTGCCTCACTTTGGATAGATTTAAGCATCTCATATATGAGAGTATTTGATGGCGGTGAGTGAGATTCGCCCCTAGATCCCTTACGATCACCTCCTCGCGCCCTTGAGCCCCCTGAGCCTGTTAGGCTTATCGCTGCCTGTGCATAGTCCCACTGAAGGTTGTCGCTGGTCTCAGACCCATCACTGTGCGAGCGAGTTAGCTTGGCCTTACTGCGGCTATGTCGGGGTGTGTTTTTTTTAAGAGTGTCAGCTGTTTTAGGGGGGCTGTCATCCTCCTCATCCTCCTCCTCTGAGGTGAGGCTACCGCTCTCAGAGTTAGCCGTGAGATTGGTGTCTGACTCCTCAGCAAGGGAAAAAAAACGGTCTCCATCCAGGGGGTCCACTGAGCTGGAAGCTCCTTTACCATTAATCTCCTCCGCTAGCGCAATGCAGAGTGTTAAAGCGCTTTACATAACATGCACTTTATCCATTCCAAATAAATCATGTAAGTGTGTAAATTAATGTAGAAGATGTGCTACATGAGACAGCCGGGGTTACAAGGTGTAGGAGTCAAATACCCTTCAAAGCTCTCTGTGGTCTACTAGAAGGATTACAATGTATTAACTGCAAGTACCAAAAGGATCCCTGGGTTAAGTACTAATCCAGTTACCCATCTACATAAAATAAAAATCTGTGATCTGCATGTTACATAATATGCTTTGTAGGAGACAACTTTTTTTTAAAACATATTTTATTGCATTTTCAGTTGGCATATGTTATAACATACACATATCAGAGCATCACTTCCAGTGAGGTCACTTCCTGTGATGCCACATGGAATATCACGCATCGTGATGTCATGTGGTTTGATTTCAAGCGTCATGATGTCACTTGCATACTGCCTGACTTGGTCATTCCCCCCCACTTCTGTTTTTAGGACTTGTGCCCTGATTTTAAGGAACATTTCCTTGTCTACTGTGCTGAATGAAAAGGCCCTGTCCCTGAGAACTCATATTTGTACTTAGTCTCCTACCTACGCTGTGCCGGTGTTTTGGGTAGTGTTATGGGTGTGCGAAGGGGAGCGTATAGGTCTCAAAGTATGTGTTTTTCAGAGTGATGAGCAATTTCTCGAATTTCGTCAACGGGGTACTAGCATGCTGGTGAATATGGGGCCGCAGGATCCAATGTCTGGGAGCTAGGTATTGCCAAAAGGTGTTAGAGGGTAAGTAATAATTAGAGCGAAGTTAGGAGACGTCTATCATTCGGCTCACGTCAAAGTGGTCTCCCACTCTCTTACAATTTGTCTCCTGCCACCTCAAATATGTACCTCCCTTCGCTGCCAGGGAAAAGTCGAGATTTCCAATGTAGGAGTCAGGGGCAAAATACGCCGGGAAAGACGTCTCGTCTCCTGTACCATGTCCCACACTCCCACTGTGGCTCTAGTGACCGGTGAGATATAAACCCCCGCTGGACGGTGTTTCTTAGGGAGCCAAGGCACCTTCCAGATGTGGAGTCCCACGACTTTCTCTTTTTTTAAATGTCCATCCTCCCTTCAGTCCTTCCTTTGTCTCTTCTACTGCATCGTTCCACCTTTGTTCCTAGCTTACTTCTTCCATCTCTCCCTCCCTTCTCGCCCTTTCTTCTCTACTTCCTTTCTTCCTTCTTTCCTTGACTCATTCTTTTCTTCTTTTTCCCCATTTTCCCTCTATACCCCCTCCCTTCCTTCCGCCTTCCTCCCTTCATTATTCAAACTCTCCATACCCTGTATCGTTTTATCTCTTCATTTTTACTCTTACTCTTTACTTCCACCACACCTATTTCTTCTTTGTTCCCTAACATCCGTCCTTCCTGTATCCTCTTTATTCCTAATTAAGTTCCTCTCTTCACTTCCTCATTTCATTCTTCCCATTCACTTACTTCCTCCAACGTACAAGTTCTCTAGTAAACAACATTTTGGAGGAGGCCAAATGCACTTATATTGCTGCCTAATACCTGTGCAGAAACAAATGTTGTAGTTAGGGGAGGATTAGACTGCAGACCACTGGCTTGTCTCCTTTCTGGTGAAGAATTGGCTTGGTAGTTTGGTCTGCCCTGTTCCCATGATGCACTGGGCCAGGGACAGACTAATTTGCATATAGCCAGGTTCTGAGCTGGGATGGGGCAGTGAGCTAAATAACGGTGATGGATCAAGCCCTGATCTTTGGACTGGGTAAGAGTGGTCTGCTTAATTCAGACACTCTGTTCATCACCACCCCCTTTTCTGAATCGTTTTTGGCCACTATAGGTGTGGCAGGGTATACTCAGACATGAGTCCCTTGCTCACTGCTCCATCAGGATTCAAGCAAGCCGGGCCGACGAGGCTGAAATGCCAGAAACCGGTCCCCGGTAGCTTGTCTCCTTTCTGGTGAAGAATTGGCTTGGTAGTTTGGTCTGCCCTGTTCCCATGATGCACTGGGCCAGGGACAGACTAATTTGCATATAGCCAGGTTCTGAGCTGGGATGGGGCAGTGAGCTAAATAACGGTGATGGATCAAGCCCTGATCTTTGGACTGGGTAAGAGTGGTCTGCTTAATTCAGACACTCTGTTCATCACCACCCCCTTTTCTGAATCGGTTGACTGGTGAAGCATCAAATTGTTGACCGTTGCTCTGTTGATGGTGAAGGGTGAGATTGTCGGCCCTACGCTGGGTGATTTGCAAAGTGTCAGAAAGTTGACCATGGGGCTAGATGTATGAAGCATTTTTGCAGTCACAAGCATCTCAATTCACAGATTACTGAATTACAATCTGGGTTTGGGACCCAAAACGGATTCTGTATTTGGAAGGGGCTTGTTTAGGGCATACTTTTAAAATTCTTATTCATAGTGGTGTACATTCGTGTTTTGCGGCTAAATTCTGGTTGTGCTTAATTTGTAATATAATAGGTGCCAGGGCTCTGACCAGGAGGCCACTACAGATTGCACCACCGATTGCCCCGGCATCGCTGCCAATGACGGTACCAAAACAACGGCTGACCAGCTCTTCACCTTCAAGTACGACAGTTCAGATTATTCCGGGCCCCCAGAGCTAAAGGAATGGCTGTGGAGGTAGCAATTAATATTTTTTAAAGTATTTTGTATTCCTAAACAACCGATGTTCTGCTCATCTCTAAATTAGATGAGCAGCGCCACCATGTGGCAGAGTATCATAAGTGTGTGATGACAGTTAAGTGCCTTTGCCGAGCACCGGAAAGCACAGGCTCAAATTAAGCACCGATATTAATGCATGGCCTAATTTTGATCCCAGGCACAAAAGGTAAAGAACTCAACTGGCAATTGTAACGCATCAATCATTTGCCAAAACAAGACAGGGTCGAGCCCCACTTCAATGCATAAAGAAAGCTCCTGCTGCATCTCTCATCTCTCTTGGCAATATACTGAAGTGGACCCCCCTAACATACCTCATCATGAACACATTGCTAACTGCTCACCACCCTGAAATCCACCACTTACAGAGACAACATTCTGACATCTACCATCATGAAGCCTCTCTCTAAAGAAGACATCAATCAACATGTTGAATGGATCCCTTGCACGAGGCATCTTTCCCAGTGCAATCAAACAGTAAAGAGTGTCCAGTTACCCAACAAACCAGGAAGAGCTGCCATCTGCTAAACCTTCACAAGACTAACTACAGTTCCTGACCAAGCATAATTAAGCAGTCATTGTTCTGCGTAAAGATCAGGTGAGCATGACTTCTATCCTAAAAGACCAATGATCTTCTTTGTTACCATGCACCTGCACAACTCTGAGACAGCAAGCATCCAAGTCACCAATGACATCCTGCTCATCGCACACCATGACCCCAACATGCTGCTTGAGCTCTCGGCCACCGCTAGATTCCATTGACCACTAGTCCATATCACTTTCCTCTCATCACACAGCAAGGAGCCTGCACTGGTTTTCATTCCACCAATACAACTGACATTGCTTATCCAGATTGGTAGCTCCAGATTCCACATGCTATTGTATCTTGAGGAATGCTGCAATCATGCTATCAGTTAGACATGCAGAACAGGCAAATTAAAGGTACAAGGCCACCAAGAAGCCCTCAATCTAGCAGCTGCATGTTTGTTTCCCATACTAGTCAATAGGGCACATGGGATATTTTGGCCATGTAGAACATATGGTGGCTCTCGCATGAAGCAGACCACTTTGGTACATTGTCAATTATGTTATGTTATGTTATGTTAAAATTTTGTTAAAGCGCACAGCTGCCCCAGCTAAGGGGCGTCCCGGCGCTGACCGTCTAATTGTACAGAGAACAAAATAGGCTGAGAAGAAGGAGTTGTAGGTTTATGTGGACCCTGGCATAGGATGGATTGCAATGATTTATTATGAACATCCAATGCATCATGGTGGCCACCCTTGGCATAACTGTGCCTCTGGCACACCTGGCATATGCTCAGCATCCCTGACTTTAGTAAGCATGTCCCGGGAATGTGGATGGATGTCTATGACAAATGAAGGTACTCATGATTTCGGCTGGTCAACCTCACAAAGGCTATGCATCCGTTACATTTGGTGGTTATTATTAGCACAATAGGGGCCAGCCTTGCATGTGAAACATGAGCATGTGAGACAGATTCTATACATATTTCCCAGTAAAAGATTTGAACACCTGATGGAAAGCACAAGCTGGTACTTTGGGAGCAGACCAGTGGATTTACTAAAATGTAAAAAGGTGTTCAGGTGAGAAAATGCTACTTTAAAAAAAAAGAAAATAAACTTTTTGGTTGGGGTAATTGAATTTATTTAGCCAAACGAACAAGCTTGCATTCAGAAATCAATACTTGTTTTCAGAAAATAGCAGGTTATTTTTCTGCGACAAAACTGTTGTATTCCTTTTATATAGTAAGACGTGATGGCCAACATATTCAATCTGAGTAGGGGCTGCACACTGCTGATACCCTGTACTTGTGCCAGAGCGCACTTGCTGCCACTGCTGCTGAGTCATGATTCATGTGGAGGCAATTCAGCCTCCATATGGATGCATATTTGTATTACATTAACATCAGTGCTGCAGTAGGAGGGGAGAACTTTGAACATTACTTTAAACTTACTGTTATGACTGTTGTCTGAAGCTGTCCTGTCTCTGCAAACTGAGTGGAAGCTTTGGTGTTAGAGCCTGTGATGTGAGAGATATAACTGCTTTCTGATATTCGATTTTATCTCATGTTTATAGGTTTGAAGACAAAAAATGTTCCAATAAGAAAGACAATAAACATGTTATCTGGATTCACTTGTTGATAGTTTGCCCCTATAACTAAAACAATAGATAAATATCAGCTTTCGCTGTAAGCATCCATAATGTCATGGCAGCGACTATATATAAACAACAAAAATATGTCAACCTAAACAAGATGCGGACATGATGCATTTTGGGCATGTTTAAAACTTCACACTTTCTCACGGCAAGACATAAAAGATCTTCAAGAAAACACTGGAAAAAGTCTAAAAATGTGTTTGGTACATGTTGGAAATGACCCTTTTTGCAGGGTTATCCCCAAACTTGTTGCTTCTCCCTCCTTTGTTTTTCCTGACCTGTGGTTGTTGACAATAGGGCTCTGGGCACTTTACCACTGCTGATCAGTACTAAAGTGCATGTGCTCTCTGTGTAAATTGTTATTGTAATTGGTTATCCATGATTGGCGTATTTGTATTATCAAGAAGTCCCTAGTAAAGTGCACTGGGTGTGCCAGGGCTGGTGATACAAATGCTACTAGTGGGCCTGCAGCACTGATTGTGCCACCCACATGAGTAGCCCCAAATAGTGTCTCAGGCCTGCCACCGCAGTGCCTGTGTGCAGTCTGTGAACTGCCATGTCCTCCTGCTCAGTGTCTCCACTGACCAGGCCTAACCCTGGGGGTGGACTGGGCCACACCGTTGTGTTGGCCAGGTGGGTACTGTTTACCCGTGTGGGCCCATCTGTGAGTGAAGTCCTGGTGTGCCAGGCAAGTGTTCCACCGCAGGGGTTGGTCCCTGGGTGGGGAGGCCAGGTTCAGGTGTTGCCTGACCTGGAGACTTTGGAGCCTAGGTTGGAGGGTCAGGTCCGGGGTGTCCCACCTAACCTGGAATACCAGTTGCAGGATAGAACCCCTTAACTGATGGGTGAAAGGTGCAGGACACCTGCCACAGGTGCCCTGGCTATTCTAGAAGGGGGTACTGTTCCAGGTGGGAGGGTACAGGCCCCAAGGAAGAGGAGGACCGGGTGTGGAGAGGCCCACCCCAGCCTCCTGTCCAGCCGCCGGATACAGGTTCGGGACTGGTGGGTAAGTGCCAGGATATCAGACCTGACCTGACAGGAGGGAGAGTGGACAAAGGTTGCCGAGCACCTGGGCTACTGCCCCGCACCCTCTGATGCCTGAAGGGTTTGAGAGCCCTGAGAGGCACAAGGCCTGGGTCTCATCCCTGACCACTGTTGGTGGCCACTGTGGCTTGCTGTCTGTCTGTTGGGACACACCTGTGAGCAAGTTAAGTTTAGGTGCTGCTCAGATGGTGTCCACAGGTGAGGAGAAGGGTTCCACATGGGTGGGCATGGTGGACCCTGAGAGTATGGATAGGGTGATCCAACTGGGTTCAGGACGGCGTAGAAGAGGAATAGTGCCCTGCTGTTTCGGCCAGTTTCCGTGTTCTATCGCCTTAAGCAGGGAATCCCATTGAGGTATCGTTTGGTCTACCCTGGCTTTAGGCTGGAAGGGGGTTGTGTTGGAAATGGCCCTTTTTGCAGGGTTATCCCCAAACTTTTTGCTTCTTCCTCCCTTGTTTTTCCTGACCTGTGGTTGTTGACAATAGGGCTCTGGGCACTTTACCACTGCTGATAAGTGCTAAAGTGCATATGCTCTCTGTGTAAGTTGTTATTGTAATTGGTTATCCATGATTGGCATATTTGTATCCCCAAGAAGTCCCTAGTAAATTGCACTGAGCGTGCCAGGGCTGGTGATACAAATGCTACCAGTGGGCCTGCAGCACTGATTGTGCCACCCACATGAGTAGCCCTAAAATGGTGTCTCAGGCCTACCACCGCAGTGCCTGTGTGCAGTCTGAGAACTGCCATGTCAACCTGGCCAGTGTCTCCACTGACCAGGCCTAACCCTTCCCTTTCTGTACACATTGGACACCCCTATGGAAGGCCCAAGGTACCCCCCTGGGCAGGGTGCAGTGTATGTGAAAGGTAGAGCATGTACTAGTGCAGGTGACATGCTCTGGCAGTGAATTACAGCCATTTTCGTTTTTCACTAATGTAAGGCTATCTTGCCCATAGGCTATCATGGGGAATGCTGTGCACTGTGGTTACCTGCATATCTTCCCATAGGAGCAAGATAGGACATAAAAGTCTGGTGTCCCTGAACTCAGAATTTAATAAAACATCTTTTGGGAAAGGTGGTTTTTAAATCCTGTGTTTGAAGGCAGCACTTTTTGAAAGTGGCTGCTTTCTTGTCTGACCTTTCTGTGTGCCTTTGGCTGTTTGTGAATTGACTGTCTGGTTTGTGAGTGACAGGGCTGGGGGATCCCAGGAGACAGAATGAGTCCGCTCAGTGGTGAATAGAGAGATCTGCATCTTGATGGGAGGGAGGAGTTGCACCTGGGACCTGAATAGGACTGTGCCTGCCCCACACAGTGCTGGCTCCACCCCCTGAGGTGCGTCTGATGTCTCTGCCCTGCACTGTAAAAGGAGAGAAGGAATCATGTCAACAAACTGCTCCAGGGCTGTGCTTTCCCTCCACAATGCTGCCTACACCTCCTGTGGGACGTCTAAGGTTTCTGCTCTGCACTGTGAAAGGAAAGAAGGAGTAATGTAAACAGAGTGCTCCAGAACTGGTTTGGACTGGGCTCAGAGCCCTCCTGCACAAAGGGAACAAAGACTTTTTTGGGTATAAGTACAGGACCCCGAGCTATAGACAATTAGATCATGCTGGAATCAAGAAGGAACCTCTGCCAAGGAGAATGCTGGAAGACTAAAGAAGGAAGACCATCCTGCTGTTGCTTTGCTGGACTGACCTGCAGTTGCTTTGCTGACAAGGGGAGGGGAAGGAGTTTGCTTTGTGCTGTGTCCCCTTGCTTGAAGGAATCTCCAAGGACCTGAAGAAGAGCTGGCTCCCTGTTAAGAAGTCCCAGGAACAAAAGGACTTCACCCCCAGCTTCCCTGAACTCTGCTGAGAGACTTCTGTACTTCCTAGCGTGCTTGGGCCAGTTTCGGTGTCTCTGGAAGTTGTACCTGTGTTGGGAAGCTGGAAACCAAGATTTTAAAGACTTTCTGCAAGTTTTAACGCATTGTTCGCTTGCGGAGCGCCTCCCCGTCAGTGCGAGGAAATTCCCGCCGCTACAAAGGCCGAGATCGTCGTCGCATCCTTCGTTTGCTGGACGCACCAGTCCGGTGCGGGAAGATTACCATCGCTGCGAGTATCGTCGCAGAGCCTGTCATCACTGGGTGAGATTGTTGCTCCGCTTGCTTATCGACCTCATCACGTCGCTGCGAGGGTCGTCGCAGAGCCATTGCATCGAGGGGCCGCGAGAGGAGAAGATCGACGTTGAGCCGCGCGTCGCCGCCCCGAAGATCTTCGTATCATACCTTTTGCGAGCCGCTTCCACTGAAACCTGCACACTGGAATCCAGGCAAGGAATCACATCCATCCCCATACAGACCTGAGTCATCGCAACACGCCCACTGTGTCCAGCGGGGTTGTCGCATCGCCTCCCCAGGGTCTCAGGAGTGACACATCGCTTGCTTTTCAATGCTGCAGCTTTCACTTGGAACTTTTGTCGCATCCAAAGGTACTGTTGGCTAAAACGTGATGCACTGTGGATTATTTTAATGCAACCTTAAGAACTCTTTTGAAACCATATTCTTGAACTCTGTTTGTTGGATTTTCTGTTGTTTTGGTCTTGTGTAGTTTAGATTAAAATACCTTTATTTTTCTAAACTGTTGTGGAGTCAGTTTGTGGTGTTTTCACTGTGTTACTGTGAGTGTTGGTACAAATACTTAGCACATTGCCTTTGAAAAGCCTGACTGCTCGTGTCAAGCTACCAAGGGGGTGAGCAGGGGTTATCTAAAGAGCGTATCCTTCTTACCCTGACCAGAAGCAAGGGTCCCTATTTGGACAGTGGTACCTACCTCTGCCAACTAGAGACCCCCAGATCTAACAGTACAGTGTTCATGTGACACTAAATAGGAATGCTATTTACAACAAACAGTGGAATACTCTAATGTCCTATCCAACACTGAAATCAACCACTTCCTCCTTCTTCTTCTTACCTGAAAAGACATTTGCTCTCTGCCATTCTCTCCAAGACTTGCTTTTGATGCAGAGGTTTTTCCAAACAGACTCACTGATGGCCCTAACAGGCCCAAATAGGGAAGATGTTATGTTATGTTATGTTAATATTTATTTGTTAAGCGCTCGTACGCCCGTAGGCTTCATGGTGCTATCGGAGGGAAACATTACACAAAAAATACTCAGAGGTAAGCCTGTTTGAAAAGCCATGTCTTAAGAGCGTGTCTTAAGGTGAGGAGGTCTGGGCTCATTCTTAAAGGAAGTGGTAGGGAATTCCAAAAGGTGGCTGCAAGATGGTCAAAGCAGCAGCCGCCAAGGTGTTTTTTCTTAAAACTCGGGACAACCAATAGAGCTTTGTGAGCAGAACGGAGATTTAATGAGGGATTATATCTAGAAACAAGATTTTTTATAAATTTCGGACCTGTGTTTTGTAGAGTTTTAAAAATAATACATCCGGTTTTAAACGCAATCCGCTGCGTCACAGGCAGCCAATGGAGTCGTTCGAGGCCAGGTCTGATAGACTGCCATTTTGTTTGTTTCAGAATAAGCCTGGCAGCTTGATTCTGGACAAGTTGGAGTCTTTTTAGCTGGCCCGCTAGAAGTCCCAAATAAAGACTATTTGAAAAGTCCAGTCGTTACAGAACGAGGGAAATGACAACCTGAATAAGTGCGGATTGCGTCAGGAACTGGGCTATTTTTTTTTATTTTCTTAAGTTGAAAAAAACTAGCGGAGATCACTGTGCCAATCTGACCTTTCAGAGAAAGATCTGCGCTGAGTGTGACTCCCAGACTTTTAACCGAGAGAGATCTCGTTGTCGGGCCCCCATACTAGGTGGTCAAAAACATGGGCTCCAACTTAGTTCGCTTTTCCCAGGCAAGATTAATTCTGTCTTGCCTGGGTTAAGCTTTAGATGGTTGAGGTTCATCCACCTCTGTATGTGTGTCATGGTGTTCTGAAATTCCATCACAGAATCTGTGGTGTTAAGAGGAAAGACAAGTTGGAGATCATCCGCATAGTTATAGATGGTAACTTTGGCGTTCCTTAAGGAGTGTAATAGTGGGCGGAGATAAAGATTAAATAATAAAGGTGATAATGATGATCCTTGGGGTACCCCACATGTAGTGGGAGTGTTGGGAGCTGTGAAGGCGCCAAGTCTCACAGATTGGGTGCGTCCTGTGATAAGAGAGGTGATCCAGCTTAAGGCAGGGCCCCTGAGGCCGGCTTGTTCGACACGGTTGATAAGAATGGTGTGGAAAAGTAAATTTTGCCATGTTCTGTGTCCCTACGCCTCATCCATCATATGTCATGTGTGCATGATTAAATATGCATATGTATTCCCCATGTCTGGTTAATGATGCAATTACAGTTGTGTCCACCTCTAGTATGCTAGTTTCCAGTCCTCGTGAATACTACGAATATCAGGCCTATGTAAAGTTACGTTGCCACGTTTCCCAGTGTGCACGTTATTCCATTATAAAGTCCCCGTTTCTAGGCCTCAAAAAGGGCCCGGACATCAGATTCAGCTCCTGTCTCCTGAAGCCTCGCTGAGGAGCGATACAGCCCCCACCTGTATCCTCGACCTTTCACTTACTTCCTGCCTCGCAGTGCCCGGTGCAGCTTGGCTCTGCCTCTGAGTCTGCCAAAAGTATGTTATAGTTCCAGCTATCAGTTCAGTCCTCCTTCTCTGCATTCCTAAGCTACTGAACTGCATCAATAGTTTCCGTCATTGTCTAGCCTTCACGTCTCCATGTTAAGAGAAATACTGTATTTAATGGTCATTTAATATTCTTCATCACGCACTACATGTAGAATAATGCATGGTCCAGTCTTAGAATCAAGTTAGCCTTTCCCCTCATGACTTCTAGTTTATATCAACATGTTCCCTAAACATCAGATACTAGATAGGGTTTAGGTACATGTCGCTCTGACCCTCCAGACTTTAGTCTCTGCTCCTAGCATAGAGTTCATAGCCCCCAGCTTCTCCTAGTGATACGTCATTGCCAGTTTACGCGCACCATCAGGTTAGAGGTCCCGGCTCCTTAGGTAGCCCCCTCCTATGTTTCCGCCCCATTCATGACATATTCTGTTACGTTCGCACCACATGTCTATGTATACGCCCAGTTACACCTACTTTTACTCTTATCTTTCGCGACTGCTACGCGTCACGCCTTCTGCTCCACCCACTGCTACGCCTACTGTAATGTAATGCTATGTGTTTGCGTTATGTATATAAGTTCATGTATTGTTATTAAAAGTTAGCGCGCTCATCCCAGACCCAGCCCCGGCAGCTGCCGGGCCCTGTCATCCTGTTCCTATGCAGGTCGTCCTGTTCTTGTCCTTATGCTGTATTAAACCTGCAAAAACTCCTACTACCTCGAATCTTGACTCTTATTTTATTGAGCTATCTGTTATGATATATGCCTAGTCAAAAATAGGGTATTATTTATTTATTTACCACATAATGGCGCCCGAACAGGGACTTGCCCTTTCCCCACGCGGCGGTGAAGCCACGCCGACCCCCTGACCCTCTGCAGCCGTGACGGAACCATACCGGCCACGTGCAGATATTTCTGCTTCAAGTATCCCTCAGGCCCACGGAGGAGACGGAGGAGGCGGTCCAGCATCCAAACGAGACGGTGGAGGAACGCGGCGAGTCCCGACCAGAGCCCAAGCCAAGAGTCCAAGGTCCGAGGTATCCGGAGGCCCACCCGTAACTGAAGTCCGAAGTTCGTCGTCCGTCCAGTCCAGTCCGAGGCCTTCCGTTCTTGCTGCCCGGTGAGTACCATTGCTGGGGTAGTATCTAGACAGGGTCAATCTGAATTGACTCTGGTCCGTGGGTTGGTGGTACCCAGGCCCACTAACGAAGTGTTCACCTAGGTGGATACGGGTCTTGATGCGTCCTTTTATGGGACCGGTATGTTCCGTACTGTTTCAGCAGTGCATCCAGTAATTCCAGTCTGTTCCGTTCTCGAGAAAATCTGTTCTGTTTCTGTTCTCAGTATTTTCAGGTAGTATTCTGTTCGAACTGTTATTCATAATGTTCTTCATGTATTTTAATGTTGTGGTATGAGTGCGACGTGATTTCGTGTTTTCATTGTGTATTGTATTGTGTCTAGATTACAGTTCAGTCATGCCCATATTTTCCAAGTTACGTCAGTTAAAAACTAGAAAGGGTCTGCTGGAAGCAGCAGTTCCTGTTCCGCCTAGGGACAGTCCAGGTCATTTTATGTATCAGAAGCATGGCATAAGCGCCATATTATATCTAGATTTATGGGTAGATTATACCAAACGGTTAGAAGAAAAGTATAGATGGCCCGTATCGGGTACATGGGATGCCGAGTGCATCATGCGAGTAGAAGAAGCATTATGGAAAAAGAAAGCCAGACAGTCACAGAAAGATGCCATCGAGTTATGGCGCAAAGAAGCTCATAAAAGAACCGAAAAAGAAATCAGAAAGTCAGAACTAAGTAGAGAATCCCAAGAACGAGTCCAAGAAAGAGAATTAATCGAGATAGGTGAACAAGTAAAAGCCGAACAGTCAGACAGACAGAGGCATGCCCTCATTAAGGGTATGTATCCTCTTCTTGCCGAGGGCTTGCCAAAAGCGACCCCGGAGGCATCCAGTAATTTCCCGCCACCATTAGTTCCGACCAAGCTACGTCACAAACCGACCGCAGCTGATATTTTTATTTCGTCCTATTTGGACGACACAGTCCCTGAATATGCAAATCCTGTTCGTGCTCCGCCAGTCCCTATAAATCAGGTAATTCCTGCTCCTCCAGACACCGGGGTGCCCTTAACAGCTCCCCCGGGTCAGCCCGCCATACAAGTCCAGCCCACGTTACAATTACCGACCCTGCCAGGTCGAAAAGCATCAGTTGATGATTCCAGTTTAGGGGCCGCAGGGGGAGGTCTTCCTCAAACCCCGCCGCCACACAAGCGTTTATCAGCACTCGAATTACATGCTCAAGCATCACAGCGTACTCCTAAAAGTAATAAGTCTGTTACAGAGATCAGGCAAACCCTTGGTGAATGTGCCTATGACCCAGTTCCAGGCGAGTTTAATATGGTTTTATATTCCGTACGCGTAAGAAGAGTGACCGAGTATCTAGTCACCTTGCCAAATATGAAAGAAGATCTAGACAGAATATATCGTTTCATCCGTACAGGGGATGATCCAGAAAGTATTAGTGATGCCATGTCTCAAAGGAAAGCCGAGATCCAGCGTATGATATTAAAGTTTTTAATTAATTGTCTAATAAGAGAACAAGATAACCCGTCTAAAGATCCAGCCGAAATGAAAATCCTGACAAAGTGGAGTGATAATATAGCCGAAGGAAAGCACAATACCATTGGTGCCATGGAAAGTATGTACAAGAAAATCCGTAGAGAGATAATAAAGATACACGAACAGCGTAAAGCAGCACAAGTAAGCGAGAAAGAAAGTACCTCTGATCCTGAAGAGGAAGACGATGAGAATACCGCCAGAATAGCGTATGTAGGAAAACCTAGATTTCCAGATCGCCATTTACGTCTAGAACACAAGTCTATTTTCCATCATCCAGCACCAGAACAAGGTTCCCTAGAACAAGTATTTCAAGCTACCGATCACATTCTGAAATCACGAATCGGTTACAGTGAATTAAGTACTATGCATGAACAGGAACTAGTCCGATCAGCAGTCCGATGGATTACTGATTCTACCACTTTTCCAGACGAAATAGTGGCACAAATGTTTCTGAAAATGCCCCCAGCCGAGCAACGACTGGTGGGTATGTATATGATTCAGCACCTCATTACTCTGTATGAGGGTCAACACTCTGATCCAGGCCCGTTACACGATATCCTGAACGAGTTACTCCAGTATAGATGGAGAGGTCTAGGTACCGATTTAATTAGTGTCATTCTAGAACAGCGCCACAAATATAGAACGTTTCTGAACCCGCATTTTGTTCATGTCTCACCCCCAGAAAGTAAACCATTCTACATAGATAGACAGAATCCGTTACGAGAAGTCCACCCAGTTAAAGGAACGGGTGGCGAAATGCAACGAGTGTTTGTATACACTCCAATAACAAAGATGGAACTCCTTGAAATGAAGAAATTAATTCCCTGTCATGACAAAGATCCAGCAGGGTTCCATAGAGAATTAAAAGACATGCTCCGTATGGGAGAATACACTTACCCAGATATCATTAAAATGTTAAAGGTCCTGTTACCCGCAGGGGTGTATGAAAAGTTAAAGGAAAAAGAATGGGAGGTGGGAGAGAAAAAGATCGATTGGACAGCTCTAGAAGCTGAAGACAAGGCACGAGTACCAGGTACCGGTCTTGGAGATAAATGTAGAGAATTACCAGAATTATTGATTCAAGTTTTACCCAGATTATTGACAACTAGAAAAGAAGACTGGGATGCAATCTCAGCCTGTAAACAGAAACAAGATGAAGATATTAGTGATTTTTATTCTAGATTTGAAAAATGTTTCAGTATCAACAGTGGCCTCAAGACAAGTAGTGAGTCATATCCTCACCTTTTTGTTACTAAATTAGTCGAGAATTCAAGTCCACTAATTAAAAATCGAGTTTTGAAAGTCGAAAGCACCTGGCAAGCTAATACTCCGTCCCAGATGCTCCAGATGCTCCAGTATCACCAGAATAGAATCAGAGAAGAGCAAGAACACGAAAGAAAACGTATGAAAGATACGAAAATGAAAGTGCTAGTTGCACAATCTGTTCCTCAAGACAGCCAGAAGAGGGGTCCGAATCAAGCCAGTCATCCTGCAGCTCCCGTTAAAGGGAACTGCAATTATTGTAAACAGCCAGGTCATTTTATAAACGAGTGTGCAGTTCTGAAACACAACATAGCTACTGGTAAGACTAAAGAAAGACCACGTCCGCCTAGACAAGAGCAAGTTTCACAGATTCCTCAGTCACAGAATGCACCACAGACAGTTACAGCACCGCAGCCTATTGCTGCAACACAGCATGTCACACAGCAGATGTACCAGTATGCACAGTCCGAGTATCCAGAGTACCAGCCATATTCATGAAACAGCCTAGAGAGGGAGGTAGGCTTGCCTCTCATCGAGATACCTGTAGATCAAGAAGGTCCCTATGTTCACAGTCAAGTATTAGGGAAAGACAGAAAGTTTTTGATTGATACAGGGGCAAGTAGGACCACAATTAGTCATGCCGAAGTTCCAGGGGCTCCGCTCTCAGGCTCAAGAAATGTTTCCCTTGGATTTTCAGGAAAGCCTATCGTTAACGAGATATCAAAGCCAGTTACTCTAGAAGTAGGTCCATTGTCCCGTACTACTGATCTGTTACTTACTAAGTCATGTCCAGAAAATCTGTTAGGCATTAAGACACTGAAAGAGTTAGGTGCAGTTATATGCTGTTCCCCAGAGGGAATACGTCTGTTCCTACGTGATTTTAAAGGTCACTATGTATTACGAGATTTTGATTCCAGACTGTC
Source organism: Lissotriton helveticus (assembly GCF_964261635.1). Classification (NCBI taxonomy): domain Eukaryota; kingdom Metazoa; phylum Chordata; class Amphibia; order Caudata; family Salamandridae; genus Lissotriton; species Lissotriton helveticus. The sequence continues at coordinate 1,162,427,961 of NC_136072.1, read as the reverse complement.
TAAAGTTCCGCAGCATTTATGGGCGCAAGGTCCAACTGATGTAGGTTACATGCAAATCACACCCCATCGTGTGACTCTCAAACCAGGTGTAGTGTTACCACGAATCAGACAGTACAGATTGCCACCCGAGGCTGTAGCAGCCTTATCCAAAATTATTGACGAGCTCATCGCTCAAGGAGTAGTTGTAGAAACTGACTCCAATGTATGTAATTCTCCGATCATTCCAGTCATGAAACGTACTTATCCAAATGCACCCCCAGTATATCGATTAGTGATTGACTTACGAGAGCTTAATAAATGTATTATTCCGCAGTACCCAGTTGTCCCAGACATCTCTTCCCTATTGACAGCCATTGATTCCGAAGCCATGTTCTTCACTGTTATAGACCTCAAGAATGCATTTTTTAGTGTTCCAATTCATCCAGACAGCCAGTTTCTTTTCGGATTTTGTTTAAATGGAAGGAGCTATATGTTCACACGCGCTCCTCAAGGTTTCACAGAAAGTCCTAGTATTTACAGTCAAGCACTCAAGAGACAACTAGACAATATTCACATGCCAACTGACACTGCCCTGCTCCAGTATGTCGATGATCTACTGATCACAGCCCGTTCTGAACGTGCTTGCGAGCGAGCATCACTTACAGTTTTGTATTTTCTAGCCGAGATGGGGCACAAGGTGTCCCCTTCGAAGCTTCAATTCTGTGTCCAGCAAGTGGTATACTTAGGACACTTGCTGTCCAAGAGGGGTAGGCAGTTGACACCAGACCGTATCCAGTTAATAGCGAGTCTCCCCCAGCCCAGAACCCAGAAGGAGGTACGTGCCTTTATCGGCCTTACTTCTTATTGTAGACAATGGATTCCCCAGTATGCATTCCTAGCCAAGCCACTGATACAGTTAACGACACAGGAGGCAGCCGTATCGACTGTTCTCCCTTGGACATCTGAACATACACTTAGTTTCAACGAGTTAAAGAAAGCCTTATGCCAAGCTCCAGTTCTAGCTACACCGAACTACAGTAAGCCTTTTACACTTTTCGTTACTGAACGTGAGGGTACAGCATTATCTGTTCTCACACAAGATCAAGCAGGACAATACAAGCCCTGTGCTTATTTTTCGAGCACACTAGATCCAGTCGCCCAGGCGTTGCCTGCGTGCCTCAAGTCAGTTGCAGCCACAGCACTAGCTATCAGACAAAGTGATTCCATAGTCTTAGGACATACCCTGACAGTACAAGTCCCACATTCAGTAGAAGTTCTTTTAAACCGAACACAAACTCAGCATTTGACAATTGCACGTTTAACAGGTTATGAATTGACACTGTTCCAGCCACACATAGAAATTAGACGCTGCAACGTCCTGAATCCTGCTACACTGTTACCATCAGTTAGTCCAAATTCTGCCACACATGATTGTGTGGAAGTAGTCAACATTACGACAAAGCCAAGACAAGACCTGACAGACATTCCGTTACCAGATCCTGACCTGACACTTTATGTGGATGGTTCATGTATGAGAACAAGTACAGGAGAACTAGTCGCCGCATATGCAGTGACTACTGACACCGAAGTTATTGAAACACACCGTATTGATACCCTGTCCGCTCAAGCAGCAGAGCTAGTTGCTCTGACACAAGCCTGCATACACGCCAAGAACCTGAAAGTTAATGTTTACACAGATTCACGTTATGCATTTGGAGTTGTACACGACTTCGGAGTGCTCTGGCAGGAGAGAGGTTTCATGACCTCTCATGGAACCAAGATTCAGCATGGTCTCCTTATCCAAGCTCTGTTAGATGCCATACATTTACCGACATCTATCGCTATCATGAAATGCAAAGCACATACGAAAGTTACTGACATTATTTCCCAAGGTAACGATCTAGCAGATCGCACAGCCAAGCTTACAGCACAGACTCCAGACATTCCAGTTAACATGACACACACTCCAGATCCGACTACATGCATGACAGTTAAGGACCCTACACAAGATGTCATAGATATCCAGTTACATGCTACTCCTGATGAAATCAAGAAATGGTCTGAACAAGGAGGGGTCCAGACAGATCAAGGATGGTTAACGAAGGGTAGAGCCACATGGTTTCTCCCCGACTCTATGGTTCAAGTCATTATTAATACCGCACATAGTCCAGCACATTTAGGAGAAAAAGCTATGTTAGACAGTATCCAGAACATATGGTCCAACAAGCATTTACGAGCTGCAGCCAAGCAGAAAGTCCGTACCTGTATGATATGTTGTCAGTTTAATCCAGGTAAAAGTGTCCCGGTGGAACAAGGTGGTTTCCAGCCCCCTGACCACCCTTTTGAAGTCCTCCAGATGGATTATATTCAGATGGAGCGATGTCGAGGTTTCAAGTATGTCCTTGTAGTTGTATGCGCTTTGTCCAGGTGGACAGAAGCATATCCAGTCCCAGATTACACAGCCGCGACCACTGCCAAGCAGTTGGTTCGTGAATTCTTCCCTCGATATGGACTCCCTAGAGTCGTATATTCTGATAACGGTCAGCCATTCTCATCTGAACTCATGAAGCACGTTTCCCTGTTATTAGGGTACCAGTGGAAGTTTCATTGTGTACGCCATCCTGAAGCAGCCGGTCTAGTCGAGAGACATAATCAGACTCTGAAAATCCGCATCGCCAAAGTATGTAAAGAAAAAGGTGTGGACTGGCTAGTAGCTCTGCCAGTCGCTTTGTTTTATATGCGCATGGTCTCACATTCTAGATCAGGTCTGTCCCCGTATGAGGTCGTATTCGGCCGCCCCCCTAACATGTGGGGTACTCCTAGACCCCGAAGTATTACTGATGTTTCCTGTAATATGCTGACAGATTACCTAGCTTCCTTGTTGTCTGCCCTCAACTCATGTCGTTCACAGGTTGCTGCCGCATTTCCAGACAATACCGAGGTGGCACCGCATGAAATCGTTCCAGGTTCACTGGTGATGGTCCGAAATTTTGACAGATCAAGTCCGCTGGAGCCACGTTGGAAGGAGCCCCGTCAGGTCCTCCTCACCACCCGTACAGCCGTGAAGTTGGAAGGCCGAAAAGGATGGTTACACCTTTCTCACGTTAAACTTTTTAAAGGACTGAAACCCGTCTTTAAAAACATTTCCAAGGATTCCCAGGATTTTAAGGACTGCCAAAATATTGTTCCTAAGGACTGTCCCGCAAATGACATTGCTACAACCCCTCCCTTGGTAGAGAAAACTCCGCAGCAGGAGTATAAGTTAAAGCTCCGGTCTAGTAAAATAAGTCAGTCAGTTTGATTGTCTAAGTCCTCCCCTAGGTGAAACGGTTAGACTGTTTCTGACATGTATAAAATAGACCCCCATAGTGAGAGAGTCAGTCAAAACTCAATTCAATGTATCGTTTTTCTAAGCTTCATATTATTTCTCAGCATTTTGATTTCCTGCACTAGTTATGCATTTTTCCTGTATTTTCCAGTTCCTCATGTAAATAAGTCTGCTAATGCTACAGTAGAGCACACGTTTAGTGATCTGCCTCCTCACGAATATTCTTACCGCCTCGCTATGCGTAATAATTCTTTTATCCGTATGTTACATTACTCACACCAGACCAGCAATGCCACTAATTGTTGGGTGTGTGGTCGACTCCCCCCTTTCCAGACACCGAAGGGAGTTCTGCCACTCTTTCCTTATCCATTTTCGCATAATGGTTCGTGTGGAGCATGGTCCACGTTAACGTCATCCTCAACAGATATGTCTTTTCTTAACAGTACATGTTTTCCAGACAAGCAAGGTTTCCCCCACAGAACAGGTTTAGATCTAGAAAATGAAGTATATAATTTAGGTAATTATTCGTCGAATTTCATGGTCCTGAATGTTCAGTCTGATACTACTCCAGACTTACCTGCTATTTCAGTGTTACCAGTCAAAGGCGAATTATGTGTCCGAAATAAGGGTTCCGTACATGTAGGACATAGTGAATGTACTACTGTTGTCAAGTATAGTGACAGTGGGAAATCTATTTTCAAAGCTTCACGTCATTCATATTTTGTTTGTGGTCAAACCGCATATGTTCGTCTGCCCCTCGATTGGGAGGGAACCTGTTACATTGCCTTCCTACTGCCACCAGTTTTTCTAGCCCCACCTGACTACCATAGGAATTCCTTCCTAGTACATACTAGACACAAGAGAAATCTCCCGATTGTCGATTATACTGAAACTGCCGCAGAGCAATTCATTGATATAGATAAAGGTGTGTTCCCTTATTTAGGTACAGTTGTAAACAGTAAGCTAATTCGTAGATTAACCCGAACCCTCGAAGCTGTAGTAGATGAGACTGCCTCCGCTCTAGGTAACTTAACCGAAGAGCAATCCTTTATGAGAATTGTCGTTTTACAGAATCGTCTCGTCCTTGACGTCATACTGGCCGATAGGGGCGGGGCCTGTAGAGTCATCGGATCTAGTTGCTGTATTTTCATTCCAAATAACGCACCGTCTGTTTATTCAGCTATAACCAGACTTCATAAAATTGCCCATCTGTTACACCAAGATCCAGGCACCTGGACATGGTCCGGTTGGTTCTGGAATATGATTTCCGCATGGGGATGGAAAGTCCTGTCCTTTCTAGGTATTGCAGCAGCGATCATATTTAGCTGCTGCCTCTGTATACAATGTGGCCCTGCGATTTGCGGCATTTGTGCTACCTCTTGTATTCTTAGTCCCAAGCCCCGTTCTAAATCCCGTTCCAAGACAATTCGAGACGAGCAAATGGTACTGTATGAAATGATAGATGGTATCATGAAAATTGATGTTTCCTGATGGAAACGTAGTGACAAGGAGGGAATGTGGAAAAGTAAATTTTGCCATGTTCTGTGTCCCTACGCCTCATCCATCATATGTCATGTGTGCATGATTAAATATGCATATGTATTCCCCATGTCTGGTTAATGATGCAATTACAGTTGTGTCCACCTCTAGTATGCTAGTTTCCAGTCCTCGTGAATACTACGAATATCAGGCCTATGTAAAGTTACGTTGCCACGTTTCCCAGTGTGCACGTTATTCCATTATAAAGTCCCCGTTTCTAGGCCTCAAAAAGGGCCCGGACATCAGATTCAGCTCCTGTCTCCTGAAGCCTCGCTGAGGAGCGATACAGCCCCCACCTGTATCCTCGACCTTTCACTTACTTCCTGCCTCGCAGTGCCCGGTGCAGCTTGGCTCTGCCTCTGAGTCTGCCAAAAGTATGTTATAGTTCCAGCTATCAGTTCAGTCCTCCTTCTCTGCATTCCTAAGCTACTGAACTGCATCAATAGTTTCCGTCATTGTCTAGCCTTCACGTCTCCATGTTAAGAGAAATACTGTATTTAATGGTCATTTAATATTCTTCATCACGCACTACATGTAGAATAATGCATGGTCCAGTCTTAGAATCAAGTTAGCCTTTCCCCTCATGACTTCTAGTTTATATCAACATGTTCCCTAAACATCAGATACTAGATAGGGTTTAGGTACATGTCGCTCCGACCCTCCAGACTTTAGTCTCTGCTCCTAGCACAGAGTTCATAGCCCCCAGCTTCTCCTAGTGATACGTCATTGCCAGTTTACGCGCACCATCAGGTTAGAGGTCCCGGCTCCTTAGGTAGCCCCCTCCTATGTTTCCGCCCCATTCATGACATATTCTGTTACGTTCGCACCACATGTCTATGTATACGCCCAGTTACACCTACTTTTACTCTTATCTTTCGCGACTGCTACGCGTCACGCCTTCTGCTCCACCCACTGCTACGCCTACTGTAATGTAATGCTATGTGTTTGCGTTATGTATATAAGTTCATGTATTGTTATTAAAAGTTAGCGCGCTCATCCCAGACCCAGCCCCGGCAGCTGCCGGGCCCTGTCATCCTGTTCCTATGCAGGTCGTCCTGTTCTTGTCCTTATGCTGTATTAAACCTGCAAAAACTCCTACTACCTCGAATCTTGACTCTTATTTTATTGAGCTATCTGTTATGATATATGCCTAGTCAAAAATAGGGTATTATTTATTTATTTACCACAAATCAACCGTGTCGAACGCTGCCGACAAGTCAAGGAGCACAAGGGCCTGGTAGATGCCTCTGTCAGCATTGTGTCTTAGAGTGTTTTGGACAGCAAGGATCACGGCTTTCGTCGAATGACAAGGGCGGAAGCCAGCCTGGTTAGGTTCCAGGTATTCAGATTTTTCAATAAATTTGGACACACATGTAGAGGCATGGGCTTCTAAAATTTTTGAAGCATAAGGTAGAAGAGATATTGGCCTATAATTTATTGGATCGTGTGGATCTGCTCCTAATTTTTTAATCAGTGGGATGAGCAGAGCTTTCTTAAAGCTGCTGGGCACCTTACCCTGTAGAAGTGATTCATTTAGCAGCGAAAGAACGCCCTGTGGAATAACCGACACCACCTCTCTGAAAATGTATGGGGGACAGATGTCATCAGGTGATCCAGACTTGACACGTGCAAGGAGATCAAGCAAGACTTTAGTGTCGATGGAAGGAAAGGTTTCTAATATGAGAGGATTATGATAGACATCATACAGGGGGGCAGGGGACGGAGAGTTTACTATGCTCTGCTTTATAGTAATGATTTTATTTAGGAAGAAGGCATTCAGTGAGTCACAAAGCTCTTGTGTAGGAGTGACCAAAGGGGTAGTTCTATCACTGTTGCAAAGATCGTTCACAATGTTGAATAAGTCTTTTGTCTTATTCTGTGAATTCAAATTTTTTTCTGAAAAATAGTCAGTCTTCTGTTTTAAAATAGATTTTTGGTAGATTTTCCAAGAGTACAGGAATAAGATTATTCTTGTTCAGATTGGAGCAGGTGATCTAGCAAAGAACTAGAAGGATTCTTGCTTTGCAAGAAAAAAACAGAGCACGGGGAAAATCCAAGAAAAAATCCAGCAAAAATCAAGACCATGTAAAAGGGAATGTATTTACTAGAATAAGCTTAATGTCATTCAAGTCACAAAAGGAGGTTAGCTTTCCTTTCTGGCATAGGTAAAGGGGTTGTATGGGCATAGTAGCATATTTTGTAACTTCCCCTGTACCAGTTAGATGAAATTTAACTTATGGCAACATACTTTGCATAATTTGGGGATTTTTGCTTTAAGGTTACTACACAAAATTGCACCATTGTGCACAGTTTGCGAAATGATGTGCCATTCACGGCTAAGATTTACCAATAATGCACCATTCTTGATAGCAATTTGCCATGAACTCATGGAAACAACAGACGGCGAGTTGCTGTGTTTATGGTACTCTCGCTTTTTTGCACTAATATGTAGCACAAATTGCACCATTGCATTGAAAATTGATGTGAGGATGCATATTGCAATAAATAAAAACATAACATAACATAACAAAATATAGCATGGAATTATGGATGTGCCTAATTATGTGCAATTTCATGTAATTTTGCATACCTACACAGATGTTTTGAAAAATGGTCAAAAGGAAATTAAGCACATTTCTCATACCCCTATTTAATGTTGCTTGTATCACATCTGCCCTGCTGAGTGTGAGATCTTTTGATGGTGGAAGTAGATAACAGCAGATCTCACAACTTGGGGGAACAGGGACAGGGATAAATGACTGGTTGGGTGGGGGAATTAGATACAAATCTAGAGAGACAGCAAAGCATTCAGCAAGTTCATGAGTGCAGCACATTTGACATGGAAGGAAGGGGACAGATAAGTTAAACTACAAAGGGCCTGATTTAAAGGTTGGGGGAAAGGGTTCTCCATCACAGTAGCCACTCTGAAGGAGCCACAAGTGGTTCCGGCATTGACAAAATGACCGAATGGATGCAAATAGTGAGGCAGGCGACCATTATGTTGTTGACTACTAAGTTTCTGGAAGTCCTGCACAATAAGATTGATACAATGTGCTAAACATGAGTCTGAAGGATTCAGTGCTGAGACCTTTGGGCTGAAATCATTTGTGGACTTTCTAGACTTCCAAGATGTTGGCAGCTGTATGTGATTCCTCCATGGGAAGCATTGCAAATGGTGCATTCCTCGAAAGGTATCATCAATGATGAGACAAGCCACTAGCCGACACTTAACCCGCTTGAGTGAGACCCATCCTGGAGTGATGTCCATGTAGTCTGTTGCTTGATAACTGGTCTACATGTCTGTCATGAGGTGGATGGCCTTAACAGTGCTCTTCTGTACTGGTTCATCAACCAGTTGCATCACCTTATGCTGGATTCTAAAAAACAAAGGGAAACCCTGTGATCCCCAGGGACCTGGGTCATCAATAGAATGCAAGCAACTGCTGTCCCTGTCATCAAACAGGATACCATGCAGTAAAGAATATTTTTTGCCAGATTTCATAATTAATCGATAATTATTAATCATAAATTACACCAAACAATACGTAAAAAAATGTGTGAGTTTGGTGAAAAACGTGCATTGTGCTTAAGCTCACAATCAACTCTTGAGTAGGCAGAAGAAAATATTTCCTTAATACATTGACCCAAAGTGGAGAAAGACTACTTACAAGCTCCTTTACCAGGCCCACAATGAACAAACACTGAGTCACAC